>NC_086317.1:383947933-384272933 GCF_036172605.1 Pelobates fuscus | reverse complement strand
ATAGCACCTATCCATCCACACATGCAATACTGCTCCTATCCATCCACACATGCAATACTGCCCCTATCCACCACATATGCAATACAGCCCCTATCCACCACACATGCAATACTGCCCCATCCATCCACACATGCAATACTGCCCCTATCCACCACATGTGCAATACTGCTCCTATCCACCACACATGCAATACTGCCCCTATCCATCCACACAAGCAATAAAGCTTCTATCCATCCACACATGAAATATAGCACTTATCCATCCACACATGCAATACAGCCTCTATCCGTTCACACATGCAATACTGCCCCTATCCACCACACATGCAATACTGCCCCTATCCACAACACATGCAATACTGCCCCATCAATCCACACATGCAATACTGTCCCTATCCACCACACATGCAATACTGCCCCTATCCATCCACACATGCAATAAAGCTCCTATCCATCCACACATGCAATACTGCCCCTATCCACCACACATGCAATACTGCCCCATCCATCCACACATGCAATACTGCCCCTATCCACCACACATGCAATACTGCCCCTATCCACAACACATGCAATACTGCCCCATCTATCCACACATGCAATACTGCCCCTATCCACCACACATGCAATACTGCCCCTATCCATCCACACATGCAATAAAGCTCCTATCCATCCACACATGCAATACTGCCCCTATCCACCACACATGCAATACTGCCCCATCCATCCACACAAGCAATAAAGCTTCTATCCATCCACACATGAAATATAGCACTTATCCATCCACACATGCAATACAGCCTCTATCCATTCACACATGCAATACTGCCCCTATCCACCACACATGCAATACTGCCCCAATCCACCACACATGCAATACTGCCCCTATCCACCACACATGCAATACTGCCCCTATCCACAACACATGCAATACTGCCCCATCAATCCACACATGCAATACTGTCCCTATCCACCACACATGCAATACTGCCCCTATCCATCCACACATGCAATAAAGCTCCTATCCATCCACACATGCAATACTGCCCCTATCCACCACACATGCAATACTGCCCCATCCATCCACACATGCAATACTGCCCCTATCCACCACACATGCAATACTGCCCCTATCCACAACACATGCAATACTGCCCCATCCATCCACACATGCAATACTGCCCCTATCCACCACACATGCAATACTGCCCCTATCCATCCATACATGCAATAAAGCTCCTATCCATCCACACATGCAATACTGCCCCTATCCACCACACATGCAATACTGCCCCATCCATCCACACATGCAATACTGCCCCTATCCACCACACATGCAATACTGCCCCTATCCACCACACATGCAATACTGCCCCTATCCATCCACACATGCAATAAAGCCCCTATCTATCCACACATACGATACAGTCCCTATCCATCCACACATGCAATACTGCCCATATCCATTGACACATGCAATACTGCCCCTGTCCATCCACACATACAATACTGCCCCTATCCATCCACACATGCAATACTGCCCCTATCCATCCACACATGCAATACTGCCCCTATCCATCCACACATGCAATAAAGCCCCTATCTATCCACACATGCGATACAGTCCCTATCCATCCACACATGCAATACTGACCCTATCCATCCACACATGCAATACTGCCCCTATCCATCCACACATGCAATACTGCCCCTATCCATCCACACATGCAATACTGCCCCTATCCATCCACACAAGCAATAAAGCTTCTATCCATCCACACATGAAATTTAGCACCTATCCATCCACACATGCAATACAGCCTCTATCCGTTCACACATGCAATAAAGCCTCTATCCATCCACACATGCAATACTGCCCCTATCCACCACACATGCAATACTGCCCCTATCCATCCACACATGCAATAAAGCTCCTATCCATCCACACATGCAATACTGCCCCTATCCACAACACATGCAATACTGCCCCATCCATCCACACATGCAATACTGCCCCTATCCACCACACATGCAATACTGCCCCTATCCACAACACATGCAATACTGCCCCATCCATCCACACATGCAATACTGCCCCTATCCACCACACATGCAATACTGCCCCTATCCATCCACACATGCAATAAAGCTCCTATCCATCCACACATGCAATACTGCCCCTATCCACCACACATGCAATACTGCCCCTATCCATCCACACATGCAATAAAGCTCCTATCCATCCACACATGCAATACTGCCCCTATCCACCACACATGCAATACTGCCCCATCCATCCACACATGCAATACTGCCCCTATCCACCACACATGCAATACTGCCCCTATCCATACACACATGCAATAAAGCCCCTATCCACCACACATGCAATACTGCCCCTATCCATCCACACATGCAATAAAGCCCCTATCTATCCACACATGCGATACAGTCCCTATCCATCCACACATGCAATACTGCCCCTATCCATCCACACATGCAATACTGCCCCTATCCATCCACACATGCAATACTGCCCCTATCCATCCACACATGCAATACTGCCCCTATCTATCCACACATGCAATACTGCCCCTATCCATCCACACATGCAATACTGCCCCTATCCATCCACACATGCAATACAGCCTCTATCCGTTCACACATGCAATAAAGCCTCTATCCATCCACACATGCAATACTGCCCCTATCCACCACACATGCAATACTGCCCCTATCCATCCACACATGCAATAAAGCTCCTATCCATCCACACATGCAATACTGCCCCTATCCACAACACATGCAATACTGCCCCATCCATCCACACATGCAATACTGCCCCTATCCACCACACATGCAATACTGCCCCTATCCACAACACATGCAATACTGCCCCATCCATCCACACATGCAAAACTGCCCCTATCCACCACACATGCAATACTGCCCCTATCTATCCACACATGCAATAAAGCTCCTATCCATCCACACATGCAATACTGCCCCTATCCACCACACATGCAATACTGCCCCATCCATCCACACATGCAATACTGCCCCTATCCACCACACATGCAATACTGCCCCTATCCATACACACATGCAATAAAGCCCCTATCTATCCACACATGCGATACAGTCCCTATCCATCCACACATGCAATACTGCCCCTATCCATCCACACATGCAATACTGCCCCTATCTATCCACACATGCAATACTGCCCCTATCCATCCACACATGCAATACTGCCCCTATCCATCCACACATGCAATACTGCCCCTATCCATCCACACATGCAATACTGCCCCTATCTATCCACACATGCAATACTGCCCCTATCTATCCACACATGCAATACTGCCCCTATCCATCCACACATGCAATACTGCCCCTATCCATCCACACATGCAATACTGCCCCTATCCATCCACACAGACACACAACACTTACAGGCTTTTCCACACACTACACTGCAAACAGCCTCAACCACAGACACGCAACCAGAATCCACCCACACTCAACTCCTCAAGCACCCCTTCCCCCCTGGAAACCCACATTCTGTCCCTCTAATTTGTCCTCTGATATTCCACTTGTGAGCAGACCAGAGATAAAAGTGTGTAATTAAATTCTCTGGCACTGCACTATACAAACACAGGGCATTTTCCCATGCCACAGCTCTTCTGTAGAGCTTTGCGCATGGGCTGCCCTGAAGGGACATCGAACTGACATGGAAGTGTGCGTGTTATTTGTTGACAGCACAGCAGGCCCCCCACTGGCTACACCACCCACTTTCTTATTGGGCTACTCTGCCTTTAAATGCCCAGGCTGATTTTATATTTTGTCCAAGTCAGGCTGGGACAAAAACCTTTGTTTTGAATGGCAGATTAGTGTAAAATACTCAATGCAAGCACCACACATCTACTGAAAGAGACACACAGATCCTATATATGCCAAGATATAGGAGTTTTAATACGAGTTAGATATGCAAAAATCTTCCGGTGGAGTAAACACATACAAATTATACAAATGATTTGTGAATGGGTCGAGCTAACCTACGAGCCAGCGTCTGTTAAACCCTGCAGTGAAAGGAGCAAGAAAAGGAACAGCTGGATATCTAGAAAGCAGCAAGCACATCATTTTTATTGTCACACACCGCAAAAGAATTTGCTTGACTTTCAGAGTTACTGTATAAGTAAGTTGATCTATTAGGAGCTAAACTCTTTCTGAATTTTGGTGTCAAGACATCGGCAGCATAACATGAATTAATGTCCCTTCAAATGTACAAAGGTGGATACAATCAATCCATCTCTTTGCACTGAATTCTGATTTATTTAAATGAGTCTCTTGTTGGTCCATCCACTAGGTTAGGGTATTCCAAACTCTGGCCCTCCAGTTGTTGCTGGACTACAACTCCCATAATTCTTTGAATGAAATAGCTAGAGAAACATGGGAGTTGTAGTTCAGCAACATCGATAGGGCCAGAGTTTTTGTGAACCCTACACTAGATCAATATCTAATAATGTTATACTGTGCATGTGCTAACATTTTTCAAACATTTCATATCCAGTAGGATGTTTTTATGATGCAGGGCCAAAATATGTGGTCTCAAACAAATATATCATGGAAGAGATGCAAGATTTGTATATTTACAAATGTTATGCTGTTGCTGTGGATGTTTCTTGTTACCTATTGTGATCCAGGAATAAATATATATATATATATATATATATATATATATATATATATATATATATATATATATATATATATATATATATATATATATATATATATATATATTCATGTTTGGAACAGAATGGAATAGTGTACGATTTCAGTTTAATCGATCTTGGTGAGATGCAACCCTCACCCACATATAGATGTGCCAGTAGGATCCACCTGTGCTTCAGGCTATTGCTGGCAATTTATGGCACTTTGCTTTTAACACCGCTAAAGTACAAGTCAGTGGCTAGAACAGGACTTTACTTGACAATGGGAAAGAACTGATTTGACAGAAATACAGGGAGTGCAGAATTATTAGGCAAGTTGTATTTTTGAGGATTAATTTTATTATTGAACAACAACCATGTTCTCAATGAACCCAAAAAACTCATTAATATCAAAGCTGAATATTTTTGGAAGTAGTTTTTAGTTTGTTTTTAGTTATAGCTATTTTAGGGGGATATCTGTGTGTGCAGGTGACTATTACTGTGCATAATTATTAGGCAACTTAACAAAAAACAAATATATACCCATTTCAATTATTTATTTTTACCAGTGAAACCAATATAACATCTCAACATTCACAAATATACATTTCTGACATTCAAAAACATAAAAACAAATCAGTGACCAATATAGCCACCTTTCTTTGCAAGGACACTCAAAAGCCTGCCATCCATGGATTCTGTCAGTGTTTTGATCTGTTCACCATCAACATTGCGTGCAGAAGCAACCACAGCCTCCCAGACACTGTTCAGAGAGGTGTACTGTTTTCCCTCCTTGTAAATCTCACATTTGATGATGGACCACAGGTTCTCAATGGGGTTCAGATCAGGTGAACAAGGAGGCCATGTCATTAGATTTTCTTCTTTTATACCCTTTCTTGCCAGCCACGCTGTGGAGTACTTGGACGCGTGTGATGGAGCATTGTCCTGCATGAAAATCATGTTTTTCTTGAAGGATGCAGACTTCTTCCTGTACCACTGCTTGAAGAAGGTGTCTTCCAGAAACTGGCAGTAGGACTGGGAGTTGAGCTTGACTCCATCCTCAACCCGAAAAGGCCCCACAAGCTCATCTTTGATGATACCAGCCCAAACCAGTACTCCAGTACCAGTACCAGGGCTCTCTGCCCTTTACCAATCCATCCATCTGGCCCATCAAGACTTACTCTCATTTCATCAGTCCATAAAACCTTAGAAAAATCAGTCTTGAGATATTTCTTGGCCCAGTCTTGACGTTTCAGCTTGTGTGTCTTGTTCAGTGGTGGTCGTCTTTCAGCCTTTCTTACCTTGGCCATGTCTCTGAGTATTGCACACCTTGTGCTTTTGGGCACTCCAGTGATGTTGCAGCTCTGAAATATGGCCAAACTGGTGGCAAGTGGCATCTTGGCAGCTGCACGCTTGACTTTTCTCAGTTCATGGGCAGTTATTATGCGCCTTGGTTTCTCCACATGCTTCTTGCCACCGTGTTGACTATTTTGAATGAAATGCTTGATTGTTCGATGATCACGCTTCAGAAGCTTTGCAATTTTAAGAGTGCTGCATCCCTCTGCAAGATATCTCACTATTTTTGACTTTTCTGAGCCTGTCAAGTCCTTCTTTTGACCCATTTTGCCAAAGGAAAGGAAGTTGCCTAATAATTATGCACACCTGATATAGGGTGTTGATGTCATTAGACCACACCCCTTCTCATTACAGAGATGCACATCACCTAATATGCTTAATTGGTAGTAGGCTTTCGAGCCTATACAGCTTGGAGTAAGACAACATGCATAAAGAGGATGATGTGGTCAAAATACTCATTTGCCTAATAATTCTGCACTCCCTGTATAGCAGGAGTGCAGGACATGACTTGATGGGACATAAATAGTGGCTTGATGGGAATAGGGTGGGGTGGTGACTTGACAGGAGATGACAGAGCTGTGCTGGATTAAGTTGAAATTAATTAAATTGGTTGGACCAGACTTGAGCTTAGACCAATTTATGGAATTCCTGCCTAATTTTAAAACTCCTCCTGCCTCCCTTCCTCTCTAAGGTCCTCAACACCTACCATGTAATTATTAAAGTGAATTGGTTTTTTGTTTTGTTTTGTTTTGCTCTTTATTTTGTTTTTGTTTTGTTTTTGTCCTCTCTCCCTCCCCTCTCTGACTCAAAACAAGCGCAGGCACTCTGAGCCAGTGAAATGGTCAAATCTATGGGAAGCATTTGATTGGACCAAGAGAGGAAGGGAGTTATGACGGGGTGTGGAAGACCCTCACACTGGATTGCAGGTAAGGGGGGGGGGGGTGGATACATTGTGGAGGGCTGCAGGGCCCACGGGACAGCTGTTTTGGGCCCCTAGGAGTAACTGAGCCTGGGGCAGCTGCCTGTTTGCTCTGCATTAATGACAGCCCTGACAAAGGGGTTGAGGGAGAAACAGACACACAAAGGGACTGAGGGAAGTAAAAGGCCTACCAGCCAACCACACCAGTCTGACAGCCACAGCCGCTAGCCACAACCAGCCTGCCTGTCAACTGGCCACAGCAGCCAGCCTGCCAGCCACAGCAGCTAGTCAGCAACAGTAATTAAGGTAAGAAGAGCCAACTTGGGCTTGGTATCAGAGACCTACATATTACTATATTGCCAGAGTGTTAGAGCCCATTAGACTCCATTTTAGTCTCTACTGGTGCTTTAAGGGGACTCTTTCTAATATACAGTTTACAGATTTGTACAATAAATATTCATTTTAAAGTTAAGGGCACAGTAGTAGTCCAAGTTGTGATAGGAGCACTAGTGACTGTGACCTCCAAGTTGGGGGAGTGGCTCCAGTAGATTCCCGGTGGGACATCTGATATCACTGTTCAGAAGAGTGCAGTTCTCGGAGGAGACCTCTGGTAGAGGACACAAGAATTAGAAATACACAAAAATATCACCAGGATGGATGAGAGAGTCAGTTTTATATATGTGCATTTGAAGTGGCAAGTAAATTTCAGACCTGGCTAGTAACAACCTGACATGTTTAACTTCTGTCTACATGTATCCGTGAATGTGTCTGTATGTATGACTGAATGTGTATATGTGTATCTGTGAGTATGTCTTCATGCATACATATAAATATGTTTCTAAATGTATGTATGTATTTGTGTGTGTCTTGATGTAGATATCAATGAATGTACAACCATTTATGTCTGTAATTGTGTATATGTGAGTGTGTGTCTGTATATATGAATTTACATATTTATATATGTGCCTTAGTGCTGCCTGTTCCAGCCACTGGTAGAATTTCATAGTGTGAGCCATATCCACAATCTGCAGATGGTACATTCCATGGAGAGCTTTATCTTGCCATTGAACCTCATGCTTTTCTCCATCCTCAATCCGTTAGTGTTTCGGATTTTCCCTTAGCAGTTCATTTTTGGGAGTCGTGTTCATGATGGTGTACCATCTGTGGTTGCTGGAGTTTGGGTTGAATCCTTTATTTATAGTGAATAGTTTCTGTGTCGATATACATGGTATCCAGCTCTTCTCTTGGCCAGGTTACTATTCCAGCTGGATACCTGATGAATGGTAGAGCATATGTAATGATTGTGTGGATCCTGTTCTTGGATCCTGATGCTGAGTTGGGATTTCAGGACTTGTCTGACTCTTTGAAGGTACTTGGATGTTGCTATCCTCCTTGCCTCTTCCTCGGGCTGCCATATGTACCTGGTACTTGTAGCATTTCTCTACATCTCTTATTTGGCCTTCTGGCACTTCAACTCCTGATCATCATTCCTCTTTTTGCTATCATCCACCCACACTTATCAAGTCTGAATGACATTCCAATGTCCTTGTATATCCTAGTTAGGAGGATCAGTGAGTGGATGTCCCACTCACAATGACATACAGATTGATGTTGCCCATGTAGGGGAGGTGGCTCATAGTAGCTCCAGCTTTGAACCTGTATCCGTGTTCACTCTTCATGATTGATCGGTAGTTAGACTGTGTTATTCCCTTGTGAGGGTCTTTCTGTCAGGATCGGGTCAGGGATCCAACACGCAGAGTACAAAGAGTAGCTGATACGTATACCGGTCCTTAGAATGGCCGGACTTAACGTATAACTACGATAGAATGGTCAGAGACAAGCCAAGGTCGAGGGAACGAGAAGACAGGTAAGCGAGAGACAAGCCGGGTCAAGGATAACAGAAAGACAGGAGAGTAAATACCAAAGCCGGATCAGAACCAAAAGGCAAGAGAATAACAAAGCACTGTGTGACTAGGCGGACTAGAACCACGACAGGGCAATGAGTAAATGAGAGAGCCACTGTTAAGTATCCTGGCTAGGGAGAGAAGACACGCCTCCGGCGAGTCCTGATTCGTCTCCCGAGATTTGAGTGACAGGACGTTCCGGGTTGGCGTCATGACGTCGACCTCCGGTCCTCCTGCTATAAAAGGAAGTGACTCCCTCGCGGCCGGCGTTAGCAAGACCGAGAGAACCGCGAGGGGCCGAGGAGACATGCCGTCCGGACGGATAAACTTCTAAGTCTCTACTTCTCTCAGAGGTAGAGACCTCAGGTACCCTGACAGTACCCCCCCTCTCAGATACGCCCACCGGGCGGAAGGAGCCGGGGCGAGATGGAAAGCGGGAGTGAAATGCCCTGCGAAGGCGAGGAGCATGAACATCCTCTTGTGGTACCCAACTCCTCTCCTCAGGACCATAACCCTTCCAGTCAACCAAATATTGTACTCTCCCCCGGGAGACACGAGAATCAATAATGGAGTTAACCTCATACTCCTCCTGACCCTCCACCTGAACAGGGCGCGGAGGGGCGATTGTGGAGGAGAATCTGTTACAGATTAGAGGTTTCAGCAATGACACGTGAAAGGAGTTCGGGATGCGTAAAGTAGCTGGGAGAGCTAGACGATACGCCACTGGGTTAATTCGAGTCAAGATCCTGTAGGGACCAATATAACGAGGAGCGAATTTCATGGAAGGAACTTTAAGGCGAATATTCCTAGTGCTCAACCAAACTCTATCGCCTGGAACAAAATTCGGAGCCGCCCTTCTACGTTTGTCAGCATGTTTCTTAACCAGTATAGAATTGTGTAGAAGAATCTGTCGAGTCTGGTCCCACAACTTCCTCAAATTGGCTACATGGACATCAACCGACGGCACTCCTTGGGAAGGAGAAACCGAGGGAAGAATAGATGGATGAAAGCCATAGTTCATGAAGAAGGGGCTTGAATGCGTAGAGTCACAAACGAGATTGTTGTGCGCAAACTCCGCCCAAGGAATCAAACCGACCCAATCGTCCTGGTGTTCGGAAACAAAACAACGTAAGTATTGCTCAATCTTCTGGTTGGTTCGTTCGGCAGCTCCGTTAGACTGAGGATGATAAAAATTCAATTTGATGCCTAATTGAGAACAGAAGGCTCTCCAAAAACGTGAAACAAATTGGGAGCCTCTATCAGAAGTGATCTCCGAAGGAATCCCATGCAAGCGAAAAATCTCTTTAGCAAAGATCTCCGCCAATTCAGGAGAAGTCGGGAGTTTAGGCAAAGGTACGAAATGTGCCATCTTGGTAAACCTATCGACTACGGTGAGGATAACAGTGTGCCTTTTAGAAATAGGCAAATCCACAATAAAGTCCATTGCCACACAGGACCAAGGTTTGTCAGGAATTTCCAGAGGTTGTAGAAGGCCACAAGGAAGCGAATGCGGTAGTTTAGTCTTAGTACAGACCTCACAAACTCCGATAAAATCCTTAATATCCTTCCGTAACGAAGGCCACCAGAAATCCTTGGAGATCAAAGAATACGTCTTGCGAACACCCGGATGACCAGCCACCTTACTCTCGTGAAGGCACTGTAAGAGCTCCAATTGGAGTTCAGGAGGAACGAAAAGTCTGGAAGCCGGAGTCAGTCTAGGTGCCAGATGCTGCAAGCTCCTTATCTGATCAAGTAACGGAGAATGGACTTTGAGAGTAGTGTTAGCGATAATGTTACACTTGGGTACTATAGAGGACAAAACCGGCTCAGATACGGCAGCAGGTTCATATTGGCGAGATAAGGCATCGGCTTTAGAATTCTTAGAACCTGGCCTATATGTGAGTACGTAGTTGAAGTGAGTGAGAAATATGGACCAACGAGCCTGTCTAGATGATAGTCGTTTAGCCTCTCCAATATAGGATAAGTTTTTATGATCTGTCAAAATCGTAACAGGATGCAGAGTACCCTCCAACAAATGTCTCCACTCCTTCAAGGCCATTATAGCCGCTAGTAGTTCCCTGTCACCAATGTCATATCTGCTTTCAGTACCCGACAATTTTTTGGAAAAGTATCCACAAGGATGTAATGGTTTATCAACACCCAACCTTTGGGACAGAACAGCACCTATACCTGTCTCAGAAGCGTCAACTTCGAGTAGGAAAGGTAGTGTAGTATCAGGGTGAACTAAAATTGGTGCGGAAGCAAACAGCTCCTTGAGTGTCTTAAAAGCCAGAAGTGCTTCAGTAGACCAATTCTTAGTATCAGCCCCTTGTTTGGTCATATTGGTGATGGGAGCAATGATAGAGGAGTATCCCTTAATGAAACGTCTGTAGTAATTGGAGAAACCAATAAATCTCTGGATAGCCTTGAGACCCTTAGGTAAAGGCCAATCTAATATGGATTGGAGCTTCTCCGGATCCATTTCAAACCCCTCCCCAGAAATCACATAACCAAGAAAGGTAGTTTGGGATTGGTCAAAGCTGCATTTCTCTAGTTTGCAGTATAAGCCATGCTGAAGAAGTTTGTGTAAAACCCTTCTGACTTGTCCGTGGTGAGTTTCAATATCCCTGGAATGTATAAGTATATCATCAAGGTATACAATCACACAGTCATCTTGAAACTCCCTAAGAACCTCATTAATAAGGTCCTGAAATACCGCCGGGGCATTGCAGAGACCAAAAGGCATTACAGTATACTCATAGTGCCCATATCGAGTATTGAATGCAGTTTTCCACTCGTCTCCGTCGTGAATTCTCACCAAATTATAAGCACCTCTAAGGTCTAACTTAGTGAAAATCTTAGAACTTTTTAATCGATCAAAAAGTTCGGTTATCAAGGGAATCGGATATACATTTCTGATGGTTATCTTGTTAAGACCTCGGTAGTCAATGCAGGGTCTTAAAGAGCCATCCTTCTTTTTAACAAAAAAAAATCCAGCCCCAGCAGGAGAGGAGGATCTTCTAATGAACCCCTTGTCTAGGTTTTCACGAATATACTCCTCTAGAACTAAGTTTTCATTCGTAGACAAAGGGTATACATGACCCCTGGGGGGCATGGTACCAGAAAGTAAATTAATTTTGCAATCAAAAGGCCTATGTGGTGGTAAGGTATCAGCCTTTCCTTTGTCAAATACTGCCTTTAAATCTTGATACAAAGACGGTATCTGTACTTTGGTAGAGTCGGTAGCGTGAGTTGACACTACAAAGAGGTGACACTTTCTTTAAACACTTCTCTTGACAATCCTGACCCCACGAAACTATTTCCCCTGATCTCCAATCTATAACGGGGTTATGTCTCTTAAGCCAGGAGTATCCCAGGACTATGGGAACAGAAGGAGATGAAATGAGTAGTAGGGATATTTCCTCCTTGTGTAGAATACCAGTAGTTAAGTAAAGAGGTGTGGTCTCCCGGAAAATCACAGGCTCAACTAAAGGTCTACCATCAATGGCTTCAACAGCCAAGGGTGTCTTCCTTAACTGGGATGGGATAGTGTGTTTGGTGAGAAACTTTTGGTCGATAAAACTCTCAGCAGCGCCGGAGTCTATCAATGCCATAGTCTCTAAAGTTCCCTTCTCCCAAGTTAAAGAGACCGGTAATAGAAGTCTATGTTCTTTGTAGTTATGAGTAGAGGACAAAATCGAAACACCCAAGGTCTGTCCTCTAGAGAAACTTAGGTGCGAGCGTTTCCCGGACGACTGGGACAGCTCAAACGTACATGACCTCTGGCCCCACAATACATACACAGTCCCTCCCTTCTCCTGTACTGTCTCTCCTCCTCTGAGAGACGAGTAAGGCCTAACTGCATAGGTTCTGAAACCTGTGGATTTTTGGTTTCAGAAATTTGAAATGATGGTGCTAATCTAAAGGAGGATTTACCGGTTCTATCTCGAGTATTCTGTCTCTCCCTTAGACGTTCGTCAATACGAGAGATAAAGGAAATTAAGTCCTCCAGGTTCTCGGGAAGATCTCTTGTCGCTACCTCATCAAGTATTACATCAGATAATCCATTTAAGAATACGTCTATATAGGCCTGTTCATTCCATTTTACCTCTGCCGCCAAAGACCTGAACTCTAGTGCGTAATCCACAAGTGTTTGGTTGTCTTGTCTAAGGCGCAACAGTAATCTGGCTGCATTGACCCTCCTGCCAGGGGGATCAAAAGTTCTTTTAAAAGCAGCTACAAAGGCATTATAGTTATAGACTAATGGATTATCATTCTCCCACAACGGATTAGCCCATCTCAGAGCTTTCTCAATGAGTAAGGTAATAATAAATCCCACTTTTGCCCTATCAGTAGGGTATGAACGAGGCTGTAGCTCGAAATGAATACTGATCTGGTTCAAAAAGCCACGACACCTCTCAGGAGAACCAGCATAACGTACAGGTGGGGTAACTCGGGAAGAAGCACCTACAGTAGCTACCTCTAGCCCTGAACCCACAGAAGAAGCAGACATATTACGCATCTCCTCAGGTGGATTAATAGGACGAGACAGCAGCGCCTGTAGTGCTAGAGCCATCTGATCCATCCTATGATCCATGGCGTCAAACCTAGGATCAGGAGAACCAAGCTGACAATTTGTACCTGCAGGATCCATGGCCCTGTCGTAATGTCAGGATCGGGTCAGGGATCCAACACGCAGAGTACAAAGAGTAGCTGATACGTATACCGGTCCTTAGAATGGCCGGACTTAACGTATAACTACGATAGAATGGTCAGAGACAAGCCGAGGTCGAGGGAACGAGAAGACAGGTAAGCGAGAGACAAGCCGGGTCAAGGATAACAGAAAGACAGGAGAGTAAATACCAAAGCCGGATCAGAACCAAAAGGCAAGAGAATAACAAAGCACTGTGTGACTAGGCGGACTAGAACCACGACAGGGCAATGAGTAAATGAGAGAGCCACTGTTAAGTATCCTGGCTAGGGAGAGAAGACACGCCTCCGGCGAGTCCTGATTCGTCTCCCGAGATTTGAGTGACAGGACGTTCCGGGTTGGCGTCATGACGTCGACCTCCGGTCCTCCTGCTATAAAAGGAAGTGACTCCCTCGCGGCCGGCGTTAGCAAGACCGAGAGAACCGCGAGGGGCCGAGGAGACATGCCGTCCGGACGGATAAACTTCTAAGTCTCTACCTCTATCAGAGGTAGAGACCTCAGGTACCCTGACACTTTCATGGCCAGCATTATTCTGCTTTATGAAAGACAGTCAGTGTGAGAGGCTGTTGCTAGCAGCTAGTTACTTCGTGCTGCTTCCAGCAGTGTTGTTAGTTTCTTTATTCAGGCGGTATGGACCACGTCGGGTCCTGGTGCTGATCAAACTCTTCATGTGGGCTACTTGTTGTTGGATATCTCTTACTGTGATGGTGATTGGTTCCTGTTCTGGGAGCATGCAGTGGTCTGCTTTCATTTCTAGTAACCACTGGGTCTTGTTATTAAGTGATGCTTCTTTATCCCAGATGTTCGTCCAGTACTGTTTAGTCTCAACTCTGGGTGGGTCCTGGGTGGGTGTTTGCTGTTACTCTGCAGATGTGCATAGTCCGCACACTTTGAATGTTTTTTGGTAACCAGGTTATTTATTCTCTGTTTTTTTCTGGTGTATCTGGTCAATCAATGATTGGCTATTTCCAGAGACTCTGGTATGGAATAGCCTTGTATTCCTCAGTAGCCAGGATCTATCATTGATCTTTCCATCTCTGTGAGTTTGCTCCAGCTTTCTAACTTCTTTATGGGTTGACTTTATCTTGGCTTCGAGTTTTCGTTTTTATTGTGGGCATTGTATTTCTTTCAGCCTAGTCGTGTAGTTAAGCCTTTGGAGAACCACTAATGTTGTGGAATATATGTTCCTATTGATCTCTGTGATACTTTTGATTGGGATTGTAGATAGTGCCTCACTAATCACTGCTAGAATGTGAAAAATGAGAAACAAATATGACATGAGCTGTTGGACTGCTGCTGGGTATCTCAATGTTAGGGGCCTGACTAACAGGCACCATTTCCTTTTAGCTTCCACTTCTATATTAATGTGTCACTTAACAATTTCTTCTGATTGTGTGGCATTGTAGAATACATCAGCAATACATCAGCACTTAATGAATAATAACCACTGCTCTCATAAATGGGAAGCAATTCTGACAGTGAGCATGCCTCTCCTGTTCTCACTTGCTATTGCATTATTGAGTGAGCTGTTTTGTCTGATGCACCAATGAGAGCCAGATAAATTCTGCTGAGTATGAGCAGCTCTTGTGCTTCCAAATCCCTGTTTGTTCTGCTCAGTGCATTTTGCAAAAAGAGCAAAGTGTTCCTGTCCTAAACAACAAGCCATTAGCAGTGAATGAGGACGATGGGGTCTTATACAGAGCTGTGAGCTGCTCTTTTGGACTAAGAAGGCCATAATTCACAAACGTTGTGAAAAGAAGACAAGGGGTCAAGGTGAGAGGGTATATGTTTAATATTTGTTCCAGACCATAGGTTCTCAAGCTGTGGTTCATGGAGACCAAGAATGCTTAAGAAGATCTTTCAAAGTAATATTTAGTAATTAGAAGATGGAAGTAGAGGGAACTTTGGGCTTCAAATTAAATCAATGTCACACTCTGCAGTGTATGGAGTTGGATCTGGAAGGTCAACACTTTCTGTCAAGATTCTAAATGAACTGTAATTTGGAGGCTACTTTCCAAGAATGGAGCTTTCATCTTGATTCTTGGATTCAGGATTACTAAACACAAGTTGTCATTCAGCGTTGGGTGCACTATAACTCTCCTGCTTTTAAGTGAAAAAAGTAGAATGGGAGGTGGTTACTTATACTGATCTCTCTCCGTTTTAGTTATGGGAGATTAAGTAAAGCAAGGTGCTTTGTCATCTAGGAGATTAAGTTGTAACAAAGATCTCTTACAAAATGCAAAACTTGATATACATAGCTTGAGGGTATTTGGCTTCACATAATTCTGTATTTTGTCATATGTAGTCTGAAAGTGATGCATTTTATATTTAAAAGGCTAGAGGTGGGAAGCTGAAGAAACTCAATTTCTAGCTGATGCATCAAGGAAACAGTTGTACTCACTAGCTAGCCAGTCCCAGTACACTTGGTGTAATCACCAAAAAAGAACAAGTAACAAAAGGCGCTCAATACACGTCTACAATTTGTAAATGCCAGTACTTAAAAACTTTAAAAGCAGCTCCCATGTAAAGTGCAATAGCTCATAAAACACTCAAAAAACGACAATATAGAAAAAAAGGGTGCGCTGTGCCTTTAAGACAAAAACGTGCAATATTTCTTTAAAATCAAATTTAAAATATTTGTGCTTGTAGTACTTCACAATAATTATATTGTGGATGTGGTATTATCTAATACACACGTGAAAATACACAAAAGTGCAAATGTGCTGATATCACTGATATCACAGTGCTTCAGTGCAACACAAAATTAAGATAAATGAAGTGGATACAATACCCAACTGTATATACCCTCGATTGGGTTACTTCAAATTACTTGTGCATATGTATAAAAAATAAAAAGAGAAGTACATAGCGTGATACAGTAAAATAAATTAGCATATGGAGACAATCTCTCTATGGGTACACTCACAAGTGGAGAGCAGATAAGCCTGCTCCAACTGTATCCGCTTTGTATACAAAAGATACGCAGGACGGCAGCAGCTTGAAAACGAAATAGACTTTAATATCTGCAAAATTCCACAGTATAAAACGGTGTCACTTAGCTCCCTCAATCCTTCTTTGGACGAATGTTCTGTTCGGTTTGGTTGCCGGCAAACACAATACCGCAGACACTTCCTGGAGGCGGAGCCTTAGTGACGTAACCACGGGACGTGCGTGATGACGCGTTTCGCCTCAGATTCGGCTTCCTCAGATCACACTCCCATCCTGCTGCTGCCTTCTTTTAAATCCACACTCATTGGCGTGTATCCGCCCATTATGTCCTCTCATTGGTTAAAAATTAGTCTCTATGTGTTATTCCAAAACTCTTCACTACAACGTTCATTCATAGAGTCCTTATCACCTAAATAGCGTTTTATTATAACACATATCTCAAACACCTTTTTATGTACAGACTATATTCCTATTATACATATCTACTCAATCTGAGTGAGAGAAAAAAAGAGGAATATATTAGTCAAATATTACATATATTAAAAATCAAGTTAAAATCTCTAGAAAATCTTTATTATACAATATACTATAATTTATAAAAATTAAAAATTAAGCTTCAGATAAAATGAAATAAAATTGCAAAATTATATTATTCATCTTACAGGAAATTATACAAGTCAAATTCTATATTCAAACCTCTTGGTTCTAAAGTTCCCAGACGATGTACCCATTTCATTTCTTCCCTACCTATTGCATTTATATGATCTCCCCCTCTCCAGGCTTTATTAACTATTTGGATACCTAGAAAGATTAACCCATTAGGATCCTTTTTGTGGTACTTATTGAAATGGGCTGAGACGCTGTGTTGCTCATAGCCCCGTTTTATATTGTACACATGTTCATAAATACGTTTATGAAGGGGACGTATTGTGCGACCTACGTATTGCAGCCCACAGGGACAAATTAATAAATAAATTACATTTTTACTACAGCAAGTTATAAAATCCTTTATAGAGAATTCCTCATCACTTTGTCTCGCTTTAAATTTACTTATTCCTTTTAGAGTTTTGTTTTTGCTGCACTTGCAGCCCATACACTTTCCGCATGAATAAAAAACACTTTTATTGTTTAGAAATTTTGTTTTTACTTCTTTTTTAGGGTGATTAAAGGTTAAAAGTCTTTTAAAATTTGGTGCACCTCTAAAAGTAATAAAAGGCCTCTCTGGTATAATTCCTGCCAACTCTTTATCTTTTTTCAGTAAGTCCCAATGTTTATTAATTATAGACCTCATTTTTCTAGAATCACTATTAAAATCAAAAACTAAGGGCATCTTATTTTCTTTTTCCTCAATTTGCCTATTTTTACCTCTCATAATAGCATCGTCCTGATTAAGTTGGCTCACTTCCTCATACGCCCTATCCAATATGCTATTTGGGTATTTTTTCTCTGAAAACTTATCCATGAGGATATTGGCCTGATCTTTAAAAACATCTAACTCTGTGCAATTTCTCCTCAATCTTTGTAACTGTCCTTTTGGGATATTATCCAGCCAGGGGGTGTAGTGACCACTATTATATAACACATAGCTGTTTGCATCCACTTTCTTGAAATAATTCTTAGTTTTAATACCCCCTCCTTCCACATAAATATCCAAATCTAGGAAGCTGATATTGTCCTTACTATAGGTACTGGTAAGATGAATACCCCAATTATTTTCATTTAATAAATTTAAAAAACTCTCCAAATGTGACTCCGTACCTCTCCATATAAAAAACATATCGTCTATGTACCTATGATATGAGACTAGGTCCGCCCCCCATTCTTGACTGTTATAAATATGGATATTTTCCCAACTAGACATAAATAAATTTGCATAACTGGGGGCGAACCTAGTCCCCATCGCGGTACCTTGGCATTGGAGATAAAACTGAGAATTAAAAAAGAAGTAATTATTATTTAAAATCCAACGTATACTGTCCATTAAAAATTCTACATGCGGGTGACTGAATTTTCCAGATTCCTCTAAAATTTTCCTAATCTCTCTACATCCTAAGTCATGGGTAATTGAAGTATATAAGGAGGATACATCGCTAGTGACTAATATAAAAGAGTCCTCCCACTCTATTTCCTTTAAAATCTTTATCACTTGCGTGGTGTCTTTTAAGTAGGATGGGACTATCTTTACTAGATCTTGCAGCCATATATCGACATATTTAGACAGATTTGCCGATACTGACCCTATCCCCGAGACAATCGGCCTTCCTGGGGGGCACTTTGTATTTTTGTGTACCTTTGGTAGTGTATAAAAAACAGGTAGTCTTGGATGTTCTACTTTTAAGAAATTGTACTCTTTCTCATTGAGAACTCCTGTTTCCTTGCCCTTCTCTAGTAGTACATACAGAGATTCTTTTATTATTTGAGTGGGGTCATTTTTTAACAATTTGTACACCTTTTCTTCCCCTAACTGTCTGTTGCATTCTTTCAAATAATCCTCTGTGTCTTGTACCACTATACTCCCCCCCCCCCTTATCCGCCGGTTTTATAACTATGTCCCTATTAGTCCTTAATTCTTGTAGTGATCTCCTCTCGTTAAAACTAGGATTATGATTCCTTCTTTTCTTATTGTTACTAGTATTTAACTTCTCAAAATCTTCCAATACACATTTTTCAAACATGTCTACAGGACTTGTCTTGTAGGTCCTAGGATAAAATGTCGATCTGTTTCTTAAACTTGTATGATTTGGATCTCCTATCTTATTCTCACATTTATTAATTGAAAAAAACCTTTTTAATGTCAGGTTCCTAGAGTATTTTAACATGTCCACATATGCAGAAAAATGATTAAAACCTACATTGGGGGCAAATTTGAGACCCTTATTCAGAATCCTAATTTCATCTATACTAGGATTATATTTAGAGAGATTTATTACTCCCTCCAATTTGATGTTCTTCCTCTTTTTCCTATGCTGTAACTCTCGTCCTCCTCTACATCCTCTGTATCCCTGTACCTTCTTCTTTTCTGAGGTGAGAAGGTCACCCTTCCCCTCCTCTCCCCTAAAAAATCCTTTTGTTCTGGATGTATATTTTCATCTGCAAGGGTTTCAAAGTGTTTTTTTAATTCAATCTCTTTCCTTTTTTGTACAAATGGGGGACTTCTATACTGTCTGTTTTTATTGTGTTGATATTTATTTTTCGGTTCTACCCTAGTCCAATTTTGTTGTTTCCTATTTTCCGGGGTTTTCCACTGAGTGTGATCTGAATATCTCACACTATTCACTCTCTTTCTGTGAGGGTAGTTAGGGGAATCCGATTTATATTTGTAATTATATTCTTTCTTTTCTCTATATGGATTGGTATAGGTTCTAACCTTATTATTCTTGTAATCTTGCATGTCTCTTTTATATTTTCTGTGTTTAATCTCTTTTACTTGTGTTTCTAGTCTGTTCAAATTTTCCTGAGTTTTCTTAGTTAATTCATCATAATCCCTGGTGCCTAGTGCTGGAGCTAAGTGACACCGTTTTATACTGTGGAATTTTGCAGATATTAAAGTCTATTTCGTTTTCAAGCTGCTGCCGTCCTGTGTATCTTTTGTATACAAAGCGGATACAGTTGGAGCAGGCTTATCTGCTCTCCACTTGTGAGTGTACCCATAGAGAGATTGTCTCCATATACTAATTTATTTTACTGTATCACGCTATGTACTTCTCTTTTTATTTTTTATACATATGCACAAGTAATTTGAAGTAACCCAATCAAGGGTATATACAGCTGGGTATTGCATCCACTTCATTTATCTTAATTTTGTGTTGCACTGAAGCACTGTGATATCAGAGATATCAGCACATTTGCACTTTTGTGTATTTTCACGTGTGTATTAGATAATACCACATCCACAATATAATTATTGTGAAGTACTACAAGCACAAATATTTTAAATTTGATTTTAAAGAAATATTGCACGTTTATGTCTTAAAGGCACAGCGCACCCTTTTTTTCTATATTGACACTTGGTGTAATAGACTGGCAAACCCTGGCACTGTTTAAGGGGACACTATAGTCACATGAACAACGTCAGCTTAATGAGGTTGTTCATGTGTAGAGCTATAGCTCCCTGCAGCCTTTCTCGTGTAAACACTGTATTTTATGAGAAAATACAGTGTTTACATTGAAAGCTAGGAACACCTCCAGTTGCAGTCATTCAGAGTAACCAGAGGGACTTCGGAGTTGATGGAGGCATAATATGCCTACATCCACTCAGATCTGCTGTCAGCAGAGCACAGGGCAGCACTGTGCACGGCATCCTGTGCATGGCATCCTGTGATTCAGTATCTCCTCCCTCTGCATGCAGACACTGAACTTTCCTCATAGAGATGCATTGATTCAATTCATCTCTATGAGGAGATGCTGATTGGCCAGGGCTGTGTTTGAATCATGCTGGCTCTGCCCCTGATCTGCCTCTTTGTCAGTCTCAGCCAATCCTATGGGGAAGCACTGTGAATGGATTAGGCTACCACATGTCAGCAGACTGCTTGTTTTTCGGAGTCTAACAGCATGCAGATTTACAGCTTCAGGCTTGAATACAGTAAGATTTTCACTATATTTATGGAGGCATGAGGGGGCCAGGGGGGCTAGATGGTGGTTTTAACACTATAGGGTCAGGAATACATGTTTGTGTTCCTGACCCTATACTGATCCTTTAATATTTAAACTCCTCAAACATGTATTTCTCTGTTATGTTATGTTATATGTGACTGGAGAATAAAATATAAAATGTCAAAAACACAAAAAAAGGAAAAAAATGAAGTAAAAAAAGCTAAATGCAACAAACAAGTATTTTTCATAAAGTCTGGTTCATTTGGGAATTCAGAATCAGATAATTGTTGTCTATTAAACACTAAAGGAATCTAAGCGATCTCTAGTGTAAATATACATTTATGCATGTTAATAAATGTTTACACATAGCCTTACACTTAAAACCACATGCATGAGAATCATGTATGGTAACATACTTTACAAAATAAAGAATTTCAAATTTTCAATGATCTTCTATTCTCTTGTTTTCAACATTTTGTATTTTTCTAGAAAGTCCTGGTTCATTAAAGTAGGTGGAGGAGTCTGATGTGGGATTGCCCTCTTTAATGAAATACTTCACCATGGTTGTCTGCCTTCCCACCTCAAAGTCACTAAATTAGATTCCAGAGCTTGGAGGAGGTAGAACAACACACATATATATCTAGAAACCAAGCAATATTGTATGTAGTGTATACCCGCCTGGTCTGAAACAGATTAACGCTAACTGGTTGGAATCCAAGAACTGAGGTGAGCAGTGAGTGTTTAGAATTTGCCTGCCATGGGATGTGTGAATAGATCAGTGGTTCTTAAACTTTTTGACAGGGATCCAATTATACTTTTCCCAACATAAAAAAGTGTTCTTAATTGGCTTTAGGAAGGCAGTGTCACTGCTGAGAACAATATATTGTTTGCAGTTACCTGAGCACTGATCATATGATATGCCGGTGCGATCCATTGGGGACCAGCTGAAATAGGATGAAGATGAAGATAAAGACCTGGTTTTTGGTGCTGGCCCAGTATTTAAGAATCAGTTATTTCAATTATCCCTTAGCTGTTTCTGATGGGTGATGATAATAATTAATGGCTATAGGTGTAGCAGTATTTCTCATATGTACGCACACATACTGAAGTTGATGTGTTTATGTTTTTTAAGTTTATTAGTTAATTTAATGTGAAACAGGAGTTTGACAAATTATTATTTGCAGGTTGTTTTAATCAGGAATCAGGAGTAGGACCAGTTATTTTCAGAGATTAATTAGTGATGTTGTGAGTACCATGAAAAGCATAGTAATAGTTCTTGTTTTTTTTTTTTTGGTTTTTTTTTTACTGGTAAATCAAAGATTAGAGATGAGAACATAATCATAGATGTTTACAAGTAGGGCGATAGAACAGTGGTCAAACATCTGGGATCTAAACTTATCTAAAAATGCTAATTTAGACCTTCATGTCTTAAAATCTAAAGACAGAATAAACACTGATTGCAGTTTTGTTGAATCCAGTCGAAAAAGAATGAACCTAGGAATTACTATAAGGAAAACTTAAAACTATAATGCATGTACAATACAAGGACCCATCGTAGGAGGCAATGATGGCCTTTTATGGAACTTTATAAAAACCCTCATCTAGGATATTTGAAATGATTCCGGAGACATTACCTCCAGTAATACATAAACTAGATTAACAGAAAGAGTTACAGATCCATAGGACTGCTGAGGTGGTAGAAACGAACACAATGGGCATGCAAATGGGGAATGGGTAAACAGCTGCAAGAACAAAGCAATTTGTCGTCAAAATACATACGTTTATATGAAAGGAGTCTTAAATAAACTACAATTATTAAAACAGAAAAAAGAACACCATTCAGTGTTTTCATGCATTGAGATGTCTATAATCAATTATGACTAAACTCCAAATTGACTTCTTGTACATACCAGATATGTCATGTTTATTAAATATATTCTTAATAAAAATTTTTTTAAAAACTCACTTTTTTATTTTTAAAATAATTTTTATTTTGATTTATTTTTAATTAAAAATTTTTAATTATGTGATTTCTTATCATTCATTTTCAATAGTCCCTATTTTACCTTATGTAGCCTTTGTTAAAAAAAAAATCTCATTAAGGTTCACCATGATTATTTAGAATGTTCCACTGCGGTTTTGGTCATCCCTAACTTACTGCATGTAGTAGGAGTGTCTGAGTGACAGCTGACAGCAGCCCCATCTGTTGCCTTATCTATCTCAAATACAGATTGACTACAAGTGCAAATATGTATAGGAGAAAGCATGAATAAAGACTGTAATGGCAACATAGGCAAATTAATTTCCCAGAAATATTATGGAAGTAAAAGAAAATAAGAATATTGCTGCATAAGTACTGTTTTTTTCCCTTAGAGTCAGTCTAATAAGAAGCTAACTTCTAATCTCTATTTTTAAACTTGATGTAAGTATTTGCATAACAAATTGTGGCTATACATTTGTGAAAGTCACATTAGAGAACGATCTGCTTTAACCCCTTAAGGACACATGACATGTGTGACATGTCATGATTCCCTTTTATTCCAGAAGTTTGGTCCTTAAAGGAACACTATAGTCACCTAAATTATTTTAGCTAAATAAAGCAGTTTTAGTGTATAGATCATTCCCCTGCAATTTCACTGCTCAATTCACTGTCATTTTGGAGTTAAATCACTTTGTTTCTGTTTATGCAGCCCTAGCCACACCTTCCCTGGCTATGATTGACAGAGCCTGCATGGAAAAAAACAAACTGCCTAAATAGGGCTCTCTTTAAAGGAAGTGTTTATGGAAGGCTGTGCAAGTCACATGCAGGGAGGTGTGACTAGGGTTCATAAACAAAGGGATTCGACTTTGAGCAGTGAGGCTGCAGGGGCATGTTCTATACACCAAAACGGCTTCATTAAGCTAAAGTTGTTCAGGTGACTATAGTGTCCCTTTAAGGGGTTAAAGATTCATCAAGTTTTAGAATATTTTAAAGATTAATGGGGAATCAATGTCACGTTGCTGTAAGCACGGTCATGCAAAATCTCTGGAGTCGTATATATATATATTTTTTAGAAGAATCAAAATAAATTAGATTTTTCTGAATGGCAGTAGAAATTCACAAAGCGGGGTTACTCAAAAGGAATAACACAGGTAAAATTTAATTTGTATTAATGAGTGTTTCCATGTAATCATTAATATTTATTGCATTTTAATGTTTTCTGCCGTTCATTGTCAATCAGTAAATTATAAATGAAATATTGTGTTTAGTTTGCTCTGGATTAAATGAAATGGAGTTTCCTTGTTTAGCTGTGATTTCATTATAATCCTGTATGAGGTGGGTTGTTACCTTGTGGCTGGGGATTGTAGGAGTTGGAATCCCACCACAAACAGAGTATCTCAACCTAGCTTGCTCTCACTTAAAGGGTTAGTTCACGCATCGTAACCACAACATCCCACTGTAGCGGATATGATGCCAAGGATGCTCGGCCCGGTTCCCTGGTAATGGGGCAAATGCGTTAATTTGCCCTGCTGTGCTTCGAGGATCCTAGCTGCCTCCGCTGCAGAAGCTGAAAGACGATCGAGTCGCCATTTATTGACTAAGACATTTATTGACCAAAAATTGCACAGAATTGACATTAGCCAGCTAATGATGCCCACATGTAGGAACACCTCCTATAAACTGAGGGTTTAAATGAAATGCTGCACATCCAGACTCCTGGCACCATAACTACTTCAAATCACTGATATGGTCATGGTGCTTGAAGTAACCCTTTAACATATACTGTAATAAGGACAGGGACTAATGAAAGTATTTAGAAAACTGGGCAGACTAGATGGGCCGAATGGTTCTTATCTACCGTCACATTCTATGTTTCTATGTTTCTATGTAATGTAGGCTAATACTTCTCCAACACAATGAAGTTTATTTACGAACACCAAACTGCTGTGAACTGAAAATCAGAAGACAACATTTAGGTTAAAAATAGCTGATTTTGAACAAATGTCTATAATTTAGCTGTGGCCACCGCTCTTTTAGCTTAAAATTTGCTATTTGTTTTTCTATTCACTGCAGTTTGGTGTCTAATGAGTAAACACCAGTTAAAGTATCTGTCAATTTTACCACATGACAGGAGGCTTCATATTTGCTTCATATTTGCATATCTTTCTTTACTGAAAACTCCAGCAGCATAGAAACAGTAACAACCAATCAGAGAAAAGATATGCTGCCCATAAAAGGGGCTGTCTATGACATCACTTTCTCTTTCTTTGCTGCTCCAGCCATCAACAGGTCAGAGTATTTCTTCCTACTGCTTCATTTACGTTTATTTTCTTGATACTCATTAGTGTGTACTGTTTATTTTAGTTTAACATCATTATTGCCCTGACTACTTGTACCCGTTTTCCCCTCTCTATATCTATTGTCCCTGTATTTTGTTCAAAGTCTTTCACTTTTTTCTCGGCGATCTGCGGGCGGCGCGGCTCCCCGTGCCTCGCTCGCCACGCGGACCTGTTTTTTCTGTCACACAGGGGCTTGTGGGGACGGGTGGATGGTAGCCGGGGTTTGTTACTATTTTACCTTGTGTTTACCGTGTTCGGCATCTCGCTCGCGGCTGCGAGCGGGAACCCCTTCCTCACGCGTCCGGCGGCCATCTTGGATCTCACAGTTATCGCGAGATCCGCGGCGGCCGTCTCTCTCCTACACGGCAGTCTGGTAATCACCCGACCACCGCCACGATACCGGGGATTGCCCTCAGGGTGCTTCCCCGCCTTCTCCCCTAGCCTCTTTCGTTTAGGCAGGGAAAAGTCACGTTCTCCATACTACCCCCAGAGGGTAGAAGATTGTTGTTTCGTTTTTTCTCAGTATATCTGCCTCAGTGAGGCAAGAATAAATGCATGCACTTATATACATATGTATTCAGTGGCGTACATACCAGGGGGCCCGGCCGCCCCTGCGACCCGGTATGTACCCACAGGGCCAGCCTCTTCTGCTGGGGGGCCCAGGAGCCGGCCACCACCGGGCCCCCCGAGGCTGGCCCTGCTGTCACCCGGCTGGCGGGCGCGCGAGGGAGCACTGTCCCCTGGGTGCTCCCTCTTCAGCTCCCTCGCGCACCGCACTGAAACCGGAGCCGGAAGATGACGTCATCTTCCGGCTCCGGTATCAGTACGCGGCGCGCGAGGGAGCTGAAGAGGGAGCACCCAGGGGACAGTGCTCCCTCGCCCGCCCGCCAGCCGGGTGACCAGCAACACCACTGGACCCCAGGGAATCCCCCCAGCTCTCACACAGGTAAGGAGGCTGGGGGGATTAAATAAAAAAAAACAGAAAAAACGTGTGTGTGTGTTTAGTGAGTGTGTTAGTGAGTGTGTGTGAGTGTGTGTTAGTGAGTGTGTTAGTGTTAGTGAGTGTGTTAGTGAGTGTGTGTGTGTGTTAGTGTTAGTGAGTGTGTTGGTGAGAGTGGTAGTGAGTGAGTGTGTTAGTGAGTGTGTTAGTGAGAGTGTTAGTGAGAGTGTTAGTGAGTGTTAGTGAGTGTGTTAATGTGAGTGTGTTAGTGTTAGTGAGTGTGTTAGTGGTAGTGAGTGTGTTAGTGTTAGTGAGTGTGTTAGTGAGTGTGTTAGTGAGAGTGTGAGTGTGTTAGTGTTAGTGAGTGTGTTAGTGTTAGTGAGTGTGTTAATGTGAGTGTGTTAGTGAGTGTGTGAGTGTTAGTGAGTGAGTGTGTGTGTTAGTGAGTGTGTTAATGTGAGTGTGTTAGTGTTAGTGAGTGTGTTAGTGAGTGTGTTAGTGTTAGTTTGTGTTAGTGTGTGTGTGTGTTAGTGAGAGAGTGTGTTAGTGAGTGTGTTAGTGTTAATGTGAGTGTGTTAGTGTTAGTGAGTGTGTTAGTGTTAGTGAGTGTGTTAGTGAGTGTGTTAATGTGAGTGTGTTAGTGTTAGTGAGTGTGTTAGTGAGTGTGTTAGTGTTAGTGAGTGTGTTAGTGAGTGTGTTAATGTGAGTGTGTTAGTGAGTGTGTGAGTGTTAGTGAGTGAGTGAGTGTGTGTGTTAGTGAGTGTGTGAGTGTTAGTGAGTGAGTGAGTGTGTGTGTTAGTGAGTGTGTTAATGTGAGTGTGTTAGTGTTAGTGAGTGTGTTAGTGAGTGTGTTAATGTTAGTTTGTGTTAGTGTGTGTTAGTGAGAGAGTGTGTTAGTGAGTGTGTTAGTGTTAGTGTGAGTGTGTTAGTGTGAGTGTGTTAGTGGTAGTGTGTTAGTGTTAGTGTGAGTGTGTTAGTGTGAGTGTGTTAGTGTGAGTGTGTTAGTGAGTGTGTTAGTGAGTGTGTTAGTGTGAGTGATTGTGTTAGTGAGTGTGTGAGTGATTGTGTTAGTGAGTGTGTTAGTGAGTGTGTTAGTGTTAGTGAGTGTGTTAGTGTGTGTTAGTGAGTGTGTTAGTGTTAGTTTGTGTTAGTTTGTGTGTGTGTTAGTGAGTGAGTGTGTTAGTGAGTGAGTGTGAGTGTGTGTTAGTGAGTGTGTTAGTGAGTGTGTTAGTGAGTGTGTTAGTGTGAGTGATTGTGTTAGTGAGTGTGTTAGTTTTAGAGTGTGTTAGTGTTAGTGTGTGTGTCTGTTACTGAGTATGTTTGTGTGCGTCTGTCACTGAGTGTGTGTCTGTCAGTAAATGTGTGCGTCTGTTCATGAGAGTGTGTGTGTGTGTGTCTAAAGCACTTACCTTTCTCCAGCGCCGGGCTCCCTTGGCGCTGGGGATCTCTCCGTCCCGATCCGCCTCTCAGCTCCGAATGCACATGCGTGGCAAGAGCCACGCGCGCATTCAAACCGCCCATATAGGAAAGCATTACTCAATGCTTTCCTACGGACGTTCAGCGTCTTCTCACTGTGATTTTCACAGTGAGAATCGCAGAAAATCCTCTAGCGGCTGTCAATGAGACAGCCACTAGAGATGGATTAACCCTCAGTGAAACATAGCAGTTTCTCTGAAACTGCTGTTTTCAGCTGCAGGGTTAAAACTAGAGAGACCTGGCACCCAGACCACTTCATTGAGCTGATTTGATCTGGGTGTCTGTAGTGGTCCTTTAAGTGTATGTGTTTATGCATGCACTGGCGTACATACCGTGGTCGCACGGGTCGCAGCCCTGCGACCAGGTGCCCGCCCGCCATGTGTTGTGGCCCCAGCCCGCGCAGAGTAAGGTATTTCGCTGACCTTGCCCTCAGCCAAGACACGCAACTGGACCCTCATATCATACGCGAATGGGCCCAGCGCGCAATATGTCTACTGGGCAACGCTAACGCCGCGCTTTGCATCGAGAGACGCAGATCAGCGCTGATACGGATCGATAGCAAGCTCCTAGAATTGGGGGCCAAAGAATTTGGACCGAAGGCCCAGGGCCTACTATTTGGTGATGCCTTCATCGCAGAACTAAAAAGGCATGTGAACCTGTTCACGACTTTAAACAAGGCTCAGACCTCACTCAAGCAAGTTTTCCACTCTCCTCCCACAAGAGGTGTTTTTGGAAGGGCTGGCCGACAGCGGAACCGTGCCGCCAGCCGATTTTGGACCTCAGGTTCCAGGTCGTTTCCACAGACTTCAGCCTTCTTCCCGTCCTCATCACAAAGGCCCTCAACATTCCGAGGTGCAGGGAGGACCAGAGGTTTCAGAGGCCGTGGACGCGGCCGCTTCAATAATGGTGAGTCCTTCCGTACAAACCTGTGTCCCAAAGTTTATTGCAGGCAACCTGTCTCTTTCTTCCAGAACTGGGAACAGATTACCAAAGACGCCTGGGTCCTCCAAACGGTACGCGGCTTCGTAATAGACTTTGCCGCGCAACCCGTCCAGACCACTCCCCCCTCTCCCCCCCCCCCCCGATCTACATGTCATGAGACCAAAACCGACTGGTGGACAAAGAGATCTGCACGCTCTTCAAGAAGGGCGCGATTCAATACGCGCCAGACGGGGGAGGCTTTATAAGCAATATCTTCTTAGTCAAGAAGAAGACAGGCGAGTATTGACCGGTTATCAACCTCCGACAGCTAAACACTTTCGTGATCTACAGACACTTCAAGATGGAAGGTATCCATCTTCTACAAGACCTTCTCGTCAAGAACGACTGGTTTACGCGCCTGGACCTCAAAGACGCGTATCTCACGGTCCCCGTGGACGCAAGTTACGGTCAATTTCTCTGTTTCAGATGGAGAGGACAAGTATGCCAATTTACTTGCCTGCCGTTCGGCCTCAGCTCGGCTCCGGGGTGCTTCACGAAGCTGTTGAGACCGGTGATGGCCCGCATCAATACTTGGACGATTTGCTGATTTTCTGTGAATCCGCGTCCAGGCTACGATCACAGACGAGATTTGTAGTTCACTTACTGGAGTCCCTGGGATTCGTGGTGAACAGACAAAAGTCGTCTCTCTCTCCATCCCAGTTGGTACAATTCCTGGGCTTCGACATCGATTCGAGGGAATGCGTACTGCGCCTCCCCTCGAAAAAGATTGCCTCGATAAGGAAGGAAATCAGGCGAGTCTTGAAGATGGACTCGATAACGCTCAGGATGCTCGCTCGGATTGTGGGACTCCTGTCTTCATCCATTCAAGCGATATTCCCGGGCCCTCTACACTACAGGACCATGCAACGGCTGAAAGCGGGATATCTGCGCGCCGGACATTCCTACGACCACTGGATCCCACTCACTCAGGAGGTGAGATCGGAACTGCGATGGTGGTTGCTACACATACATGCCTGGAACGGCAAGGCAATCTTCGGCCCTTCCCCGGACTTTGTCGTGGAATCGGACGCCAGTTTGTGGGGTTGGGGCGCTCATTGCTCAGAGGCCTCCACGGGGGGCCCATGGCAAGGAGAGGAGACCGACCTGCACATCAACTGCCTGGAGTTGATTGCGGGTTCCTTCGCCATACGCAGCCTGGCCAAAGACAAGTCGAATTGCTGTATCCTACTCCGCATGGACAACGTCTCGGCGGTGCAATACATCAACCGCCTGGGCGCAGCGAGGTCCAAAGACCTGACCGAGGCCACGAAGGACATTTACAGCTTCTGCATACGGAGGAACATCACGATACAGGCGGAATATCTCCCAGGGGTCTCCAACCTGACGGCGGACTGGTTCTCCCGACACTGGAGAGACACCAGCGATTGGAAACGCAACAGGGAGGTATTTCAGACACTACGACAGCGGATGGGCCCACTATCAATAGACTTGTTCGCCTCAAGGACCAACCACCAACTACGGAGATACTACAGCTGGCTTCCAGACCAGATGGGCGAAGCGGCGGACGCATTCCTTCAAGACTGGCCCACTCACGGGGCCTACGCTTTCCCTCCATTCGCTATGATTCCACGGGTACTACGGTACCTACGCACCCGCATGATATCGCTCCTGCTCATAACGCCTCTCTGGCAGAGTCAACCATGGTTCCCGGACCTCCTGGAGATGTCCCACGACAACCCTGTTCTGCTTCCAATTTTTCCACTTCTCCTGTCAGGACCTCGAGGGGAACCTCACCCGCTCATCCTGGAAGGACAACTGGAACTGGTGGCCTGGACGATTTCAGGGGCTCCTGGTCGGTCCACGGCCTATCGCAATCTACTAAAGACCTACTATGGGATTCATGGGCTCCGGGCACCAGGAGATGTTACACCTCCGCATGGTCGGCCTGGAGTGATTGGTGCATGGAAAGGGATTCCGATCCCTTTACTGCCCCTGTCCCGCTGATACTCAATTACCTTGCCCATCTTTTCTCGACAGGTAGATCGTATAGATCCCTTAACGTGATCAGATCGGCCATCTCAGCGGCACACATCCCAGTGCAAGGCAGACCGGTGGGTCAAGACCCACTGGTATGTCGTCTACTGCGAGGTGCCAGACTGACGAGACCCCCAGCACCCAAATACTCCAACCTCTGGCAAGTGAATGGAGTGCTGGATTTCCTGCGAGGTTGGCCGGATAATCCGTTTCTATCCCTGAAACAACTTTCAGCAAAACTGGCCCTTTTGCTATGCCTCGTCTCTTTCCGACGGGTGTCTGACATTAGGGCCTTTGACGTGGACGGTTTCTCTCTCACTCCAGATGGAGTCACCTTTTCCATTGCGAGACGGACTAAATCGGATTCGTCCTCTGTGTCCTATCCATATTTCGAATCAGACTCCAAACTGTGCGTCGTCAAGACACTTAGGAGATACGTAGAAATCACAGCCACCCTTCGGCGCTCCCTGACGGGTCAATTGCTGATTTTCTACGTGAAGCCTCACGGCCCAGTGTCTACGACCACCCTGGCCAGATGGGTTCGCTGGTTGCTACAGCTGGCAGGAATCGAATCTAGTTTTGGAGCTCATTCGGTCAGAGGGGCGGCGGCATCCCAAGCGTTTTTGGCAGGCGCCTCCCTAGCCGACATTATGCGTTGTGCGGACTGGTCTCGGGAAAGTACGTTTCGGACTTTCTATTTCCGCCAAATTTCGCATGCTTCCTTCACACTAGTTAGGCCTAAGCTTTAAAAATGCAAATATGAAGCCTCCTGTCATGTGGTAAAATTCAAGATTATATTAGCTTTAGTGTACTAATAATCTTAATTTTAGTAATGACAGGAGGCGAATATTTCCCGCCCTATGGATTTCCCCCCCAGGTTATCTAGGGTTACAGGATTATGTCTTAGTGCTCAGGTAAGCATGCAGGCTCTTGTTTGTATATGTTTTCTTATTAGATACGTTGTTTGTTATCATGTATTGATTGTATAACTTATCAGATTTCCTTAACTAGGTTGTGGTTTTTTATGTTCTCACACATTATGCTTTTGAAGTCCTATGTTTAGCTATAGATTACGCATCTTAATATCCATTAGTGTTCAGATCTTTAATGTTTATGATATGCGGACATATTGCCACGCCAGAAACCTTTCACCTTTTTCTTTTTCTTTCAGCGTGAACATCTCTTCTGCGGGATGAAGACTCGTCTTCCACAGCGTCACACCATGGACCTACTAAAGTTTAATTTCCTAATATGTTGTTGAATTGTTAATTTGATTTGGTTATGTTTTGACTGTTATTTATTTCTCGCCTCAAAGAAAGAGGAAGTGATGTCACAGACAGCCCCTTTTATGGGCAACATATCTTTTCTCTGATTGGTTGTTACTGTTTCTATGCTGCTGGAGTTTTCAGTAAAGAAAGATATGCAAATATGAAGCAAATATTCGCCTCCTGTCATTACTAAAATTAAGATTATTAGTACACTAAAGCTAATATAATCTTCAATTGTAGTTTTTTTTTTTTTACAGTTTATAAAAGTGGCATTTTTCAATAGAAACCTGCATTTTTATTTTTCAATATAAGCCTCTACTTGTCTAACTGGGCACTGTAACAGCTTCCCAGACGTCAATCAGACTGCCGGGGAGGTTTCCTTCCAATTCCGTTAGCTTTGCAAAGCTATTCCACAGAGCTCACAGAATTGGCAGCAGCGCCAGCCTTCCTCACAATGAACTGTACTTCAACTCATTGAGAAGAATATCAATGGGAAACCACGCTTGTTACATGCGTCGCGCTCCAGCACAGGGACATCCCCGTGAGAAACACAAAATAGTGAAAGAAAAAAAAAACATTTCGAATGGAGTGTTGCTTTAAAGATCATAAACTGTCTAGATTTTATCCATATCTATTTTTAATTTTTAATTATTTTTATTTTTTGTAGGCTATGTTTCTAATCCTTTAAATACTGTATTCTATTGTAATTACTGTATACCTATACACACCATTACACATTATCTCAATGTAAAATGGGTGGGGATCCTACAACTGGCACATACATGTGAGCAACCTCTATAAAAGTTCTTCATTCTCACTGATGTTGATGCAGATTGTAGCACGGAGCAAGCCTGTTTAAAAGGTACAAGAGACACTAACCATGTAACCATTTAAATACTCTGCAGTATGAATAGGATGACCGTATGAGACCTTTGTGTAAGGATGATTATAAGCAATTTATGTGTCAGGGCTGAATAGGGATTAACACTGTTTGTATCATGCGTCTTTTAATAGTGTCACTAATAATCAAAGGTCACCATAAATATGGCTGGATCTGTTAGCCATACTTTTATGGTTTTGCACTGATTTTGCACTGATTTTGTTTATTTGAAAACTCTACACTGCTTAAATGTTTTAAAACGGTCAACAATGGATGTGACCGGCACACAAAGCTGCCTCGGGCACTTGGAGAGGAAGGTGATGATGTGTCCCATTGGAACATTGATGGTATATTTAAACCCATAAGGACCAAACTTCTGGAATAAAAGGGAATCATGACATGTCACACATGTCATGTGTCCTTAAGGGGTTAATAGAAATTGAATACTGTAACACATTTATAATTAATTTATGCTTGTTTGTTTTTATGTGTTTTTAAGTATGGACAGTCGCAAATGGATGGATTTGGATGGTCCCTGGGTGTATAGTACGGCCCCCAGGAAACACCCTGAAAGTTATCTGGGGTACAACACTCTCCCTGGGAGAAAATCCAAAGATATTGTGAGAAGGCCAGCAGATGAGAGAGGGATGTATGGCACAATCCCAGGAAGGTAAGACTTGATAGAGGTTATTGTATTTGTATCTTCTGTCGTTTTTGTGGTAACCATAAGTTGATTTACAATGGTCATGTCATGAAAGGTACCTAAATTCCTCCTACAAATATGAGATGTGCTTGTTCAGAGAATATGTGTTCTGTGATGCAGAGCAGGAGAACCACCCGAAGGAGGGTGCTAAACCCACTGACATCAAGGTGAAGGGCAAAACAGCATTAGGTGTAATTTTTTTAGAGAGCTCTACCAATCCATCTCTATTTTGTCCTTTTTTTTTATCTTTCCTTTAAAGGAACACTCCAAATATCATAACCACTTTAGTTCACTGTAATGGTTTTAGTACCAGGAGTGCCCCGGTGACCCCTCAATGAATGGTTCGGCTTCATACCTGGGGTCCGTAAACCGCCGCTCTCACTCTCACCTACTAATGTGAGACGACTTTTTAGTTTCTAAGCAGGAAAGTTTGTTAGCTCATTGGCTGAGCTCATCAGATGATTGCTCTGGTTACGGTGCTTAGAGTGTTCCTTTAAATCCATTGGTAATCTACTCATTGCTGTTTCTCGTTCCAACCCATCTCATGTCATGATGGATTTTCATATAATTTTGAATACTCTCTCTGTATGGTTCCAATTACAACGGATATTTTATTATAGTAATATTGTTCTCTATGTTCTCTAATAATGACACTATTAAGTCCAGTAAAAGTGCACTCACTTGACTTCTTTTTAAAATGTAAATGCCTGCCTATATCTATCTATCTATCTATCTATCTATCTATCTATCTATCTATCTATCTATCTATCTATCTATCTATCTATCTATCTATCTATCTATGTAGTTCCTCTTTAAATCTCTTTGGTTGTAACATCTGCTTATTCACACAAAAATGTATTAATCACCCCTGGATCTGGCTATCGCACTCTCCTATTCCGTTCATAGGGAGGAATATGGCTTAAAGTCACAACACACAGTTTATGAGAGTTGCTTCATTTTATTGCTCCTCTGAAAGATCACATTAAGCAGATCTTTAAAAATTTAATTTGCTTTGCTCTTTTTGAAGCAAGTTAAAAACAAACGCATTTCTTTCTTGGGCCGAGAGTGAAATGAAAACACTAAGAAATATACTACATCACTATTTTTCAGGAGAAAAGACAAACCTGCGTAACGAAAGGTGAGCTTTAATTTATAGAACTCTCTTAGAAAAGCGAGAGAGCGTAACAGATTACCCTTTTTATAAAATAAATTGCTGACATGCGTATCTTCTGGGAAAGCACCTATAAAAAATACATGATGTATTTATTTTATAGTCCAGGTTTTTTCATTTTGGACACCAGTTTGGAGTCTCAGGCTTTATAATATCATTGTAGGTTACAAAGGGGTCAGCCTCAGAGTGTTTGACTTTATGTCAGAATCTGGACATTCACTTTGAATTTGGGGTAAAAGTCTAAAGCTTCCCCAGTACAGAGCTTTAGGCTTCAAGCTTACAATGTAATATATTGTTTAATAAAGCTAATCTGAATATATTTACCAGCTTAGTACAATATTGTTTTTGTAATGTCTGGCAGACTTGTTTCTAAAACTTTTGTTTTAAGGTGTAGTATCTGTTTTTGATTTAAAGGGTTAACCCAACCATCATCTTCTCTACAGCCCACTGTAGTCATTATGACAATAGGAGTACCCTGGCAACATTCTCAGCAATGGGGAAACCCATTGTACAATGATTTGCCCTATTACCTGGGTCCCGTCTGCGACCTGATCTCCTCTTCTCCAGGCTTATGACATCTGGCTTCGGCAGAGCTCCAGAAGCCAGATGCTGAACCCACTGTCTATTTATTGGCTGAAAGAGTCAGCTGCCCACTCTCTTGTTCCAGGCTAGCTAATGACACCCTGATAACTCTGCTGGAGAAAGTGTTACACCTGCAGCAGCAACGCGCTTAAATTCAGTATTATTATTATTATTATTATTATTTATATAGCGCCATCATATTCCATAGCACTGTACAATGGGTGGACTAACAGACATGTAATTTTAACCAGACAACTGGACGTACAGGAACAGAGAGGTGGAGGGCCCTGCTCAATGAGCTTACATTCTAGAGGGAGTGGGGTATAGTGACACAAAGGGTTAAAGTAGGGGTACAAAGTTGGTTGTTAGAAAAGTATTCACTGAGGGCTTAGTAGGTCATTTTGACAGGAGTCATGGGGGGTGGGGGATAAAAACCTGCTAACAGTTTAATTGATATGCTTTCTTGAAGAAGTTAATATTTTTTTTTTTTTTAATTCTTTATTTTTATTGTGCAGAGATTGACAAACAGATTTGACGTGCCATGACGGCAGCAATAACATACATCAGAAAGTTGTATCATAGCATTGGAAGATTGTGCACATTTTTATATTTTTACATAACAAGCTGAGCTATCATTTTAAACAGAAGATCTGATTGAGATTCAAGTTTGATCATGTTGGAGTTACACACCAGAAATATTATGCCACTGGTCCCTGACAACCAGTGTACAGCTTTAACTATCTGTGATAAGAGAAGAAGCATAGAAAGCAATATAAAAACAATGGAGCGTAATAACAGGAGTGTTAAGCCACTAGCAATGAGAGAAGCAAGTTAAACTAGCTTGGGTGAGTACTGCTGTGTGGCCTAGCATGGTGGAAGGCCTGTGGCAGGGTATGGTCCTGTGTTTGCAGCTACCCGATGCCCCTCAGTGGGTATCTACAGTCCCGGCCAGTGGGGTGTTCAGTCAGGCAAGGGAAGTGCACAGCTTTGTCTTGAAAGATTGAATGAGATAAAGCAGGAAGAAGGAAACCTTAAATACTTTGAGTCCCATGTAGTTATCGGAAGGAGGGTGGCATGGTCATAGAGTCCAGCATCAGCCTGTGTACTAGCTTGGGTGGGAATAGTGGCTGTCCGTGTGTTGTTCCATGCTGGAGCTGCGTGTGGCTGCCTGCAGGAGCAGTAGGTCGATCTCGGAGGCACTGCGATCCGGATTCAGGGTAGGGAGCGGTGTCTTGTGCTGTGAGCCAGGCGCTTGGGTAAGCCTGTGTATAAGTGGCTCGCTTGTGTTCAGGGTGGGCTGGATACATGCTGTCCCTGTCGATCTGCTGTCCCTCTGCATACCCCTCCTCATGTGAGCTCAGGTCTCGCAGCCGCTGTGATCCGGCAAGCGCTGTAGCAGTATGTCGTAGGGTTCCCATCCTTCAGGCTGCTTCATGCAGGCATGTCGCCTCCGCCTTGCGTGTGTAAGGGTCTTAGCCAGCGAGGGAGAGAAGATAGCATTGCTCCCCTCACGCACTAGTGGGTTCGCATTTGCCGCCATTTTAGTTGGGCCTTGTGGTTTGGGTAGCGAGGTCTTTGGTGCAGCACGGGTTGCAGGGTGTGGACCGGGATCACCCCCACCGGCCCAGAGGGGGGGGGGAACAGGGCCCTGGTTGCACGTCTATGGGAGTCCAGCACGAAACTGTCGGGCAGGATAGCGGGGCAGCGGCCGTCCACCCCGCTCACCGCCTGAGTAGGCCTCATCCTGTAGAGACGACTGTTATCGTCTCGAGGGATTAAAACAAAGGGTTTGCAAGCCTCTCCTCTGAGTCAGTGCTCCCTTGTGCTTCGGACCACGGTTGCAGGTCGTTATTCAGGCGTAAAAACAGCTTTTGTAAGCTTGAAGTTTGTATATTTGCAGGAGCTGTTGATATATGCGACCGCTCAGTTTGGCGGTCAGGCCCCGCCCCGAATTTTTAATGATTTTTGAATGAGTGGAGACTGGGTGAAAGTGTTACGGAGAAGGGAAGGGAGTTCCACAGAGGAGGTGCAGCCCTGGAGAAATCTTGAAGGCGAGCATTAGAGGTGGGAGTACGGACAGAGGATATACGTAGGTCTTTGGCAGAGCTTAAGGGCCTCGACGGGACATACTTGTATATTAGGGAGGATAGGTAGGTTGGAGCAGCATTATGTAGGGACTTGTAAGCAAGCACCAGAATTTTAAATTGAGCCCTATATCTAACTGGAAGCCAATGCAGGGACTGACAGAGCGGGGAGGCGTGGGAGGTGCGAGCGGACAGGAAAATGAGCCTCGCCGCCGCATTCATTATAGATTGCAGCGGTGCAATCTGGGAACACATAAGACCACTGAGGGGGATTGCAGTAGTCAAGGCAAGAGTATGAGTTGAGTTTTATAGGGAAAAAGTGCACATCCAGTCCATGCTCCAGGCATTATGACTACTTTAAGTCAGTGAAGTGGTCATGGTGCTTAGAGTACCAGTTTTATCTAATAACTTCTGAAATATGTATATAATGAAAAAAAAATTTTTATTTGTAAATATGTAAATACATAATATGTAAATAATGAAAAAATATTTCTAATTTATGAAAATGATATATCAAAACGTATACTTTAATTTCTTATACCTGAATTGTAAAATTATACATTACCGATAAAGCAAAATGTGTTGTGAGGTTTGTTTTGAATATTTTTATTCTTATCATAACACATATGCAGGTAGCATCTTTGTGTGTAATAAAGCAAAGGTTGCCCACGCAGGGGCGTAAGGTATCAATCAGTACATACGTATGTTTGCATTTCGTCGCCTACGCAGAGGCTGGTTGGTCATTGCATGTGTGATATAGCAGATATATTCATATTCGGTTGCTCGCATTTTACATCTGTAAGACTTGTAGTGCACCTTTATTGCGGTTAAACAGACGAATATGGTTTTGAGTGTTTCTGCCCTGTGCGTATTCATTTTTGTGCCTGTGGGCCTTGTGACTTTTTGCTAGTGTGTTGTGTCGTATCTAAACCAGGGATGGCGTACTAATTGTATCTTGCTTCTCTGCTGGTAGCATTCGGTTTGTTGGCTTTCTATTTCTGCCTCCTCTGTGGGGCATATATCTGACATTTAACCTTGTCCTGCTTTGCTCTGGTACATGTAACTGTAAACTACTTGTGCATCTAAGTATCTGTTGCTTTGTGTAGCTTGGTGTTTCAAAGTTGTGCTTGTCTATTTGTGCACTGTATTTGTCGTGTTGTGAGGTTTGTAAAATATTTAAATGTCACTAGATTTCTTTTTTTGAGTCTAAAATGATACACAGGTTTATATTCACATTTGTTAATATTTTGTTTGGTTCTGATATGTTTATGTTGGCAATAATATAGATTGATAGAGTGTTTCCCATATTGGTTTGTGTCTTATTATGCATATTTATTTTAATGGAACACTGTAAGCACCATAACCACTATAGCCCACTGTAGTAGTTCTGATGCCAGGAGTGTCCTGGAGCTTTCTCAGTGTCAGAGAGCCTCCAGGCCCTCTTGCATGCACTGTGTTTCTCAGGCAAGACGCTTCAGGCACCGAGCTCTGTCCCAATTTTGGTCCGGATGGCAAACGTAATTTGCTCGATAGGAGCCTCCTTAGGCTCCACTTGGAATGGAAGCAGTGCAGGGGGTGAAAACCATTTGTAGTCTACCGCCAGCGGGACTGAAAAGTCAGCGGTTCTTGCTCAGCACCCGTGGATAACTCGTCAGTTGCCAAACAGGATGAAGGACTCCTGTTCTAGGTATAAGTGGTACTTGCTGCATAACAGTAATGCCATAATCAGGCAAGTTCGGACTGTCTTTCAATTTCTGCCAAAATGCTAGATGGCTTCCAAATTTCTCAGAATGCTTCAGCTGATCCTGAGTAGTCTCGTTAGCCATTTGGTATGGTGCAGAATGGTAAACATAGCAGAGTCAGCTTGTAATGTACCAGAGGAGTCACTAAGTAGGGACTTCAAGCACCACACAGGCTATGTTGATGCAAGGGATTGGCCTCTTCTCTTGCCACAGGTTAGCGAGCAGGCAGTAGTGAGTTAAATTGCCAGACTCTGGAAAGAGCTCTGTGCGCAGTAAAATAGTGTTCCAAGAACCTCTGAGATAATTGAGGAAATATAGTTTTAAGAAACACTGCTAAATAGCTTGAATATAGGTTTCCTGCAGAGCTCTTCCAACCTGCATCCTACTTGATCTGTAGGCAAGACTCACTGCCCTGAATTTCCACATTACAATAAAAAAAAAAATAATAATAATATTTTCCATAATTTGCATCATATTTTTATAATCAAGGGTACAAGCACAACTTATATGCACTGACTTTCCTGCTAAGGTACCAACATATGTCTTGCTTTATTTTCCACTGATAAGAAAGTTAATGTATTGAGTATTTTTATATGTTCCCATTTCTGTCTCTATAAAGACTGCAATTTTAAATTTTTTTTTAGGTTTGTTGATAGAGCACCGATGGGAGAACAAACTCCATACAAGCTACGGTCCTTCTCTAGACTTCCCCACAGCCCTATACTGCAGGATTCTACAAACTGGCCCCCATCGCTGCCACCAGGAGCAAGAGGTCCTAAACTGTTGAGAATGGAACAAAAAAATGAGGCAAAAGAAAGAGAGAGTGGGAAATATGATGGAAGGATATATGAACGAGTGAGACATTCAGATGATCTAGAAAGGAAAAAACGCAAGTTGCTCAGGGAAGCAGAGGCAGAAATAGTAAATATCTCATCTGATAAGCATAGAAGAAAAGGAAAGCCCATGGAATGGGGTATAATATATGAGCAGCCTGACTATTCACGCTACCAAAAGATGAAAATTACACAGTGTGATGATTGGGAACCTTTATCTTTGTCATCAAAAGCATTGCAGGTTCAATCCACTTCACAGATAAAACTACCTTTAAGTAAGCCACACTTACACAAAGAAAAAGTAACAGAGACAAAGGCCCCAGATCAAGAAAAGAGAAGGTGGTGGTTCAAGAGTCAAAAACAACAAAAAACAGTATCTGATGTAATGGCTATGGGTAATAATCAAGATGAATCTTACAAAAGATGTGTGGAACAGTGCTCTGTACCAAACTATAATATTCATGCACTGCAAGGTTCAAAGGAAAATCAGCCTAAACTTAGGAAAAGGAAGGGACCGCCACCTTATGTCCCACCTCCTTCTTACAACGCACCACATCATACCTTCCTTATCAGTAAAGATGAGCATATTCACACTGAACAAACATCTGCGGGTGAAATTATACCATTAACTGACAAAGACAATGGCAAACTAGGTGGAGAGAAAGTAGCAAGATACACAGTGGAACATCAGGTGGATTCTAATTTGACCTTTCCATCTTTTAGCAATGTAAACAGAGGACAAGAAGAGAAAAAGCATAAATCTGCACAGATTTATCAAAAGAGTATTTGGGATCGAACACTTCCACAGCTATATAGCACTTGGGGAGGAGAACGTTCTAAGTCAAACCTGAACCAAATTTCCTCAAATTATGAAGAATTCCTTGACCACATATATGAAACTGTTGATAGAGGAAGTTCTCCACTCAATCATAATGTGCCTGGGGAAAAGACTTACGGAACATTATCCAATACTCGACAGATAGAACCGTCAACGAAATACACTTTGCCAAGAAGTGGAATCAATGATGTAACAAAAACTACCAAGAAAAATAAGATTGTTACAAACTGTAAACCTCAAAAAATGGCACTTTTTGATGTTTACCGCCCACCAATCCGGTCACACGGAGTAAAATTGCCACATGAATTGGGTTTTAGCTATACTAGTGAAAAACCCCACTACACAGATAAAAAGCTGAGGTCGGAGTATAGAAGTTATCACAATCTACAAGAAGAGGACACTGTGAAAGAGAGACAAAGACCATTAAGAGTTATTTCTAAAGAGCGAACTGGTCAAAGTCACATTAATTCCTTTCCTATGAAAGAGGAATATTCTCGGTATAGCCAAACTCTGCCTTTGAAAAAAGACCCATATTTGCATATAAAAGCTGATATGCAGGAAAGGATACCAACAGTTCACTCCCGCAAAAATAGGAATATTAATGAGGATATAGCCTTTCCAAAATGGAGAGAACCAGGGAAATTTAGTACAATACCAGGCAGGGGACACAATCATATTCTCTATAGGCCACATGATGGCTTGCATAGGAGTGTGAAATATGACCTTCCAGATCCTTCTGAAACAAATAATTGGGGCACTCCTAGAAAAGGTCAGTTAAAAGAAGCTACTTCTGAGAAAACGCAGCCGCCTTTATTGAAAGAAAATGAGGGTATGTTTGTCATTGATGCAACCTGTGTGGTTGTTAAAGCAGAGTATATTTTTCCACCGAGGACAGAGCAAGTTAAGTTTTTAAGTTACCCAGAGGTTTCTCCTGGTCTAATGAAGAGGGATATTCAGTCTAATAGGAAAATATATTTTGGTTCCACCGAGCCAAAGCCTAACTTGAATTATATAACACATTTATCTCCTCCAAGCCAAAAAGCTGAATCCACATCTGACCATTTTAACCACCAGTCCCATGAACGGGATATTCCCAATCTGAAAGAAAGAGCAATGCGAATCTTGGGACTTTCTATGGTAGATTTGGAGTCATTGAATGAAGATCACACTCTACATATAACAAATAAAATGGTAAAACAGGAAGCCGAGTTACTAAATAAAACACTACGTGAGCATAATAAGAATGGTGGACATAAACATAATACATGTACAGGAGCATCAAACAGTATGACTGTAGATGTTAAGGATTCTTCATATAAATCCTTATGCCCAGTTGAGGAGGATGAACATCAGCCATCATTTATTGAAACGTCTTTGGATAGTAATTTAATTGAAGAAAATCGTCAAATGGAGTCCGAGCAAAATATAGCAACTTGCTCCACAGAAAGTAACTGCAAGGAAACTGATCCTGCAACCTCCAACCTTGTGCCATATGGTTTAGAAGCAAACAAACCAATTGAAATGGAGCCATGTAGAAAATATGAGTCTGTACTAAATCAAAATGACATTACATTGTTTGAGATGGAAGTGGAGACACTTCAGGAAAAGGATAATTGCTCAGAGTTGTTTGAATCACCATGCCAAGATGATGTTTCTGGTTGTTTGGATCTCCAGGTGTCTATAAATAGACAGCCCTTGGACAATACAAATTCTAATGATTCAGTTGAAAATATTCTTAAAACAGTTGAAAGACCAGAACAAAATATCTGCGGATTGAAAGACGTTGATGAAATATTCACAAAGACGTGTGTTTTGAATGGAAATAACTGTGAAAATAGTGAGAAGGTAAACCCTAATAAATATGCAGAGCATAGTAAAAAAACACCATATGTTACTGGAAGCCCTCAGCCAGTTAGTCCTCGCGTGAAGCATGATAGCCAGGTAACTAGTGAAATGAAGAACCATCTTTCAGATCAGACATATTCTCCAAGGACTCCAGTAAAAACATTTACAAAAAGACATAATTACTTTGCAAAGGATCTTCGTGAGGCTGTCTCACGCATAAGGCGCCACACTGCCCCTGATTCTGACACAGATGAAGATTTAGAGAAGCCTTTGCCTTTGCGTGACTCTTGTTCAGAAATGTCTGAAGACCACATGGGTGAGGAAGGAATTGTATCTTGCAGCTCAGACACGTCTGACTCAGAGGTCACTGTAATACTACGTGTAGCTGACAAAGTAGAGTTGATATCAGAGATAAACACAAATTACTCTCAAGATTTTGCAGAAACTGAAGGTAGTTTAAATGGCTTTAATGTAACTAAAGAGGACACTATGCTTTTAGATTCGACTAAAGGAGATTTTAGTGCTGACGAGATTGGTAATACGTCTGACAATGACCTGATCCATGAAAAACAACAGGAAAGTAAATGCATGGATCTTAATAGTTGCATTGAGGAGATACTTCAAGATCTGAACAGAACTGAAGAAGAATTTTTCCCATCAAGCTCTGATTATTGTACTACAGATGTGACTACTGCTTCTCTGGAACATTTAGCAGGTAATGAATTTTGACTTGCATAAGGGAGTTATTAGGAATAAACAAGAAAAAATTTATAAGCATCATGCAAAAGGGAGTGGTGAACATTACATAATAAACAATCGGGCATAAAAGAGAATTATGGCTTATAAACTATGAAATCAATGATTGCTTACATGCTCGCTGAATATCTTTGTCAGTCATTAGCAATAACATTTGGAAGTATATTTGGAAATATCAAAAAAAAGCTTTGTTATTAACATCTTACTTTGGCAATTAGACACAATATTTTATCAGTGGACATACAGAGTTCTAATTCACCAAAACACATAAATTACACATAATGATTGTGCTAGCCACAATATGGATGTTGTGCTAATATAATCAATGTGAACATAACATTTGAGAAAAATAAACATGGGAACGCATTGGATTGGCTAAAAATCGGCAATTTTGATGATGTCACCAAGGGGGCGGCGCCAGAGCCGGCAAACCCGTGGAGAGCTGAAAATAAGATGAGTTTTTAACCCATTCTGAGGGGGCTAAAGGGGGGTGGGAGGTCAGGAATACATGTTTGTGTTCCTGACCCTATAGTGATCCTTTGAGCAAAGACATGTAGAGGTAGTGAGGCTGGTTTCCAGGAATGGAAAGATCTGGCAAAATATGACTCTCACCAAGGGAAGCAAGGATTAGGAGGAGTCATTTAAAGTCATCACATTTTCACTTCTTGTTTTCTAAAAGTTTGTTACATTTAATGAAACTTAATGGTATTTTTGGAATTATGTATATTGTTTTTTTTGGCAGGGGAAATTTCACTTTGTATCAACCAACATTGCTTCTCAGAATCTACTGTTATCTGACCAATTGCTGCTGCCATTGCACATAAAACAATCACAGCCGCAGGCAAGTTAGCTTGAGCAACAGTTTGTTAGATAAAAGTAGAGTCTGATTTAACATGGCTGCTCGGTCAGATAAAAAAAAAAAAAAATCAAATATTTTCAAAAAATCTATATAGATCATTAAAAAAATCATTAAGTTTCATGTAGTGTAATAAACTTGTTAAAAACAAAAAGTGAAAATTTGATGACAGTTGTCATTTAAGTATGTACCTCAGTTAAGTATACCGCAACTGTATAGCATTGGTAGTTATTCTTTGAAGAATCAATCATTTCCTTGATGGACTGCATGTATTCCACCCTAGTCATCCACTCCATGATTCAAGGTTTTGTTTGTTTGTAATAAAACAGCAAGCTGCATCACTTATACACACAATACAAGTTTATTTTTTTTATGTGCATGTATTGGGAAGAAATTTTAGTGTAACCGTGACATTGCCAGAGAAAATGGGACTTCTGACAATGTAAATGTCCTCATAATTGCGTGGACGTATTACCGTTTGTGTACATAACTGTATCTTTTAGTAATGAATTGAATAAATTAACTTACCTTTGCATTTTGATTTCTTGTTTCAGAATAATTGGAGAAGTCTGTCTGGCAGCAATCAATAACACTCTCTGGTGATACAGGAAGTGGACTGCTTCTTCTAACCTAATTGAGGTTGGGTGTTGAGTGATTTTTATTTTGGGGTGCAATACTACATGGGAGGATATCTGATCTCAAATGACAAAAGACAATACCTATATATTATGAATTATTAATATTTTTATTGGAAATAATTCTGTCCGCCTTAACGGGTAGAATTACCGGTACCTGCAACCACTAACTATTTTTTTTCCATTAATAATTTTTTGTTTTGCACTTTGAATTGTCAAAATACAGGTTTATGTAAATAATTTTTGTGTTTAGACAGTTAGTTCATGCTCAACCACTCTGGAATTTGTACTGTGGGTATGGTATTTCTGTGTATTTCTAAAAAAAAAATGTAAAAAAATTAACAAAATATATTCACACACACATATATATATATATTGAGTGTTTTTCATGACAAGTTAGCTGTTTAGAGAGGTTTCTTCATTATACACATTTTTTACAGGAAAACTTTAAATAGAAATAGTAAAACCAGCAGAAATAAATGTATGTTTCTGGTATTCGTTCCATGTCCAAGGTATTTTTTTTTTATTGTATTTTTTATACTTTGCTATTTAATGAAATCTAATTAATTTGTATACATGGAAAGTATACTATATATTATATATTTAAGTTTTGTTGTCTTTAAATTTCATCTTTCTATATAAGAGGCACTTTTCGCATTTGCTGTTTTGCAGTGGTCTCTATTCTCCCATTAAAATATAGCTTTTATTAACCAATTGTATTCTCAAAAAGATGTATTTCTCATATGTCAGAAGTTTTTAAATATTTATCTAAATGCTATAAATGGATTTTTTTTTTTTTTTTACTGGATATAGTTGCCCATCTATATTACGGCCCACATACAGTGACTATGAAATAATTTGTCAAGTATATTTAGCATTAACATACATTTTGATATTCATAATATTTTACAAAATGACAATGCTACTGTCTTTATTGACTGATACAAGCTCAAACTTTGAATTCACCAGAATATATATATATATATATATATATATATATATATATATATATATATATATATATTTTAAGATTTTCTTGTCACTTTTAATTTTTATCATTGTGTATTTGTGCAGTGCAGGGGAGGTCTTACATTCATATAGAGACAGTATGTCATATACACAATTATTACAATAGTGCGGCAATGTGTGTCCAGAGGTACTGCAGTATTTTTCCCCCTGAAATATCATCACAGAAAAATATACGAAACAAACAATGTTGATTAGGAAAGCTGTTAGTCGAGACATGTGGAGAAAAAAAAAATCACAACTGCTAGAGGTATATAAACAATTCATTCTAATTTGTTTGTGATGTCCTCACTTTGTGCTGGAGAGTGGTCTAAGAGTCGATGGGGTGGGTCGAAATGATGAGTCCTAAATGTGTACTATGGCACAGTAAGTAGACTTCTAACCTCGTAGCTACTAAGAAGCAGTGTCATGTGAGGAGCGCACCCATTAGGCCTTCCGTGTGTTGCATCAAAGGAGGATGTGTATATCGGATTTAGGGATTGTATCCCCTGTCCTTAAGCCCAAAGTGAGTTGTTACCCCTAGCCAAGGCAGCGATGGGAGGGGGGATGTATGCACATTCATGGCAGATAGCGCTGTGTGTGGCTTAAAGCCACAGGGTCGCTGAGAACCCATGTCCATCTGTGAAGCTAAAATGTGTATTATAATCTAAGAGAAAAGAAACGATAAGTGCGTACAAAAGAAAATCAAACTGTGAACATAAACATTACATACCATTGCCTGAGTAAAGCTTTGTCCCAAGTTATGGCATGTTCAACTTCCTGAATCAGAGGCACAATCTGTTTCCGGGATGAAAGGGACTATATTGGAGGGGTCCCAATTTGGGGTGCTCTTGTGACTTGGGGGCACCCTAGGTCCCAGTGTCCCTAAAAGAGATGGAGTTTTGTGAGGAGAGGATATTTTTAGGACAGTTCCGTTGTGTGTGACAGATAAGAATCTTGTTGCTATCCAGTGGTAAGGTATACTAGTCTCCTGGAGTTGGTTTGTAATAGTGCGCAGGGACCTCCACCATTGGAGGGGTAGCTCTAGTGAGGTCTTGAAAGATGGTGATCTGCGCAGATTCGAATGTGTACGGTGTCTTGCCTTGTAAAGCCTTCATAATGTGTAATTCACCAGAATATGTTGCGGAATGTGTCATTCCCAAAATGGATGTTGTGCCATATTTAGCATTCTGTGAAGGGCAATAGGGTATCATTAACTGAATATCAAAGAATTTGTTCACAGATTTATTTATGTGAGTGAAAGCTATTTATGGCATTTAATATAAAAACATTAATTGACAATGAATTTAAAGCAGTGATATTGAATACTGTGCTTGATCTGGATGGAACTAGAGCGAGAGAGCAATTGTCCATGGGGTATTTCTAAGAGTTCCTCATTTCTCCAAACCGTCCACCTTTGCCTTATACCTCTGGCCATCACAGACACCAAAATTGCCTTAAATGTCCCATTTTGCTATTGATAGGCAAGCTGAAAAAGATTGATTTGGGCTTAGAGTTACCTTATGCCTGCTATAATGATTGCTGGAGGGGTCACCTCTGATCAGAGGTCTAATTTCTGACCAATTTCCTTAGGAAGTGTATATAACATGTATTTTATTGAACAATATTTATTCAGAGTTTGTTAATAAAAATGGACATTTCGCAATAAAAAGAACAAATAGAAACAATGTAAACAAGGTACACAGTAAATGTGTCAACATAAAGGAAGGTTATAGACTTACAGGGCGGATGGTTATAGACTTCCAAGGGCCCTAGGAAGGGTACAGGCATGTAGGTCTGTGAAAGTCTGCATGTCTCATATAATTGAAGATTATGTTAGCTTTAGTGTACTAATAATCTTAATTTTAGTAATGACAGGAGGCGAATATTTGCATATCTTTCTTTACTGAAAACTCCAGCAGCATAGTAACAGTAACAACCAATGAGAAAAAAGATATGCTGCCCATAAAAGGGTCTGTCTATGACATCATTTCCTCTTTCTTTGAGGCGAAAAAATAACATATAACAGTAAGACAGTGAACATATAAACGGATTAAGTTAACAATTCAATAACATGGTAGTAGGATAAACTTTGGAAGATCCGTGGTATGGCTGTGTTGAAGGTGATTCTTTATCCCGCAGTAGACATATTCACGCTGAAAGGAAAAGAAAAAAGTGAAAGGTTTCTGGCGTGGCAGTATGTCCGCATATCAAAACATTATTCTGAATACTAATGGTTATAGGATGGCTAGTCTACAGTTAGACCTAGTACTGTATAATACAACGTGAACCAATATGACAAACCCGCCATCTACCTGATGTAATCTGATAGGTTATACAATTCATACATAGTTAATAACTAGCGTCTAGATCAGACCACATATATCGACAATCGTAAGTATGCTTACCTGAGCACTAATCCCTGATCCCGTCAGATCCAAGAATAACCTGGGTGGGATACTATAGGGTGGGAAATATTCGCCTCCTGTCATTACTAAAATTAAGATTATTAGTACACTAAAGCTAACATAATCTTCAATTTTACCACATGACAGGAGGCTTCATATTTGCATTTTTAAAGCTTAGAACCAATTAGTGTGAAGGAAGCATGAGATGCATGACGGAAGTAGAAAGTCCTGAAAGTGCTTTCTCGTGACCAGTCTGCGCAGCGCATGATGTCGGTTAGGGAGGCGCCCGCCGTGAAGGCTTGGGATGCAGCCGCCCCCCTGACCAAGTGTGCGCCGAAATGAGCATCAACTCCTGCCAGCGCTAGAAGCCAGCGGACCCATCTAGCTAGTGTGGTCGAAGACACCGGTCCGTGAGGTCGAACGTAGGAAATCAGCAGTTGGCCCTTCGAATTGTTTCGAAGGGGGGCTGTGCTTTCCGTATATCTCATCAGCGTCTTAACTACGCATAGTTTGGGGTCTGATCCGAAGTACGGATATGATACAGAGGTGGAGTCCGATTTAGTCCGTCTTGTAATGGAGAAGGTAACCCCTTCTGGGGTGAGGGAGAAGCCATCCACGTCGAATGCTCTGACGTCTGACACTCGTCGGAACGAGACGAGGCATAGCAACAGGGTCAGCTTGGCTGAAAGCTGTTTCAGTGACAGATAAGGGTTATCTGGCCAAGTCCTAAGGAAATCCAGCACCACGTTTACCTGCCAGAAATTAGAGTATTTGGGTGCTGGAGGTCTCGTTAGTTTAGCGCCCCGTAGTAATCGGCATATTAGTGGATCCTGGCCCACTGGTCTGCCTTGTACCGGGACGTGTGCCGCTGATATGGCTGATCTGATCACGTTGAGGGATCGGTAGGATCGCCCTAGCGTGAATAGATGGGCTAGGTAATTAAGGATCAGCGTGATAGGGGCATTAAAGGGATCGGAGTCCCGTTCCATACACCAATCACTCCAGGCTGTCCAAGCGGATATATAGGATTTCCTGGTGCCTGGAGCCCATGAGTCCCATAGGAGATCTTTAGTCGATTGTGATAGGTCGTGTACCGCCCAGGAACCCCTGAAATCGTCCAGGCCACCAGTTCTAGTTGTCTGTCCAGGATGAGGGGGTGTGGTTCTCCCCGAGGCCCTGTCAGAAGTAGTGGGAAGACAGGGAGTAGTAGGGGGTGTCCGTGGGACATCTCCAGGAGGTCTGGGAACCACGGTTGGCTCTGCCAGAGGGGGGTTACCAGTATGAGAGAGATCCTGTGGGTGCGTACGTATCGTATTACTCGTGGTATCATGGAGAATGGTGGGAAGGCGTAGGCTCCTAAGGTGGGCCAGTTCTGTAGGAATGCGTCTGCGGCTTCGCCCTTCGGGTCTGGAAGCCAACTGTAGTATCTCGGTAGTTGATGATTGGTCCTGGAGGCAAATAAGTCTATTGTTAGCGGGCGTGTCCCCCGTTGTAGTACTTGGAATATCTCCTTGTTGAGTTTCCAATCGCTGGTGTCTCGCCAGTGGCGTGAGAACCAATCCGCCGTCAGGTTGGAGATTCCTGGTAGGTATTCCGCCTGTAGTGTGATGTTCCGTCTGTAGCAGTACTTACCCTCTCCAGGGGCCGACCGGGGTCCTCTCTCCTCGCCGCGCGCGGTCCTACTCCTGCACGAGCCGCGTGCGGCTCATCCAACGACGAGATCAGTCGGGCGGGCAGTGACCGCGAGAAGCGGTCACGTGTCCCGCCTGACATTAAGAGCGCGCCGCGCATCTCGGGCGCGCTCTTAAAGGGACAGTGGGAGACAAAATTTGAATCAGTCTCCCATTGGCCCCTGTCATGCCACGTTCCCCATACACTCACGTTTTGGGGGCGTGGATATGACAGGGGCCAATCAAAGTGAACATTAGGGTATTTATACTCACCTGTTTCCTTTGCTCCTTGCCCTATCGTGGTTTCTGTCCAGTTCCCTTTAGTGCTTGTATCGTTCAGTTGGTTTTTTGGTGCTTGACCTTGGCTTTGTTCCTGACTCTGCTCTCTCTTTATCCTTGCTTGTTTATCCGCTGGTTTGTCTTCTGTGTACCAGTCCTCGGCTTGTTCTACTTTACGCTGTCTCTCCGTTCCCTTGACCTCGGCTTGTTCTGGACTCTGTCTTTTCTTGTACTCGTCTAGTCCGGCCATTCTAAGGTCCGGTAAGACGAATCCTGGTTTCTTATCTCTTGACTGTCTGGACTATTCCTGCGTGTTGGGGTATATTACCGTGACATTACGATAGGGCCATGGACCACGCAGGTTTAGGACAACAGATGGCCACTCATGAGGCTAGATTCGCAGAACAGGATCACCGTATGGATCAAATGGCTCAAGCCATCCAGACCCTGTTATCCAGATCAGCTCCGGTACCTGTACCTGCGCCTCCTGTAACCCCTATACCAGACACAGCTAATATGCCTAATGCTTCAGGGTTTTCTTATGCACCAGCTTACGGATAAGGCACTTGAATGGGCAAATCCTATTTGGGAGGCTAATGGACCTATGGTACACGATTTTAATAGCTTCCTCACAGCGTTTCGTAGAACATTTGACACGACTAAAAGGTCAAAAAATGCCGCCAGGGCGTTAATGAGAATTAAGCAAGGATCTAAATCTGTAGCCGATTATGCTATTCAGTTCCGTACCCTTGCCTTTACAGGTAGATTGGACTAACAATGGGCTTACTACTGCGTTTATGGAAGGTCTGTCTGAAACTATGTTGGATGAGGTAGCAGCTAAGGACCTCCCTGTACCCCTAGAGGACCTTATTGACTATCTCATCGATATAGATAACAGGATCCGTGACAGGTTATATACCAGGTCCAGAAATAGACGCTTTGTTCCCGTTAACCCACCTAGAGCTGAGACTCCCGAGGGATCTAAAGGGTCAGAGGAGGAACCTATGCAGTTAGGGGTTGCCAAACTTACTGACGCTGAAAAACTTTATAGGAGAAAGGAGGGACTTTGTCTTTATTGTGGTAGGAGGGGCCATATGAGACAAGAATGTCCCGTGCGTCCGGGAAACTATCGCACCTAAGACCGTATAGAGGACTGGCCTTGGGTGTGACATCAGAGTCCTCACATTTGCCTCTTAATAAATTGCTTCTCCCTGTTTCCCTGCACCTTGGTAGTAACTGCATAGCAGGGAATATACTAGCCCTGGTTGATTCCGGAGCGGCCGAAAACTTTATAGATTCCAGTTTTGTCAAGGAGAATAACATACCCACTAGAGAGAAGGAGACACCCTTGGCCGTTGAGGCCATAGATGGTAGACCATTATGCTCTCCAGTTATCACACATGAAACTGTACCACTACATATGTCTACAGGGGTGTTACACTCTGAAACCATTCGGTTTCAGATCATTACTTCTCCTTCCTCTCACCTCGTGTTAGGGTATCCTTGGTTGCGTACTCATAATCCCACTATTGATTGGGAGTCAGGACAAATAGTTTCTTGGAGTGATGCTTGCCAAGAGTCTTGTATTGTTAAAATCACCCCTTTGAATTCTACTAATATTCCTCCCGTGCCTACGGTCGTACCCCCTCAGTACTTGTCTCTTAAATCTGTTTTTGATAAAAGGGAGGCTGAAAAGTTGCCACCTCACAGGCCTTACGACTGTGCTATTAATTTACTACCTGGTACTATGCCTCCCAAAGGGAGAATATATCCTTTATCTCCTCAGGAGAATCTGGTTATGGAGGAATATATTAAGGAATCTTTAGAAAAGGGATTTATAAGAAGATCCTCTTCCCCGGCAGGGGCTGGTTTCTTCTTTGTATCTAAGAAAGATGGCGAATTAAGGCCTTGTATTGACTATAGGGGCCTAAATAAAATCACCGTCAAAAATGCGTACCCCATACCTTTGATCACGGAACTATTTGATAGGCTTAAACATGCCACGGTTTTTACTAAATTGGACCTTAGGGGTGCTTACAATCTCATACGTATCAAAAAGGATCACGAATGGAAGACCGCATTCAATACCAGGAGTGGTCACTACGAATATACTGTGATGCCCTTTGGCCTTTGTAACGCCCCAGCAGTTTTTCAAGAATTTATTAATGATGTCCTACGTCAATATATACATACATTCGTAATAGTATACTTGGACGACATATTAATTTATTCTACTGATTTACAGACTCATCACATGCATGTTAAATTGGTGTTGAGAACTCTTCTTGTTAACGGTCTCTATTGCAAACTCGAAAAATGTTCATTTGATCAATCAGAAGTCCAATTCTTGGGTTATATAATCTCTGCCAAGGGGTTTCGTATGGATCCCAAGAAACTTTCTGCCATTATGGAATGGCCTCTACCTCAGGGTTTGAAAGCCATTCAGCGTTTTCTGGGGTTTTCAAATTATTATAGGCGTTTTATTAAAGGGTTTTCTGCCATTGTAGCACCTATAACCAGAATGACCAAGAAGGATGGTAATACTCATGTCTGGAAACCAGAAGCACTTGAGGCCTTTGAATTCCTGAAGACTTCATTTGCCTCTGCCCCTATTTTACAGCATCCTGTCCCTTCACTACCCTTTATTCTTGAAGTTGATGCTTCTGAGATTGGGGTAGGTGCTATCTTGTCTCAAAGAGATTCACCTGAAAAGCCGTTACACCCTTGTGGCTTCTTTTCCAGACAGATGTCCAAAGCAGAGAAGAATTATGATGTAGGCAATCGTGAACTCCTTGCTATCATTTTGGCGCTCAAGTAATGGAGACATCTACTAGAAGGTACTAGGGATCCCATCCTCATTTTAACGGATCACAAAAACCTCTCCTACCTTAGTGAAGCAAAAAGATTGTCTTCTAGGCAGGCCAGGTGGTCTCTGTTTTTGTCTCGTTTTAATTACATAATCACATACAGACCAGGTGATCGTAATACTAAATCTGTGTCAGGATCGGGACAGGGATCCAACACGCAGAGTACAAACAGTAGCCAGATACGTATACCGGACCTTAGAATGGCCGGACTAACGTAAGTAGTACAGTATAGAATGGTCAAAGACAAGCCGAGGTCGAGGGTAACAGAAGACAGGTAAGCGAGAGACAAGCCGAATCAAGGGTAACAGAGATAAGCAGAGTAAGGTAAACAAGCCGGGTCAAAACCAAAAGGGATAATAGCATACATACATAAAAAGGTGGAGCTCAATGCAGCAAATATTCTGAAAAACAAGATAATGCAGCAAAATAGTGTAACACAGTATATGTAAAATTTGGTTTAAAAATATGTAATGGTGTCACTCACAAGCCTGGAGTCATACCGTCATATGACTCCGGTGGTATATGCCTCTGGACCATTCAAGGTTGTCCAAACCCCTTCTGTGTGAGGTGTTTTCCTTTAAAGTGCTGTAGTTCTTCTTTCCAGTGCTTTGGAATAATAGATACACCAGGTCCAGGATAGTGAATCCAATAAAGTGCTTTATTTCTTTAAAATCAAAGAGTAAAAAATAAATAAACGAATCTGTGCCAGGTAAATACCTGGATAGACTAAGTAGTCCAATATCAAATGTCCAAAACGCGTTTCGCCTTGTTAAAAGGCTTCCTCAGTTGGTTGTTCTGTCTCTTCCTCTCTTCTCCTGTTTTTAAATCGCCCGCTTCAGGTTGTTAATTGTTTGTATTTCCGGTCTCTCATTTCCGGTTTTTCGTTTCGTGGAACGCACGTGCGTTCCACTGTGCGTCCTCGCTTCCTGAATCGTCATTCTGGTGAAACGCACCTTGTGTTCTGTTTCCGCTTCCGGTTCCGCGGTCAGTGGAACGCACTTGCGTTCCAGGGAGTGTTATCACGGTCACCTTTGTTTTTACCTTCTAGGCATTAATGCATGAGGTTTACTTTATATGTGGGGATAACACAATCTTTAGTGGTAAACCTTATTTTTATAATGTTACTATTATCCTTAATTTTTCAAGAATGACTTAATTCCTGTTCATATATATTCCCACTATTGCATGTACATCCATGTGTGTTATAATACTTTTAAATGTATTTTAAAGAAGAAAACATTTAAAGAGACCTTATCAATAAAAGCTATGTTAATATATATCCTAAAAATATATATGGATAAAATCAAGTGATAATTCAAAACCCGTTTCTTTAAAAAATCATTGATTAAAATGCACCATGTTAATTCATAAAATGACATAATTCAAAATCATTATTTAACCCATATGGCATCATCGTGTTAAAATTGTAAATGAATTTCATCTCCTCCCTTCCAATCTTTTTAATAAAGTCGCCACCTCTCCAATCTTTCTTCACTGTTTTGATTGCCATAAAAATTAGCCCTTCAGGGTTAAGGTTGTGGACTTTTTTAAAATGATTCGAGACACTGTGTGTCTCTATCCCATTTCTTATGTTCCTTATATGTTCTGCCACTCTTGTGTTTAAATTGCGGATTGTTCGGCCTACGTATAAAAGGTTACACGGGCATTTTAAAACGTATATTACCCCCTTTGAGTGGCAGGTTAAATGGTCTTTTATTTGAAACTTTTGGTTTATAATGGGCTCCACATCTATTATGTGACGTTTTTTGCTTTTGGTATTTCTGCATGCCAGGCACTGCCCACATCCATAGAAACCATTGCTCATATTAAAAAAGGTTTTATTGGTTTGTGTTGTGTCCTTGTTACAACTTTTTACCAGCGTGTTTCTTAAATTCTTTGCTCCTCTATATATTATTTTAGGTTTGTCTGGTAGAATGTTTTTAAGGACAGGGTCATCTTTCAAGATGTGCCAGTATCTATTTACAATTTTGTTTATCTTCCTATTATTTCCATTAAAACTACATATAAATGGGGTGTTGTGCCCGCCCCATTTTGGGTTCTTCTTTTTGTCTTTATAAATTAAAGTGCTCTCTCGTGGGATCTTGAGGACGTCTTCTAAGGCTGCTTGGAGTTTTGTTTCCTCGTACCCCTTTTGCAGAAATTGTTTTTTGATTTTATTTGCTTGTATTATGTAATCACGATCCTCTGTACAGTTGCGTCTAATACGCAAAAATTGGCCTTTTGGGGCATTCATTAGCCAGGGTGCGTGGTGGCAGCTTTCCTTACCGATGTATCCATTGGCATCTACCTCTTTGAAGTGGTTTTTTGTTACGATCCGTGAGTCCATTATGTTAATTTCTAAATCTAAAAAATTAATTTGTTTACGATTTCCCTAAAAGGAGGAGGTCTATAGAAAGAAGAAGAAGCAAATCACCCCCCAGAAATAAACTAACAAGAAGGACTAGATCACCCTCTGTAACTAGACAATCTAATAGGCATAAAGGGCAGACAATAACCATAACACCCAGACAAAAATTAACAAGAGAAACTAACCCAAAAGTTAGAAGAGATCAGGAAGATCTAAACCCATTGAGACAAAACTACTCTCAACGGGGAAACTATAGGAGAAACCATTCTCCCCCACCAAGACAGACTAACTATAGAACCTACAGCCAGGTAGTCCAATCAAACCTATCAGAAAGGGAAGGCATGAGATGGAATGAAGAGGAGAGAAGAAAAAGAAATTATAGACGATCTCCCGAAAAGTGGAATAATAGAATAGAAAGGACAGAGGAAGAACCTCACTCAATCCCTTTTTGGAAGGACCCAGTAATAGAGAGGCTGAAACAGATACGCCCAATCAAAATATGGGAGTCTCCGGGAAAAAGACAGAGATCATTAACAGAGGAAAGAGAAATAGAAACAGAAGAAGAAGCACACAAAGAGAAGAGAGGAAAGAGGTAAATACAGATGGAATCTTCAACTTAACTGGGAAGGAACTACCCATGGGGGAGGTGGAAATTTTACAGAAAGGCTTAAAATTTGCCCCAACTTCTGATCTTAATAAGTTCGATTTTTTCATAGACATTAACAAGTTCATTAGAAACCTCTGTTTAAAAAAATTTTTTTACAACAAGGAAGAACCACAAAAGGAAGAAGAGATATCCGAGTATATACATACTGATCTTAAATCAAAATCGGACTTCTTCCCCAAACATCTTATCTCAGACGAGATTAAAACTTTTGAAATAATGGTAATGAAAGAAATAAAGAAAATTAAACCATTGAACAAATACCATCAAAACTTGTCTAGTAAAGAAAAAAGAATAGTGAAGGAATTAAAACAAAATAAGGAGATTGTGATTAAACAGGCGGACAAAGGGGGCGGTGTAGTGGTTATGCAAAATAGCAAATATTTACAGGAAGCAGAACGGATCCTCTCAGACTCACAGACATACCAGAAATTAGAGAAGAACCCAATTGAAAATATAAAAAAGAAATTTGACGATTATATTGAAAAAGGGTTAGAGAAGGGAATATTAACCACTAAGGAGGCTAAGTATTTGTCTACTCCACACCCCAAAACTCCAGTGTACTATCACCTCCCAAAGGTACATAAAAATAAGGACAATCCACCAGGGAGACCCATTATATCTGGGATAGATTCTATCTCAGCAAAAGTATCAGAGTATCTCGATCACTTACTACAACCCCTAGTGGTCCGAAATGCAGCATATTTAAAAGACACCATACACATCCTACAACTAATTGAGGCAATAACGTGGCAAGAAGGTAATTTTTTAGTGACGTGTGATGTGACCTCTCTTTACAGCATTATACCACACGAAAAAGGTTTGGAAGCAGTGCAATATTTTTTAAAGAAGAATAATTTTAAAGAAGAACAAATTTTATTCATTTTAGAAGGCATCCATTTAATTTTAACCAACAATTTTTTCTGGTTCAATGAGACCTTCTATCTACAGATTAGGGGAACGGCGATGGGCACCAAGTTCGCCCCAAGCTATGCCAACTTGTTTATGGCTTATTGGGAGGAACAGTTTGTATACCAAGGACACCCATGGGGGGCGAACTTGGTGTGCTATCGCCGTTTTATAGATGATATATTTTTTATTTGGACAGGCACTAACACGGATTTAAACCAATTTATCACACACTTGAACACCAATGAATGGAACATTGTTTTAACCGCAGAGATTAGCACTAAACAAATTAATTTTTTAGATTTAGAAATTAACATAATGGACTCACGGATCGTAACAAAAAACCACTTCAAAGAGGTAGATGCCAATGGATACATCGGTAAGGAAAGCTGCCACCACGCACCCTGGCTAATGAATGCCCCAAAAGGCCAATTTTTGCGTATTAGACGCAACTGTACAGAGGATCGTGATTACATAATACAAGCAAATAAAATCAAAAAACAATTTCTGCAAAAGGGGTACGAGGAAACAAAACTCCAAGCAGCCTTAGAAGACGTCCTCAAGATCCCACGAGAGAGCACTTTAATTTATAAAGACAAAAAGAAGAACCCAAAATGGGGCGGGCACAACACCCCATTTATATGTAGTTTTAATGGAAATAATAGGAAGATAAACAAAATTGTAAATAGATACTGGCACATCTTGAAAGATGACCCTGTCCTTAAAAACATTCTACCAGACAAACCTAAAATAATATATAGAGGAGCAAAGAATTTAAGAAACACGCTGGTAAAAAGTTGTAACAAGGACACAACACAAACCAATAAAACCTTTTTTAATATGAGCAATGGTTTCTATGGATGTGGGCAGTGCCTGGCATGCAGAAATACCAAAAGCAAAAAACGTCACATAATAGATGTGGAGCCCATTATAAACCAAAAGTTTCAAATAAAAGACCATTTAACCTGCCACTCAAAGGGGGTAATATACGTTTTAAAATGCCCGTGTAACCTTTTATACGTAGGCCGAACAATCCGCAATTTAAACACAAGAGTGGCAGAACATATAAGGAACATAAGAAATGGGATAGAGACACACAGTGTCTCGAATCATTTTAAAAAAGTCCACAACCTTAACCCTGAAGGGCTAATTTTTATGGCAATCAAAACAGTGAAGAAAGATTGGAGAGGTGGCGACTTTATTAAAAAGATTGGAAGGGAGGAGATGAAATTCATTTACAATTTTAACACGATGATGCCATATGGGTTAAATAATGATTTTGAATTATGTCATTTTATGAATTAACATGGTGCATTTTAATCAATGATTTTTTAAAGAAACGGGTTTTGAATTATCACTTGATTTTATCCATATATATTTTTAGGATATATATTAACATAGCTTTTATTGATAAGGTCTCTTTAAATGTTTTCTTCTTTAAAATACATTTAAAAGTATTATAACACACATGGATGTACATGCAATAGTGGGAATATATATGAACAGGAATTAAGTCATTCTTGAAAAATTAAGGATAATAGTAACATTATAAAAATAAGGTTTACCACTAAAGATTGTGTTATCCCCACATATAAAGTAAACCTCATGCATTAATGCCTAGAAGGTAAAAACAAAGGTGACCGTGATAACACTCCCTGGAACGCAAGTGCGTTCCACTGACCGCGGAACCGGAAGCGGAAACAGAACACAAGGTGCGTTTCACCAGAATGACGATTCAGGAAGCGAGGACGCACAGTGGAACGCACGTGCGTTCCACGAAACGAAAAACCGGAAATGAGAGACCGGAAATACAAACAATTAACAACCTGAAGCGGGCGATTTAAAAACAGGAGAAGAGAGGAAGAGACAGAACAACCAACTGAGGAAGCCTTTTAACAAGGCGAAACGCGTTTTGGACATTTGATATTGGACTACTTAGTCTATCCAGGTATTTACCTGGCACAGATTCGTTTATTTATTTTTTACTCTTTGATTTTAAAGAAATAAAGCACTTTATTGGATTCACTATCCTGGACCTGGTGTATCTATTATTCCAAAGCACTGGAAAGAAGAACTACAGCACTTTAAAGGAAAACACCTCACACAGAAGGGGTTTGGACAACCTTGAATGGTCCAGAGGCATATACCACCGGAGTCATATGACGGTATGACTCCAGGCTTGTGAGTGACACCATTACATATTTTTAAACCAAATTTTACATATACTGTGTTACACTATTTTGCTGCATTATCTTGTTTTTCAGAATATTTGCTGCATTGAGCTCCACCTTTTTATGTATGTATGCTATGTATTTTTAAGTGGTGTAGGGGATACCACTTTTTAGGTGTTTGAGCATCAGTCCCTAATCACCCCCACATTGTGCACCCATTTTATTGTACAAAAGGGATAATAGAATACACAAGCACTGAGTGACTAGAACAAGCTAGAACCACGACAGGGCAATGAGCTAATGAAAGAAGCTCTGTTAAATACCCTGTTCAGAGCAGTAACCACGCCCCCAAGGCGTCCTGATTGGTCCTGCAGCCATTGACTGACAGGTTGTTCCGGGGGAGTGTCCTGATGACTACTTCCTGCCTAGATGCTGTAAAAGGCAGTCACTCCCTCGCGGCCGGCCTAGCATGACCGGATAGACCGCGGGGAAGGGAGCCATCAGACCGTCTGGATGGAGGAACAGCTAAGTCTCTACCTCTTTCGGAGGTAGAGACCACAGGTACCCTGACAGTACCCCCCTCTCAGATACGCCCACCGGGCGGAATGAACCGGGACGAGATGGGAAGCGAGAGTGATACGCCCTGCGGAGACGGGGAGCATGAACATCCTCCTGAGGTACCCAACTCCTCTCCTCAGGACCATATCCCTTCCAATCAACCAGATATTGTACTCTCCCCCGGGAGATTCGAGAATCAATAATAGAGTTAACCTCATACTCCTCCTGACCCTCCACCTGAACGGGGCGAGGAGGGGCTATTGTGGAGGAAAATCTGTTACATATGAGTGGTTTCAGCAATGAAACGTGAAACGAGTTCGGGATGCGTAAGGTATTAGGAAGAGCTAAACGATACGCAACTGGATTGATACGGGTCAGCACCCTGTAGGGTCCAATATAACGAGGAGCGAACTTCATGGAGGGCACTTTTAAACGGATGTTCCTCGTGCTCAGCCATACCCTATCACCTGGAACAAAGACCGGAGCCGCCCTTCTACGTTTATCAGCGTGTTTCTTGACCAACATAGAGTTGTGCACAAGGATTTGTCGAGTTTGATCCCACAACTTCCTCAAATTGGCAACATGAACATCAACCGACGGCACCCCCTGGGAAGGGGAATCCGAAGGAAGAATAGACGGATGAAAACCATAATTCATGAAGAAGGGGCTTGAATGAGTAGAATCGCAAACGAGATTGTTGTGTGCAAACTCCGCCCAAGGAATCAAACCGACCCAATCATCCTGGTGTTCAGAAACAAAGCATCGTAAATATTGTTCAATTTTCTGGTTGGTACGTTCAGCAGCTCCGTTAGACTGAGGATGATAGGCAGAAGAAAAGTTTAATTTAATACCAAGTTGAGAGCAGAAGGACCTCCAAAAGCGGGAAACAAATTGGGAGCCTCTGTCCGATACAATTTGAGAGGGTATCCCATGTAGGCGAAAAATCTCCTTAGCGAATATCTCTGCCAATTCGGGAGAAGACGGGAGTTTAGGCAGGGGAATGAAGTGTGCCATCTTAGTAAACCTGTCAACCACGGTGAGGATAACAGTCTGTCTTTTAGAGATAGGTAGATCGACAATAAAGTCCATGGCCAAACAGGACCATGGTTTTTCTGGAACCTCCAAGGGTTGCAGGAATCCACATGGAAGCGTATGGGGTTGTTTGGTTTTAGTACAAACTTCACATGCAGCGATGAACTCCTCAATGTCCCTCCGTAAAGCAGGCCACCAGAAGTCCTTAGAGATCAACGCGTAAGTTTTGCGGATACCAGGATGTCCCGCCATCTTGCTATTATGTAAACACTGTAAAAGTTCCAGTTGAAGAGCAGGAGGAACGAAATGACGGCCCGCAGGAGTCTGTTTAGGTGCTAGATGTTGCAACTTAATGATCTCGGCCAGTAATGGAGAATGAATCCTGAGATTCGTATTAGCAATGATATTGCATTTCGGAACTATAGAAGAAAGAACTGGTTCAGGTACAGTAGAAGGTTCATATTGGCGAGATAATGCATCGGCTTTAGAGTTTTTAGAACCAGGTCTGTAAGTCAGTACATAATTGAAGTGAGTCAGGAATAAGGACCAACGAGCTTGTCTAGAGGATAAGCGCTTAGCCTCCCCAATATAGGACAAGTTTTTGTGGTCCGTCAAAATCGTAATAGGGTGTAGGGTCCCCTCCAACAAATGTCTCCACTCCTTTAAGGCTTTAATGACTGCTAACAGTTCCCTTTCCCCGATGTCATATCTGCTCTCAGGCCCAGAAAATTTCTTAGAGAAGAAACCACAAGGGTGTAACGGTTTATCCACCCCTAACCTTTGAGACAGAACAGCCCCAACTGCTGTCTCAGAGGCATCGACCTCGAGCAAGAAAGGCAGAGTCGTATCAGGATGGACTAGAATGGGAGCAGAGGCAAAAAGTTCCTTGAGAGTCTTGAAAGCACCCAGAGCTTCCTTAGACCAGAACTTAGTATCAGCCCCTTGTTTGGTCATATTGGTAATAGGCGCAATGATAGAGGAGTATCCTTTAATGAAGCGCCTATAGTAGTTGGAAAAACCAATAAACCTTTGGATAGCCTTGAGTCCTTTGGGCAAGGGCCAGTCTAAAATAGATTGAAGTTTTACAGGATCCATTTTAAAACCCTCCCCAGAAATCACGTATCCAAGAAAGTCTACCTGAGACTGATCAAAACTGCACTTCTCCAATTTGCAATATAGACCATGTTGCAGCAGCTTGTGTAATACCTTTCTGACCTGTCTATGGTGAGTCTCAATCTCCTTAGAGTGTATTAGTATGTCGTCCAGGTAAACAATAACACAATCATGCTGAAACTCCCTAAGTACCTCATTAATCAAATCTTGAAATACTGCAGGAGCATTGCATAGTCCAAATGGCATAACAGTGTATTCGTAATGGCCATACCGGGTATTGAATGCCGTCATCCACTCGTGACCTTGCTGGATTCTCACCAAATTGTAAGCCCCTCTGAGATCTAACTTGGTGAAGATTTTGGAGCCCTTAAGACGATCAAATAACTCGGTAATCAGTGGGATAGGATAGGCATTTCTGACAGTTATTTTATTCAAGCCTCGGTAATCGATACAAGGTCTCAGCGTGCCATCCTTCTTCTTAATGAAAAAGAACCCAGCCCCGGCCGGAGAAGAAGACCTCCTGATGAATCCCTTTTCTAAATTCTCCCGAATATACTCCTCTAGAACCGAGTTTTCCTGAACAGACAAAGGATATACATGGCCCCTCGGAGGCATAGTGCCGGGTAGAAGCTTAATCTTACAGTCAAATGACCTGTGTGGAGGCAAAGAATCGGCATTCTTCTTGTCAAACACTGCCCTTAAGTCTAGGTAAAGGTCTGGTATTTGTCTTTCTGTGGACTGAGTAGGATTCTCCGGTATGTTAATATTAGCTAATGGAGAAACCTTGCACAAACACCGATCCTGGCAGCCCTGGCCCCACGAGAGTATCTCTCCTAACTCCCAATCGATAATAGGGTTATGTTTTTTCAACCATGGGTACCCCAGAACTATGGGAACGGAAGGAGACGAAATGAGCAGAAGAGATAAATTCTCCACGTGTAGGATACCCACATTTAAATTAATGGGTATGGTCTCACGAAAGATAACAGGGTCTAGTAGTGGTCTACCATCTATGGCCTCAACGGCCAAAGGTGTCTCCCTTAGCTGGGATGGGAAATTGTTCTTACTAGCAAAGGCTTGGTCGATAAAATTCTCAGCAGCACCGGAATCTATCAATGCCATAGCCCTTACTACTTCCTTCCCCCAAGTTAAGGAAACTGGTAGCAGAAGCCTGTGATCTTTATAATCAGGAGTAGAGGACAAAATAGAAACACCCAAGGCCTGTCCTCTAGAGAGACTAAGGTGCGAGCGTTTCCCGGGCGGTTAGAACAGTTCGAGAGTAAATGACCCTTGGCTCCACAATACATACACAAACCCTCTCTTCTCCTGTGCTGTCTTTCCTCCTCAGAGAGGCGGGTATACCCTTTCTGCATAGGTTCAGTAAGCAAAGATATTGTGGAGTCAGGACTTGGAACAGCGGGAGCTAGCCTAAAAGAAGGTCTCTGGTTCCCCTCTCGAGTGTTCTGTCTCTCTCTTAGACGTTCATCTATACGAGAGATGAACGAAATTAAATCCTCTAAATTCTCAGGGAGTTCTCTGGTAGCAACCTCATCAAGGATTACATCAGATAGGCCATTCAAAAATACATCCATATACGCCTGCTCATTCCACTTGATTTCTGCCGCCAGAGACCTGAACTCTAGTGCATAATCCACCAGTGTTCGGTTCTCCTGTCTCAGGCGCAACAGTAATCTGGCTGCATTAACCTTTCTACCTGGAGGGTCAAATGTTCTTCTAAAAGCAGCTACAAATGCGTTATAGTTATAAACTAATGGATTATCGTTCTCCCATAGTGGGTTGGCCCATCTCAGAGCTTTCTCAATGAGTAGGGTGATAATAAATCCTACTTTTGCCCTATCTGTAGGATAAGAGCGAGGTTGCAATTCAAAGTGGATACTAATTTGGTTTAAAAAACCACGACACTTCTCAGGAGCCCCACCATAGCGTACTGGGGGGGTAATGTGAGAAGAAGCACCCACTGTGGCTACCTCTAGACCTGAACCGACAGGAGAAACAGGGGTATTACGTATCTCCTCTGGTGGTTTATTGGCACAAGCTAATAGAGCCTGTAGCGCAAGCGCCATCTGATCCATTCTGTGATCCATGGCTTCAAACCTAGGATCAGGAGCAGCCAGCTGACTGTTTGTACTTGCAGGATCCATTGGCCCTGTCGTAATGTCAGGATCGGGACAGGGATCCAACACGCAGAGTACAAACAGTAGCCAGATACGTATACCGGACCTTAGAATGGCCGGACTAACGTAAGTAGTACAGTATAGAATGGTCAAAGACAAGCCGAGGTCGAGGGTAACAGAAGACAGGTAAGCGAGAGACAAGCCGAATCAAGGGTAACAGAGATAAGCAGAGTAAGGTAAACAAGCCGGGTCAAAACCAAAAGGGATAATAGAATACACAAGCACTGAGTGACTAGAACAAGCTAGAACCACGACAGGGCAATGAGCTAATGAAAGAAGCTCTGTTAAATACCCTGTTCAGAGCAGTAACCACGCCCCCAAGGCGTCCTGATTGGTCCTGCAGCCATTGACTGACAGGTTGTTCCGGGGGAGTGTCCTGATGACTACTTCCTGCCTAGATGCTGTAAAAGGCAGTCACTCCCTCGCGGCCGGCCTAGCATGACCGGATAGACCGCGGGGAAGGGAGCCATCAGACCGTCTGGATGGAGGAACAGCTAAGTCTCTACCTCTTTCGGAGGTAGAGACCACAGGTACCCTGACAAGCTGACGCTCTGTCCAGACAATTCGAGACTACTGACAAACTAGAAATTGATGTTTCCCCTGTCATTCCTCCCGACAGAATAATAGCTACTACTGTTCTTTCTATTTCTTCTTCCCTCTTACAAGCTATACAGGCTAAACAAAACATGGCTCCTGGGGAGAGGCCTGCTGATAAATTGTTCGTTGATATACCCGAGAGACGAGACATTATGGCATTATATCATGACACTAGAACTGCTGGACACCCTGGTATTTCTAAAACGTTCTCAGCAGTTTCTAGATATTTCTGGTGGGCTTCCTTACGCAAGGACGTCACCGATTACGTTAATGCCTGTACTACTTGTGCTAGTATGAAGTCCTCCCACAGAGTTCCTTGTGGGTTGTTGCATCCGTTGCCCATACCCGAAAGGCCGTGGTCCAATCTATCCATGGATTTTATTGTTGAATTACCTCCTTCGAATGGTAAAACTGTCATCCTGATAATTGTAGATCGTTTTTCTAAGATGGCTCATTTTGTGTCTCTTGTCAAATTGCCATCATCCAAGGAACTTGCCTCTATCTTTGCCAGGGAGGTGTTTCGGTTGCATGGTATTCCCACTTCGATAGTGTCCGATAGGGGTAGCCAGTTTATCTCCAGATTCTGGAAAACATTTTGTTCAGAGATGGGTATCTCCCTCTCGTTTTCTTCCGCTTACCACCCCCAGTCTAATGGAGCTGCTGAACGTGCCAACCAATCTCTAGAGCAGTATCTTCGTTGTTTCGTGTCCCACCATCAGAACAATTGGGCTGACCTTCTTCCTTGGGCTGAGTTTGCTCGTAATAATGCTGCTCATGAATCCTCCGGTAACAGCCCTTTTTACGTTGTTTATGGCCGGCATCCCGTGGTTCTTCCAGCTGCATTCTCCTTACAGGGCATGCCAGCTCTGGATGAACATTTGGCTGGTTTACGTAATACTTGGGAGCAGGTTCAGTGTTCTTTGGTGGCTTCCGCTGCTCGCCAGAAGGTTCAGGCAGACAAGCATCGCAGGGCGGCTCCATCCTATGCTGTGGGGGACCGGGTTTGGCTTTCTACTCGCAATATTCGTCTTCGTGTGCCTTCTATGAAGTTGGCTCCTCGTTTTATTGGTCCTTTTCGTATCTTGCATGTGGTTAATCCTGTCTCGTATGCCTTGGATCTTCCTAGGAATCTACGCATTCCTAACGTGTTTCATACCTCCTTGTTAAAACCCCTCCTGTGCAACCGTTATACTCGGCATGTCCCTCCTCCCCCTCCGGTTTCTGTGGAGGGCCATGAGGAATTTGAAGTGGCTGCTATACTTGACTCTCGTTTTCTTCGGGGTCGCCTCCAATATCTGGTACATTGGAAGGGCTATGGGTCTGAGGAACGCAGTTGGATTTCCGCTGGCGCTGTTCACGCTCCTCGCCTTGTGCGTTCTTTCCACGCTCGCTTTCCTGCCAGGCCTGCTCCTCCCCGCCCGGTGGGCGTGTCTTCAGGGGGGGGTACTGTAGCAGTACTTACCCTCTCCAGGGGCCGACCGGGGTCCTCTCTCCTCGCCGCGCGCGGTCCTACTCCTGCACGAGCCGCGCGCGGCTCATCCAACGACGAGATCAGTCGGGCGGGCAGTGACCGCGAGAAGCGGTCACGTGTCCCGCCTGACACTAAGAGCGCGCCGCGCATCTCGGGCGCGCTCTTAAAGGGACAGTGGGAGACAAAATTAGAATCAGTCTCCCATTGGCCCCTGTCATGCCACGTTCCCCATACACTCACGTTTTGGGGGCGTGGATATGACAGGGGCCAATCAAAGTGAACATTAGGGTATTTATACTCACCTGTTTCCTTTGCTCCTTGCCCTATCGTGGTTTCTGTCCAGTTCCCTTTAGTGCTTGTATCGTTCAGTTGTTTTTTTGGTGCTTGACCTTGGCTTTGTTCCTGACTCCGCTCTCTCTTTATCCTTGCTTGTTTATCCGCTGGTTTGTCTTCTGTGTACCAGTCCTCGGCTTGTTCTACTTTACGCTGTCTCTCCGTTCCCTTGACCTCGGCTTGTTCTGGACTCTGTCTTTTCTTGTACTCGTCTAGTCCGGCCATTCTAAGGTCCGGTAAGACGAATCCTGGTTTCTTATCTCTTGACTGTCTGGACTATTCCTGCGTGTTGGGGTATATTACCGCGACACCGTCGTAGGCAGAAGCTGTAGATGTCCTTTGTGGCTTCTGTCAATGCCCGAGACTTCGCTCCTCCCAGGCGATTGATATATTGCACCGCAGAGATGTTGTCCATGCGGAGCAGGATACAGCAATTCGATTTGTCCTTGGCCAGGCTGCGGATGGCGAAGGATCCTGCAATCAATTCCAGACAGTTGATATGAAGGTTGGTCTCCTCCTCTTGCCATGGGCCTCCCGTGGAGGCGTCTGTGCAGTGAGCTCCCCATCCCCACAAGCTGGCGTCCGATTCCACGATGAAATCCGGGGACGAGCCGAAGATCGCCTTGCCATTCCAGGCTTGTATGTGCAGTAACCACCACCGAAGTTCCGTCTTTACTTCCGACGACAATGGGATACAGTGGTCGTATGAGTGTCCGGTGCGGAGGTACGCCGCCTTCAGCCGTTGCATGGCCCTGTAGTGTAGCGGGCCTGGGAAAATCGCCTGTATGGAGGAAGAGAGGAGCCCCACAATCCGGGCGAGCATCCTGAGTGGTAGTGTGTCCATCCTCAGGACCCGTCTGATCTCTTTCCTTATCGAGGCTATCTTTGCTGAGGGGAGGCGTAGGACACAGTCTTTCGAGTCTATGTCGAAGCCGAGGAATTGAACTGACTGGGAAGGAGAGAGCGCCGATTTTTGTCTGTTCACCACGAAACCCAAAGATTCCAGCAAGTGAACGACAAATTTCGTCTGCAATCGTAGTCTGGAGGCCGATTCGCAAAAGATTAGTAAATCGTCCAGATATACGAGACATCGTATGCCTTGGGTTCGAATGTGAGCCATCACCGGTCTCAGGAGCTTCGTGAAGCACCACGGGGCCGAACTGAAACCGAATGGCAGACATGTGAACTGGCACGTCCGTCCTCTCCACAGGAAGCGGAGGAAACGTCGGTAGTGTACGTCTATTGGCACGGACAGGTACGCGTCCTTGAGGTCCAGACGTGTAAACCAATCGTCCTTGATGAGGAGGTCCTGTAGCAGATGGATTCCCTCCATCTTGAAGTGTCTGTACACTACAAACGAGTTTAGTTGCCGGAGGTTGATAACCGGTCTGTAGTCTCCAGATTTCTTTTTGACCAGGAAGATGTTGCTTATGAAGCCTCCTCCCTCTGGCGCGTATTGTACTGCGCCTTTCCTGAAGAGCGTGCGGATCTCCTCGTCTACCAAGTGTTCTTGTTCCTTTGACATGTGAATCAGAGGAGGGGTTCCGATTTGAATGGGATCTTCGAAGAAGTCTATGACGAAACCTCGTACTGTCTGCAGTACCCAGGGGTCCTTGGTAATCAACTCCCAGTTCTGAAAGAAAAGGGACAGGCTGCCTGCAATAAAATTTGAAACATTTAGGGATGTATGTGAACTCACCATTGGAGAAGCGGCCGCGTCCTCGGCCTCGAAATCCTCTAGATCTCCCAGTTCCTCGGAACGCATAGGGTCTCTGCATCGTAGATGGGAAGAAGCTTTGGGTTTGTGTGAATGGTCTGGAACCTGAGGACCAAAATCGGCTGGTGGCACGGTTCCGCTGCCGACCAGCCCTTCCAAAAACACCTCTTGTAGTTGGTGTATGAAAAACTTGTTTGAGTGATGTTTGGGCTTTATTCAAAGTGGTGAATAGGTTTACGTGTTTTTTCAATTCTGCGATGAAGGCATCGCCAAACAATTGTCCTTGGGCTTTCGGCCCGAATTCCTTCGCTCCGAGGTCTAGGAGCTTGTTGTCGATGCGAATTGAAGCCGATTTGCGCCTTTCTGTGCATAATGCGGCGTTAGCGTTGCCCAGTAGGCAGACCGATCTCTGAGCCCATTCCCGTATGATATGGGGATCTAGTTGGGAGCCCTGGCTGAGGGCTAGGTCTGCGAAATAGAGTATTTTCGCAATGGGGCCGAGTAAGTCCAGCAATTTATCTTGCGTCGCCTTCATGCCTTTCTCCACCCCTTTACGGGGGTCTCGGCCTGAGCGGGACATGAAGACCATCACTGTATTGTCGAATTCAGGTGTAAGTGCCACCTTATCGGGTAACAGAGGTCTTGGGCATTCGGCCCGGAGGCGTGCTCGCACTTCTCGTTCTAGCGGTCTGCGCAGCCAGAAGTGGATGAACCTTGTCAGGTGTTCAGGTAGGTTCCATTCGGAGGACCGCGGATGTCGGATGGTACGTGGGTCAAAGAGTGGATTCCCCTGGTCGTCCATAAACACCCCATCTCCGGTCATATCGGTGTGGGTATCTTTATCCTTGTCTCCGTCGGTGGTGTCTAGGAAGGTCTCCTTAACATATCTCGAGGAGGTGGGAGGTAGGTCCTGCCATTCCTCTTCTTCGGAGATTGAATCATCCCCTTGCCACTCGTCAATCACATCTAGGGTGCGCGGTACGTATGATTCCTCTTCGTCAGAGGATTGAAGCGGTTGGGGTGCGGGCAGTTGTCGGCCCGTGTTCCTGCTCCGTTTAACGGGTATTTTGCTCCTAGTCTTAGTGGACGGGGGGCTCGCAACTTTGTGATGTCGCTTCGACTTGGGTATCTCCGAGCCCGAAGTTTCCATCCGTTCTGGGGGACTCATGTCGCCCTGACTTAGGGGTCTAGCCTTCAAAAGGGCTTTTTCCACGGATGCCGCTACTGCAGCATTAATCATGGCTTGAAAGTCCTGGCCGGGTTGTGTATCCTCCATGATGATAGATTGATTCTCGTTCTGTTGGGCGATAATAAAAAAATCAGTGGAGGTAGTGGAGAAGAGTCAGTACGTGTAGTGACAGACTCTAGGTACAACTGGGGGGGCCGCCCAGTTTTAGTGAAATGTTTAGAGAGGCGTATGTGTATGGGCTGTCGCCTGGTAAGAGGCCGCCTTCAGTATGAGCTCAGTGGTGGTGTATAGGTGGGTTCGCCACAGTTGTACACCAGAGCTGTATGCACTTATGTAAATAATCAGGGCTGGAAGCCAGTGCAGTAATTCCACGTGCATATATTAGGGGTTTACCCCGGGTGGTGTGCCGTGGCAATCAGAGGACACCCCCATCAGATAATGGTCAGTGACCTTGCATGCGTATCTGGGGGGGTCACCCCAGGTGGCGTGCCATGGAAAAAAGCCCAGAGGACACCCACATAAATTTGTACAGTCAAGTACAATGATATAATGTGACCCTTGATGGGTGTTATAATGTAATATGCCCTTGGAGGGAGTAGTGATACAATATGACCCTGTGCAGGGTATGAAAGTATTATGCCTCTTATGATAGTATAGCATGCATATGTATGTGGAAGTTATACAGTAGGTTGACATCCGTTAGAACAAAGAAAAAAACTCCAAAAACTTTATTAATCTCATGAGTATGCAAAGAGGTCCTTAGGAGGGTCCTTAGGAGAGTCCTAATGAGGGTGATGAGGGAGAGAGCGGAGATCGGGTGATTCCCGATCCGCTGTACTGAATGGAGAGGCGGCCGCCGAGGATCTCGCGATTAGCGAGGTCCAAGATGGCCGCCGGCCGCGTGTGCCGTCGACCGCGCTAAAACTGCTTGCGGTCGCGGGAGGAAGAGCGCGGTGGGAACAAAAAGGTATAACGAAGCACCAACCACTACCCGGTTTCCCCTACCCGTCCCTACACAATCCCCCGTGTATATAGAATCGGTCCGCGCGGCGAGCGCAGCACGGGCAGCCGTGCCGCCCGCGGACCGTCAGACAAAAAGAGCAGAAAAGTTATCAATGACAAAGTTAAAATTACAGAAGTAGCACGAAAGTATAATATAATGAGGGGTCAGGGGACAGGAAAAGAGAGCCAGGAGTGGGAAGGTTATGAATAAAAGTACAATGTAGGTAAATTATAAAATATAAAATGACCTAGAGAGGAAAAAGGGTACTCTGACCTGTAGGCTGGAGCAGCAAAGAAAGAGGAAATGATGTCATAGACAGACCGTTTTATGGGCAGCATATCTTTTTTCTCATTGGTTGTTACTGTTACTATGCTGCTGGAGTTTTCAGTAAAGAAAGATATGCAAATATGAAGCCTCCTGTCATGTGGTAAAATTACCGTGACTCCGCTCCCCCGAAGTTACTTCTGCGTTCGGAAGTAAGCTCCTCCCATTCTGATGACGCTCCACTAACCTGCCTTATAGGGACGCCGCGCCAAACTCAAATTGCTGAGTTATTTTGATCCAACCTCGGACTCCACGCTGACTTACCTCTTTCACTTCCACCAAACCTCTTTCACCTTGTTTTCTTCATCATCTGTACACCAGCAAGGATTCCTGTATTCATGAACTTTCAACCAAACCGGATTGTTCTACTACTTGCTAATCCCTTTAACCCCTTAAGGACCAAACTTCTGGAATAAAAGGGAATCATGACATGTCACACATGTCATGTGTCCTTAAGGGGTTAAATACTACTTCATCTACAGGAAGTTCAAGAGAAACCTTAAGTATCACCTCTATCTAATCTAATTATTGCTGCAACGTGCATATAAGGATAATTCATTTCCATGTGCCACTTATCAAATCTAATATTTCTTGTAACTCTACAATTAAGGATATCCAGTTCCTATGTGCCACTCATTAACTACTAATACTGCATTCTAATTCCTAATTCGTATAATTGAGGACATTATTATTATTTTTCCTTTTTATTGCAAACAGAGAATTGCATAGTTTTTTTTCTTCTTTTTTCCTTCATGCCAAAACTGGAAGTATGAGATAAATTGTCTTCAACTTAGATTCATTAAGAGAAAAATAAAACCTCTCATGAAGTCATACTAAAGTTATTTTTGTTTTTCTTAAAGGTATAGTACTACCTATTAATTCTGCAGTTGTGTTCCTCCATTTTTTGTCTAACACTACTGAAACATAACAGTGTGTGTGTGTATGTGTCTATATGTGTTGGTATCTATTTATTGAGGCCCCCTCCCAGAGCACTGGGCTCGGTTTCTGTAAACTCACAAATAAATAAACACACACCAACGCATACAGACACATATACACACACACACACACATACAGATTCTCACAGAGCCACAGACCTGTACACACAATATCCCAGCAGTCTCGGCATACAGTGCATTACGAGGGAGCCATTGAGGTTTTCTGCTCCCTTTCGATTTCCATGACTCACAGTGCTGAGTGCCCAGCCCTGGCACTCCATTCAATGGCCAGGAAAGTTGTGTTTGCAAATAAAGGTAATCTATAAATAAAAATGAAAAACTATACAGTGCAATTCTATTGATTACATTTCCAAATATTGTGTATAAATTCCAAAATGCCACATTAAAGGAACCCTATAGGGTCAGGAACACAAACATGTATTGCTGACCCTATAGTGTTTAACCCACCCACATGACTTGCCCCTCCCCTCCCCCCCTTAAAAAGTTTTAAACTCACCTTATTTCCAATGCCGCATGGGTCTGCCGGCGCTGGCTCTGCCCCCTTTGTGACATCGTCAAAATGGATGCTTTTTAGCCAATCCAATGCTAGGGGTCTACGCATGTGCGTTCTTATGTTTGTTCCTTTGGTGCTTAGGTGGTGCCAGGGTGCGTGTATCTCCTAGGTACTGTGCGCCGTGCGCATATGTGTTGGCCTGGATTGTATTCCAGGTGCGATCTGTCATGCATAATGTAACCCCTGGTCTGAATAGGATGGTTGGGGGGCCTTTGCGACGCCTTTTGTCTTCGTAGTGCCTTTTGTTTGTTGCAGGCATTTTGTTTGTTGGGTAAGCGGGAGTAAATGTGTGGACCCCTTGTGGTCGGGGTTGTGGTTGCATTCTTATGTGGGATACCTTGCATGTGTGAGTTTGATGTGGTAGCGATATGTAAGCAAAATAACGTGAACAGGATAGCAAAGTAATACAATAGCGAAATAGCAGAGTAACTCTCGGCTGTAGATTCTCATTTGTTGTATCAAAGTCCAGAGCAGGTTCAGGTATTCTGAGGTTGCTGGTTCTTTGCCATTTGGCCGGTTGAGGTGTTAGCTATTGTGTCCCAGGTAGTGGTTTGTGTGTCTTCTGCAGTGTGATGTTGTCCCGGGTGAAGTCCAAGTGCAGTCAAGAAGGCCGGGGCTCCCGTCGAGGAGGTGAGGTTGTGGGTGGTCCCCGCATGATGGACAAGTAAGGAGCCGGTGTTACCCCATCTGTATGGTATGTTGGCTTTGCGCAGGGCAGTCGTCACTGTGCCAAAAGATTTGTGTCTGAGTAATGTGGCCCTGGTTAAGTCTTGGAAAAACAATAGTTTTGCGCCTTCGAATTCTAGTGGCGTTTTGCCTTTCAGGGCAGTCATTATGTGAATCTTGTCGTGTATGGTGACACATCTTAAGATAACGTCCCTAGAGGTGTTAGGTGAAATGCGGACTGAGTTGGTTACTCTGTATATTCCATCCAGTGTAATTTTCTTCGCCACTGGGTGTGTCAGAATTGTCGACAGGAGGCGCCGCGTGTAGTGCGGCAGTTCTTCAGTGGTGATAGTGTTGGGTATGCCGCGGATCTTAATGTGTGTGCGGCGTTGTTTGTCTTCTAGGGACATTATTTGTGCTGCTAGTACATGTTGTTCCGTTTGCAGCTGTTGGACCGAGTCTTGCAAGGTGGTTATGTTGTTGTGGACTCTTGCTATGTCCAGTTCTGTGTTAGTGACTCTATCTGTGACCTGTTGCATGTCCCTTTTGATCAGGGCTACATCAGCGGCTAAAAGCTTCTGGATGTCTGCCAGGAGTGCTTTCAGGTCCCCTTGATGGTGGGGGCTGAGTCCTCTGGTGAGGTTGGGGGTATGGCTTGTCCCTCCTGGGGGTTTGTATAGTTGGGGTCCCTCTTCCCTCTGTATCTGGGGTGGGGGCCATGTTTGGTGGGGGGTCCGCATGTATTGGCGCGGCTGGCCCCGGTCTGAGCAGCATTTCCCCTATGTCCCTACGTTGGGAGCTGGCTCCGGCTGCAGGTTTGGGTGTGCGGCGGCCCATGTTTGGTGTGTCCGGCGGGGAGAATGCCTGGTAGTCGCGGCCTGCCGAAAAGCGCCACTAGGTTGAGGATTGGCGCCGCGTGGTAGGCCGCGGTTTTGCGCCGCTGCCTAGGTTGCTTGGCGGCTTGGAAGAAGGGCATCTGCCTCTTCGCCCCGTCGCTGTGAGTCTGGCTATGTGCCTTGTTTAGTCGGATGGTCCCTCTTTCGGGTGATATTAACAAGATTCTGCATTTTATTTTTAATAGTTTTTTTTTTTTAACGTTTGCATGATCATTATATCTTTTATCTTTGTACTTTTATGATATAATTTATCATATCATTATACCTTTTTTGGGTGAGGGCTTAAGGGGAAATTTGGGGATCCAATAACCCACATATCCAAAAGGGGGGACTTCAGTATGTTGTGATGTATTTTAGCTGCTTATGCCCAGTCAAGTCTAGGTACCAATATACTTTATCATACTGTATCAATTAAACTCACACTAATGTGTAATATTTATTAGTATCACTGAGACCCACAGCAATATGCCTCACAATAGATGTGCAATAAGTAGTATCACAACTCCCCATATCGATACTTCTCACACCAGAGCTATAAACATTTTAATTCTAGTTGCACTCTGCTGCAAAACCATCTGACTGTGCCCCTTCTAAGATCCACCCATAGGCGTGCGCACAGGGTGTGCCGGGGCACACCCTAATCCCTGCGGCCCCGTTATTTGCCTCCATGGGCCGGTGAGGGAGATCTTTCCCTCACCGACCCACAGGCAAGGAGGCAGGCAGGAGAGGACCCGGGGAGCTCTAGCCAGCAGCTCAGCGGGGTTCCTCTCGCGAGGTCGGAGCATTGCCGCAGCAATGCTCAAATCTCGCGAGAGTGAATTCTAGCCACGCAGGCTAGAGTTCTCTGACCACTGGACCACCAGGGATGGCAGCAGCATGGTCCCCCCTCCCTACAAAATGTAAGAACTGAGGGAGGGGCAATCAACTAAACGGTCTCACACACAGAGCACCCTTACACAAACACACAGAGCACTCTTACACAAACACACACACCACCCTCACAAACACACAGCAACCTTCCCCACACAGCACCCTCACACACACAGCACCCTTACACATACACACACTAACAGCACCCTCACATACACACAGTGCCCTCACACACATAGCACCCTTACACTCACACAGTGCCCACACAAACACACACACACAGTAGTGTTTGTGTGTGTATATATATATATATCTATATATATATATATCTATATATATATATCTATATATATATATATATATACATATACACACACATATATATATAATCTATCGCTCTGATTAAGTAACACTAAGTCTATATTGAGCAAAACTGATAATTACATATACCCGATAGTATTTATAATAAGCCTCTATACTGTAATACCACATAACCCAGGCATTGAAGCCATGAGGCAAGTGCTCACGCACTCAAAAGTATATAAAGGTCCTCCAATCGAATATATATTACAACTACTCGATTTGGCATTATCGAATAATTACTTTAGGTTCGAAGAAGATTGGTTTATGCAGATAGCGGGTACATCCATGGGGGCGGCTATGGCCCCCATGTACGCTAATGTATATATGTATATATATGAAACAACACATATTTTTCCTAGTTATGGTGACAAAATTTTTAGGTTCTTCAGGTTTATCGATGATTTGTTCATCATCTGGACAGGAACCGTATTAGAAGCGCAAGATATGGTAAAAAATCTAAATGAGGTGGACAGTCCGATTCTATTTACAACAGAGATCAGCACGGATAAAGTACATTTTCTAGACCTACAGGTCTGGATTAAGGAAGGAAGTATTCATTACTCATTATACACAAAACCCACTGATCGCAATACAATCCTGCACGCACAGAGTGCACATCCTGAGAGACTAAAATCCTCATTACCCAAGGCGCAATTTCTAAGAACAATATGTAACAACTCAAACGAGACAACAAGGGATGAACAATTACAACAAATGAAAATGAAATTTTTGCACCGAGGTTATGATACTAAACAATTGGATGTTGCGTTGCAACAAGCAAGGCAACACATTCCGAAGGAATCGTCCTCATTACAAAATCGGTTGATTTGTCCTTTGACATACAATGAAGCATCTATCAAATTATCTAATGTTATTAAAAGTAATTGGAATATGTTAGCACGCGATTCTACATTACCCAACATATTTCAACAAAAAACAATGGTGTGTTACAAACTGAACAGAAATCTTCGGGACATGTTAGTCAAGACGGATCCAACACAGAGTTATATACGGACAAATAAATCTCAACAAAGGGGAAGTATCAGATGTTTAGGCTGTGTAACATGTAGCCATATGGTTCCTTCACGGACATTTAATCATCCCCATTCTTTTTTTATCAATTATACTATTACCTGCACAACTCCGTTTGTGATATACAAACTCAATTGCCCTTGTGGCTTATCATACATAGGCAAAACGGAAACACCTTTGTGTGAACATATAAGAGGACATCGGTCCAACATACGCATTGCCTATAGAGATGGACACAGTGACAAACCTGTTGCCAAACACTTTTTGGACAAAGGACACCCTCTTGCATCACTCAAGTTCACAGCTATAGATCACATCCCGGAACCCCGTAGAGGTGGGGATAGAGGGAAAAATGCGTTTGAACAGAGAAACGTATTGGATCTTTAAACTGGATACAGTTTATCCGAAGGGTTTGAATGAATTATTAACGTATCATTCTTTTCTGTAACAGTTTCAGATTATTTTGTCTGCAAGGTTCTCGCTTGGTTTAATTGTTTTTAATTGTTTATAGCTGATAAACTGAGTTACCTAGATGGCCCAACACTTGGTAGCCTATATTATATTTAAAGTTAGGGGCATATTTAGCCTCATTAGCTGATAAGAAGGCAAAGTAATGCTCAATCAGCCATTTAAATTATTATTAACATTATGGCTTACATTTATCATAATAGATTTATAGCTGGGCACACTAGGAACTCTTAGTTTCACTTTTGTAAATAATGCATTAGTAAAGTCAGTGAGATTAAAAAATGGAATACACTTTGTTTATAGGATAGCTAAAGGCCTCTTTTCACTTTTATGTATTATAATTATTATGATTTTTTTTGATATAGTATTTTTTTATATATACATTGATACACTAAACACAGTATTAGGAGCTGGTACAAGATGACATGTATACAGATGAAGGTAGTGATTATTTACTCAGAGACACTTACTAAAAATTTAATATATCACACATACTTCGGCAAAATCTTTTTTTACCATATATGTCACGATAAACATATGAAGGTAGAATGATTGTATTGATGGATTAGAATTATTAATATGAATTTATTATATATTAACACATTGTTACACGAAATAATTCATCACCATGAGGAAAACTTATTATAAATACTATCGGGTATATGTAATTATCAGTTTTGCTCAATATAGACTTAGTGTTACTTAATCAGAGCGATAGATTAAGTGCTTTCTTAAATATCTCCTGTTTCTAATGCATGTTTTGAAACTTAATGTCACTAATATTTTTAACTTATTACTATTTTTCATTCAGAAAGGCTGATTTCCCCGATTATATTTTTAGTTAGCCACCAAGGATGCCCGGCTGTCTATGTGTACACAGCGGGTTGCCTGGGCGATGGCATCAACGTTACTAAGGTAACAGCGTTTCACCATGTCATCACGTGGGTGTTAGACGTCGACGTGGGGGTGTGGCGTAAGCGCACATGCGCAGACACACGGGGAAAACGCCAGACTGAATGACACACACCTGGGGTAAGTTATTGCTTTATGATATTGGGGGGTATATATGTTAGTTTGGGATGTATTGCAATTGTCACTTTATCCTGAGGAAGGTCCCTTTGCGGACCGAAAGTCGATTTTGATTAAATAAAGAATTTATTACATTGGAAGACCGTGAGTGCAGTTCCAGTTTATTATATATACTACATTACCCTGAAGACTGGCACCCGGCAAGTAAAAGACATTTTTGGCTTGAATTTACTATTTGGCTTGAGTGCAAGGATTTTTGTTTTTTGTATATATACACACACGGCGTGTGTGTTTGTGCTTTAGGGTGCACACCCTCATGCAATTGGCTGCGCACGCCTATGGATCCACCCATGGTTAACAACCTGGCTGCATGTTTATTGTATTTTGGGGCTTTCCAACCACATGTGATGTTATTTTCTTTGGTAGAACATCAGCTGGATGGTATTGGGAAGAAACTCATAGTTGTCACATGCCATAGAATTAGAACTTTAGAGTGTTGCTCCTATGTGTTTCAAAAAGTATATGCAAATATGTAAATGTTAATAATTGTTCATATTTTGTTACTTGTGGAACATGGAGATGGAAAGAAAAAGAAATATATATGAAACCAGGGGGCTGCACTCACCTGAATATGCATAAATGGGGTGCTGCTGGGGCCAATTCATACAATGCACAAGATCCAGCGCACTCACTTACCCACTTAACAGCAACTACAATGCTGACAGATTTTATTAGCTTTTTATAAAACACCTAATTTAGGCAAAAATAATGGGGTTAAGTTACATTATATGATCATACATTGCATAAGCCTGCCAAAACCCTATCTTTGACAGGTCCTACTCTAACAGCCTAATGTCTGCTCTTCTGAGATTAACCCTCTTACTTGGGAAACAAATTCAATTTTGGGCTCTCTGCAGTACAAGGTTAACTAGGGCCCTGGAATGAGGCACCTGTGACAGGGAGGGGTACAAAACCCCAAATATATAAATAAAACCAGGGGGCTGCACTCACCTGAATGGGCTGCTGAGGCCAATTCATAGAATAAACAGCAACTTGAAAGCTCACAGATTTTTATCAGTTTTAAAAAAAAACAACAAAAAACCCCACCTAATTTAGGCATAAATAATGGGGATTTAGGCATTAGGCTGTTAGAGCCGAGGAAATTTATTTTTCAGCACTTTATTGTGAGTAGGGGACCCTGTACTACATAGTGTCTTTTAAACAATGGATTATGGAGATTAACACCTTAATGGCATCACCTGCCATAAAGAATTGTGCTTATATGTGATATACCCATTGAACTAATATACAGATATCATGTGTTTACTTTTATTTCCCGACACCCCTACCTAACAGGAAGAAATTCTGCTGTGGATGTATAAATGTGAAAGGATGTAAGTAAGAGGTGGATGCATAGCCTCGGCCAAGCACGGTCAGATTTATTTCAGTGATATTGCAAAGCAGATAAAACTGTTTCATTGCTGTAAGCCTACGTGAAACATTAATGTGAAAGTATTTTTGTAGAGCTCTGTGAAGTACTCATGTATATAACACATGACTGTGAGAGTTTGATTTATGGGAGACAACTGCACACTACAATTAGTAAAATTTTATTGCTTTGTCACATGTTCTATTTCAAGCTTGTTAGATCTTGACCACTAGCAATCCTACCTATGACACTTGTCCTATTCCCATCTCTCTCTTTATCGTTCTCCTAGCCCCATCTGTCTCTCTCTCTCTCTCTCTCTGTCTTTCTAATAGCCCCATCTCTCTCTCTCTCTCTCCCCCTTTCTCCTAACCCCATCTCTCTCTCTCTGTCTTTCTCCTAGCCCGATCTCTCTCCTTTCTCCTAGCCCCATCTCTCTCTCTCTCTCTCTCTCTTTCTCCTAGCCCCATGTCTCTCTCTCTCTCTTTCTCCTAGCCCCATCTCTCTCCTTTCTCCTAGCCCCATCTTCAGGGCCAGGTTAAGAGCCCGGTGGGCCTGGTGCTGACAATTATGATGGGGCCTAACTACAGAATCTTATCGACCAAAAACACTAAAACAGTCATACCTCTCAAGAGTCATGTATCTGATGGAGTTGGTGTTGGAGGGAAACTCAAAGGATGCAGCTATAAGAAAACACATACTCTATGCTAATCTCTTTATCTAATTAATGCTTTCATCTTTTAAGTAAATCCATACCCCATAACAGCAGTGTCCATGGGCGGGGTAAAAGGGTGCGCCACTGACGCGAATCATATGACTGACCAGAGCTGCCAAAAGGGGCAAACATGCCCAAAAAGGGGGCATGTCTGTCCAAAGAATTGGAAAGCCAGCCTGACATCAGTGTCCCTATGTACCACAGTGTCAATGTCCCCATGTCGCCCAATCCCCTAGTCTCCCAGTGTCTGTGTCCCCATTTCTCCCAGTGTCCCCATGTCTCAGTGTCCCCCGTGTCACTAGGTTACTAGGGGAGGCATGGGGGCACTGGAAAACATGGGGGAACTTGTGAATACATGGGGACACTGGGAGACATGGGGACACAGACACTAGGGACACTGGCTGGGAGGCATGGGGACACAGACACTTGGGGACACTAGGAGACATGGGGCACTTGTGGACATAGACAAGGGGACATTGGGAGACATGGGGACACTGAGACATTTGGGGACACTGGGAGACATGGGGACACTAAGGACACAGAGACATGGGGACACAGAGACATGGGGACACTGAGACACTAGGGACACTTGCTGGGAGACATAGGGACACTGGGAGACATGGGGACACTGAGACACTAGCTTGGAGTCATGGGGACACTGGGAGACATGGGGACATTGAGAGACAGATACTGGGAGACTAGGGGACACTGGGAGCCATGGGGACACAGACATTTGGGGAAACTAAGACACTAGGGAAACAGAGACATAGGGACACAGACACTAGGGACACTGACTGGGAGACATGGGGACACAGACACTTGGGGACACTGGGAGACATGGGGCACTTGTGAAAATAGACATGGAGACATGGGGACACTAAGGACACAGAGACATGGGGACACGGACACTGAGACATGGGGACACTGAGACACTAAGTACACTGGCTGGGAGACATGGGGACACTGAGACACTGGCTGGGAGTCATGGGGACACTGGGAGACATGGGGACACAGAGACACTAAGTACACTGGCTGGGAGACATGGGGACACTGAGACACTGGCTGGGAGTCATGGGGACACTGGGAGACATGGGGACACAGAGACATGGTGTCACAGATACTTGGAGACCAGGGGACACACAGAGCCATGGGGACACTGAGACACTAGGGACACTGGCTGGGAGACATGGAGACACTGTGTCCCTAGTGTCTCCGTGTCCCAATGTGTCTCCCTATGTCTCACAGCGTCCCCATGTGTCTCAGTGTCCCCACATCTCCCAGTGTTCCTTACGTCTCCCAGTGTCACCTTGTGTCTCAGTGTCCCCATGTCTCCCTGCTGCCTTTCCCCCCATCCTTCACATACCTGAGCTGTAGTCTGTCTCTGCAGGCTGGGAGCTGCTGTCTGGACTCTCTGTGCTGTGTAGCTGCTCCCCCGCGGGTCAGTGAGTAGAGAGAGGCAGGGAGATTATGTAACTTGCTATCCCTGCCTCTCTCCATACACAGTGACCCCTACTGGACGGTGCTGGTATTGCAGAGTAATCTCAGTTTATACGGAGTGATATGGAATAATGAGCACCTTTACCCTTGTATCCTGTGTCACACCACACAATTGATTAAGTAATGTCAGGATGCTCTATTATAACAGCTGGCCTTTGATCATGATTTCTTGTCCCCCCCCCCTCCCCCCCTGCACTGGATATCCTGTTAACACCTTGTCTTTGTGACTATTGGGAAGTGTTTGTGTAATCAAGTAACACCTTTTGACCAGCTAATGCCAAATGTGCTTTAAGTTCTTTGAAGATGCAATTGACAGGAGATGACTGTATTATGTAAAGACAACCCCTTTTGGATGTGTACAGCATTCTGTTATAAAATCTGTGTTTGTCCCCATTAAAAGTAGGAACAGTATTTTGTCATACACTTGTGTGACGGAGTACTGCCCTCCAAGCTTGTATTTCTGCTGTGTCCATTCCTTGTCTTCATACCTGAGAGAAAGCATTGCTGTCTGCTGAATTTAAACCACAACACGGAGACAAATATTTGCATTTGTATTGCCAGTATTACTGCAATACCGTCACAGCCAGACAGCCTCCAATACCAGCTGTGCCTTAAAATACCAGTCAGGTGGCAAACCTAATAGTAGTCTGTAAAAAAAAAAAATATATATATATTTTTTTTTTACAATGGGCCTGGAGCTGCAGCTCCATCAGCCCCTATGTTAATCCGGCCTTGCCCATCCCTCTCTCTCTGTCTTTCTCCTAGCCCCATCTCTCTCTCACGCACACACACAGGCACCATGTATCACTCTTTCAGCTCTACTTTTATCGCTCAGCCTCATGTCTCTCCTTCTCTCCCAGTCCTATCTCTCTCTCTCTCTCTTTCTTTCTTTCTGTCTGCTTATTCTACAAAAACTAAACTAGAATCTGGCCTTCTGCCAATCAGTCTCTGCTCCCCCACCAAAACAGAGCATCTTAAAATGTAATTTCCCTGCACACTCCCTCAGTAAGCATCCTGACATATTACACTTTGATGGAGCTGGAATGTGTTGGATGGGAAGCAGAGGTGGAGCCCCCTGACAAAATAAAAAAATGCCCACTATGATGGCTAGCAATCCCCCAATGCACTGTCTAGGACCATATTCAGTATTTTATGACCACTACTTCCACTTCTACATTTTGCCAGTCTCCTTTGACTGCTTGGGAAGTCGTATCTGACCTGTTGCTCCTGCCCTGTGTCTAAGGAACAATATATGCTCCATAAGTAAAGTAGTTATGGTACCTGGAGTCTGCAGGCACCCAGACAACATTACTACTAAATAGTTTATTCACCTTTTAGTAGAGATTCTCAGTCCTGGCAGGCATCAGCTGAGCTCTTTCAGCCATTAACTGACCCAATCCCTGGTATGAATTAGCATGGCACAAGATGAAAGCATAGCTTTGCCTACACCATATCGTAATTGGTGTGTAGACTTCGGGTTGCAAGGGACTGATAATTTTTACAAAACAGTGAGTAAACCATTTATCAGGGATTCAGGCGATGTTCAGGCACCATAACCACTTCAATGCATTGAAGTGATTATGATGCCTATAATGTCCCTTTAATTTACCTTCTCAATTGTGGTTTTAACATTTTGGGATTTCAACGTGCCCATTGATTTGTTTGTATTTTTTTTCCTGGTTTATATCCCCTTGTAATGCACAATGGGATATATTGTCATTATATCAATAATATGTGCAGTTTGCATATTTGAGTTTTCTTTACGTTCTCAGATGCTGGGAAAGCCTTCTCTGCAATTTCTAGTCAAGTAATGAAAAAAAAATAATCAAAGATTATATCTAAAGTATTTATACCAAGCAAATATTACTCCCCTCTTAAAGGACCACTATATTGCCAGGAAAACATACTCGTTTTCCTGGCACTATAGTGCCCTGAGGGTGCCCCCACCCTCAGGGACCCACTCCCGCCGGGCTGGATGGAGAGTAAAGGGTTAAAACGTACCTTTATTCCAGTGCCGGGCGGGGAGCTCTCCTCTCCTCTCCGCCTCCGATCCTCCCTTTCGGCTGAATGCGCATGCGCGGCAAGAGCTGCGCGCGCATTCAGCCGGTCTCATAGGAAAGCATTTACAATGCTTTCCTATGGACGCTTGCGTGCTCTCACTGTGATTTTCACAGTGAGAATCACGCAAGCGCCTCTAGCGGCTGTCAGTGAGACAGCCACTAGAGGATTTGGAGACTGTGTTAACCCATTTATAAACATAGCAGTTTCTCTGAAACTGCTATGTTTATAAAAAAAAAAAAAGGGTTAATCCTAGAGGGACCTGGCACCCAGACCACTTCATTAAGCTGAAGTGGTCTGGGTGCCTAGAGTGGTCCTTTAAACACCTTGATGGATAATTTACAAGACTGGTCTCGACCACACCTATCCTGCTTTACCAAGATTAATGTGATAAAAATTAACTGCTGCCTCCCCTACTATATTTATATCAAAACATACAAATAGTTTTTAAAGCCATACATTCCCAGAATCATATTTTGTTTGGTGTTACTACTTACCATTATAATGGGTGTAGGAAGTGTGGAGGTGGGGGAGTGGATGAAAAAAATCTCCCCCAATTAATCTCCTTTGGGGGATAAGAGTGGTAAGCTCTCCCGTCATGATGGTGTGGTGTACCTTTCAAGTTCAAGAAATATAAGAATACCATACTAAATTTACACACACAGGCACACGCACACCCCACCCCCTCACGGTTTTGTAAATATTTTATTATATCTTTTCATGTGACAACACTGAAGAAATGACACTCTGCTACAATCTAAAGTAGTAAGTGTACAGCCTGTATAACAGTGTAAATTTGCTGTCCTCAAATTAACTCAACACACAGCCATTAATGTCTAAACCTCTTGGCAACAAAAGTGAGTAAAAAAAAAAAAGAAGACAATCCAAGGTACTGCAAATTAGGTATGTACAGTCTTTTTTTAGTAGCCACTTAGTCACAAACACTGGCCAAAGTTAGAGTTCATAATTGTTTTGTTTGCATTTGTCACACACAAACAAATATAAATGCTAACTTTGGCCAGTGTTTGTGACTAAGTGGCTACTAAAAAAGACACTCGCCCACTACTTATTGGTGAGTTGAAATTCAGCCTTGACAAGTGTGTCTTGAATGCCCCATTGCATGTCAGGAGGATCCGTGGAGTTTTAAAGCTAGGGGCCACACAGATGACATGTGGCTATCAAGAGTGCCATAATTAAACCCTAAAGATGGGCACTGGTAGGACAAAGCTCTGTAGAGACTGTTAAATGTGTAGAGACACTTAAACATGAACACAGCAAAGTTACTAATAATATATTCCTCCCCTAATATCACTGTGATTAACTTCAAAATCTGAGGTGATGTTAGGGAATGGCTGCTATGAGTGATACTGCTCTGTCCATTCCCGTGAGATCATGCAGTAGGAGGAGCTTGCAAGTAACCTTTAGGTCAGAGGTGCCCAAAAGGTAGATCCCCAGATGTTTTAAAACTACAGCTTCCATGATGCTTTGCCATTCTAAAGCATTCTAAAGGCATGTAAAGCATCATGGGAGTTGTAGTTCTGCATCATCTGGGGATCTACCTTTTGGGCACCCCTGCCCTAGGTCAAGCTAGTAGATAACTTTTGCACCCTGATTATATGATATTATTGATTATTATTATTATTATTACTACGATACATGACTCTGTATCCTTCTGTTGTCTGCATTACACTCCCTCTCCTATTCCTCTAGCACCCACTGTTGCTCTCTGTATATTGTTTAGATGTTTGAGTGAAAATCCGCTATTTTACCCTTATGCTTTCTGTGCTTTACTACTTATATAAATAGAAAGCGCTGCGGAACTAGTTGGCCCTATATAAATACCAATAATAATAAGAAGAAAACAAATTGGTTTACAGATTAAGTGTAAACAGTTGTTAATGAAAAATCCTCATACATGATAACTGTATTCAGCCAGATTCTGTCATGAATCTCCTTATCTTTAAATATATTTATACAATTTTAGTACCAATATGAAAGGCGAAATCCATAATACACAATATTAGTCAATGCAGCTAATAAACAGTCAGATACAGGAATGATACATAAATAACACCAGAACTATTTGAACCACATACTGAAGGCAAGTAAGGACATATAATGTAAAGTGAATATAAATACAAAAAGAAAAGTCTGTGCTCACTCCCATCACTCCTGGGCGGCAGCAACGACCACAGCACACATCGGCTCCAATACATATAGTAAAAACCAAAGAAAAAAAGTTACCTGCGCTCTCTCCTTAATCCCTATGTATATTTAAACAAATGGAGGTAATTTAGTTACTCCAATGGCCATTGGAGGGAATGCCCGCCTGCCAACGTCAAGGCAGACCCCCCTAAGCAGGTCCTAACACTGACCCTTCAACTTGCTTCCTTGAGCTTCTGGTAAAGATATCTCTAATGAGACAGAGAGGGTTATTTTCTATATACACCCCTATATACTGATTAACCCTTAATAGGGAACACATGGGATGGGCGGCAGCATTGTAACCTAGCTGTGTGATACAAAAAGTGAATACAAATACAAAAAAGAAAAGTCCCGCGCTCACTCCCATCACTCCTGGGCAGCAGCAACGACCACAGCACACATCAGCTCCAATACATGTAGTAAAAACCAAAGAAAAAAAGTTACCTGCCCTCTCTCCTTAATCCCTATGTATATTTAAACAAATGGAGGTCATTTAGTTACTCCAATGGCCACTGGAGGGAATGCCCGCCTGCCAACGTCAAGGCAGACCCTCCTAGACGGGTCTTACTCTGACCCTTCAACTTACCTCCTTTAGCTTCTGGCAAAGATCTCTAATGAGACAGAAAGGGACATTTCCTATATACACCCCTATATCCGCCCTCTCCATAAAAGAGTGTATGAACAATATTAAAAATGGTTTCGAACAGCACAGTGTTTCAGCTCATTTTAAAAGGTATCATAAACAGGACCCAAGTGGTTTACCATTTTTAGGTATCCAGATAGTTAAAAAATCTTGGAGAGGTGTCAATCATATTTTAGACATTGGGAAGCAACAAATGAAATGGGTGCACAAATTGGGTAACTTAGAGCCCAATGGACGTAATATAGAATTCGACTTATATCTGATATCCGCCCTCCCCAAAAATGTAAAAAAAAAAAAAATTTTTTAGAATACTTATTGTTTTTAGCTTAATTTTTAGCTTATTATATTTTTATTTTGTTCTATTTCCATCTACACCAGTTTATCTGCATGTACACTGGGATTTAAATATATTCATTGGCTCTTATATATGCATCTTTTTTTTTTTTAATTTCATTCTTTATTTTGTTGGTGCAGTGGAAAGCTGCATGCATTATATTGACACTTACAGGAGGTAAAACATATCATATAACAATGGCGTGTATATCACAGTATTGTCAGGTTTAACAGCACACATTTTTCTTTTTTTATCCATGTCACGGAACAATTGTCAACAGTAGTGCATTTGTTTGCTCCTAGGTTCATGGCCCTACACGTTATAGTGTCATCTTATATATAGTGTGCTTGTGATACTATGGGTTGTTGAGAATAGCTGCACTAGATTGTGGTGTCAGTATTTTCTTGCAAGGTAGTGTGCCTCTAAGTTTGTACTAGCCTGCCATTTTGTGTCCTCTGGAGAGAGAGTTAGGGTCTTTATTCTAGGTCTTGGCTGCTGCTAGTGTTGTGATTGCCCCTAACCTAGGGGGCAGCGGGGGGAGGGGAGGGGGAGAAGAGAGTGTGGGGCTCATCCAGCCTAATGTGGATTTGTGCGGTTATCCCTGTATCTGGCCGTGATGTTAATCCGGGCCGTGTGATGTATGTCTGTGTACGAACTATGGCATTGAGCAACTAACGTTAACAGAAAAGATTTAACCAAACAGTATGCAATAACAGTGGGTCCGGTTTGACCGTATTGGGTGGTTTCACTAGTCTGGTCCCCGAGTCCTTGCTTGGGGTGCGAGGGGTGAATGGTCTTGTAGTAGCTGGATCTCCCATCTGGGATAGTCCCATCTGAGCAGGTGTCTGGGCTGTATCTGGAAGTCCCAGGCGAGTGGATAATGCAAGGATGTCCGCCTCTGATGTGGCTCTTTGAGTATTCCCGTGGGAGATTAAGAGGACCCTCGGCAGTCCCCATCTGTATTGTATGCCCGCTGTCCGCAGGCGGCTTGTTAGGTGTTGGAGCGATCTCCGCCAGTGCAGTGTTGCTCTGCTCAAGTCCTGAAAGAAAAGCAGGTGGGAGCCTTCAAATGGTAAAGGGGTTTTGCCTCTCACTGCTGACATTATTGCTGCCTTGTCTTGGGAAGTGGTGCATCGCAGTATGATATCTCTTGCCTCCGCTGTAGCCGTGTTGTTCCCCGCCAGCAGGCGAAATACGCCCTCCAGAGTGATTTTCCGGGCCGTGTTTGGAGGCAGGATTGTGGCCAGAAGTCGTCTTGTATAGTGAGGCAGCTCCTCAGGGGAGATTTCCGTCGGCACTCCTCTGAGTTTAACGTGATTGCGGCGCAGGCGGTCCTCTTGGGTGGCCACCTGTGTCGCCAGCGCCTGGTGGGCTGCCTGCAAGGACTGCAGGGCATCTGTAAGGTTTGACACTCCGCTGTTCAGTGTTTGAACTTCCCCCTCCATGGCACTCACAAGCTCTGTGGTTTGGCGTACCGTAGTTTTCAGGGTTCCGAGGTCCGCGGCCAGCAGGGATTGTATCTCCTGCATCCAGTGCTGCAGGTCTTGTTTTGTGGCGAAAGTGCCGTCCCCAGAGCCTCCATGGGCCGGGGATGTGTTGGTTTGCGTGTCTTCTACCCTTGTCTCTGGTGAGTGGGCTTTGTCTGCTGCTGAGCGGAGGAGGCCTCCGTGGTGGCCATCTTGGACGGGGCCTGTCTCTGCATCATCTCCCCGATATTTGGCTGGTCTGCCACCGCTGCCTGTTGCAGTTTCTGCGTGCGGCGCCCCATGGTTGCAGAGATGTCTTTAGATGTTGGGGTTTCTGTCTCCTCCCCGGCTGGGTGGTAGTACGCCCCAATGCCGTCTAGGAGAGTCTCCAGGCCGTGGCTCGCGGACTTGAGGTAGGCCTGGTTGTGCCGTTTTACCTTTCCAGTCTTTGTTTGTTGGAAAAAAGGCATCGGTCGGTTCTGCGCGGTTCTCCCGGGCTCGTGTGCTTAGATTGGTTGTGCGGGTTATGATGTTGGGGATATTTGCAGATTAGGTGCTGCAAGGTTGTGAGCCCGCCCCCCTATATGCATCTTTTTATCCTTTCTTTTTTTATATATGTTTCCATAAATGTATTATGCTATCAAAGATATATTTTAGATCCATTGGTATTATATGATGAAGTAACTTTTTAATGTTTTATTCCCTCCCAAATAGTAGGATAAAATCGTTTTTAGTTTGTTTAGATCCTCTCATTATTTCCTTGAATACTATTACTTGCCTCTCTCTTTATGTTTTAAATTTATGCATAAGGCCTATGAAGACGGGTGTGACGAGATCAATCTCGCCACATTGCATTGGAGAAGCCTGGCTGCCTGCTGCCTTTGGACTATGGCCCTGGGAGATTGGGCCCTTTAACCCCTTAACGACGAGTGACGGACGAGGTCCGTCACTCTGGGGATTGCCTTAACGACGAGTGACGGACCTCGTCCGTCACCCGTTAAAATTAACCCCAGATCGCCGCAATCGCGGCGATCGTGGGGTTAATGGTGCTCCGGTCTGCCTCTGCATTAGAGGCAGACCGGGAGCACCGGATCGGGCTGTCAGAGTACATGTGCCCGCTCTGACAGCATGCCAGAGCGGGCACATGTGCTCTCTATACTCACCTCCGCCTCCCTGCACTTCCTGGTTCTGTGTGAAGTGCAGGGAGCCGGATCTTCAGTGATCCTGCCCCCTGGTGACAAAACAATAAAGTTAAATTAAAATCCCACCCCCCTTTACCCCCCCTTTACCCATTTTAATATACAATTAACCCCTTCCCTGCCAATTGATCACTGACTACAGTGATCAATTGGTAGGGATTACATTTTACTATGATCTGATTTTTTTTTTTAACCCCTGAGGGTTAATTATTATTTTTTTTAACCCTCAGGGGTTAAATTTATTTTATTAATTAATTAAAAATTTTTAAAGTTATAAATTTAGCTAGCTGGGGAGGGTGGAAGTTAGTGGGGAATTGGGGGATTTAGTATTAGGCTAACTAGGGGTTAACGTTAAAAAAAGTTTAAAAATAAGCTTTAAAAAGTTAAAAAATTAAGTTTAAAAAAAAGTTTTAATAACGTTTAAGTAAAAAATGTAAAAAAATAAACCCTTTACCCAGTCCAAATAAAAATTAACCCCTTCCCTGCCAGTCGATCACTGCCTACAGTGATCAAAATACAGATCACAGTATTATACTGTGATCTAATTTTTTTTTAACCCCTGACGATTAACTTTTATTTATTTTTTAACCCTCAGGGGTTAAATTTATTTAATTAACTAATTTAAATATTGTATAATTAAATATTTTGCTAGCTGGGGTGGGTGGGAGTTATGGGAAAATGGGGAATTTACTGTTAGTGCTGCTTACTGCTAGTTAGGGGTTAACGTAAAAAAAAAGCTTAGAAAAATGTTAAATCTGTAAAAAAAAGTTGCCTTTTAAAATACCCTGGGATGTCTTCTTTAAGAAATGGTATGGCTTTATGGGGTATTTGGTTTATATAGCCTGGTAAAATACTCTAAAATGGGACATGGGCACAGCGTAAAAATGTAAAGTTTGAAAAAAAAATGGAATGGCTGTGTCCCAAATGTGCCCCTCCGATGTCCACATATACCTGGCAAAGGTACATACGGGGGTATTTTTGTACTCAGCAGACATAGCTGAGCAACATATGAAGTATTATACAGTGGTAGTACACATAAGGTTTGCAAAATATACTGTGCAAACTCACTTTGTGTGTCAAAAAGGCAGAAAAAACGCTTATTACCACTACACCTGGTACAAGCTAGCGGAAAAATGATCCCACGCTAAGGTTCAAAATATGCCTTTTGAAATACCCTGGGATGTCTTCTTTAAGAAATGGTATGGCTTTATGGGGTATTTGGATTATATAGCCTGGTAAAATACTCTAAAATGGGACATGGGCACAGCGTAAAAATTGAAAGTTGGAAAAAAAAATGGAATGGCTGTGTCCCAAATGTGCCCCTCCGATGTCCACATATACCTGGCAAAGGTACATACGGGGGTGTTTTTGTACTCAGCAGACATAGCTGAGCAACATATGAAGTATTATACAGTGGTAGTACACATATGGTTTGCAAAATATACTGTGCAAACTCACTTTGTGTGTCAAAAAGGCAGAAAAAAACGCTTATTACCACTACACCTGGTACACGCGAGCGGAAAAATGATCCCACGCTAAGGTTCAAAATATGCCTTTTGAAATACCCTGGGGTGTCTACTTTAAGAAATGGTAGGCCTTTGTGGGGTAGTTTGAATTTAAAACCTGCGAAGATGCTTGGAAATTGCACTTAGGCCCGGCGTCAAAATTCAAAGTTCGGTAAAAACTGATATGGCTTGGTCTCCTATATGGCACTGTAGCTTCACGAAATAGTGCCATAGACATACAATGGGGATGTCCTTTTACTCAGAAGACTTAGCTGAGCATGATTTGGGGGGTTTGAACTTAGTGGCACATATGAAATATACAAAATGCCCAGCAAAAATGCAATCCGTATGTAAAAAATGCACAAAATTATTTTTTACCACATACTTTGGCATGTAATGGTAAAAAAATGGGGGCATGTTAAGGCACAATATGCACCTTATGACATACCCTGGGGTGTCTACTTTTATAAATGGTAGGCCTTTGTGGGGTTTTTTTGAACAGTCAAACTGTTATAATACCCCAAATGGAAGCATAGGCTCATTAAATCCGTCTCTCAAAATTCTACTGTGAATACTGAAAAGGACAGGTCTCCTATATGGCACTGTAGCTTCACGAAATAGTGCCATAGACATACAATGGGGGTGTCCTTTTACTCAGAAGACTTAGCTGAGCATAATTTGGGGGTTTGAACTTAGTGGCACATATGAAATATACAAAATGCCCAGCAAAAATGCAATCCGTATGTAAAAAATGCACAAAATTATTTTTTACCACATACTTTGGCATGTAATGGTAAAAAAATGGGGGCATGTTAAGGCACAATATGCACCTTATGACATACCCTGGGGTGTCTACTTTTACAAATGGTAGGCCTTTGTGGGGTTTTTTTGAACAGTCAAACTGTTATAATACCCCAAATGGAAGCATAGGCTCATTAAATCCGTCTCTCAAAATTCTACTGTGAATACTGAAAAGGACAGGTCTCCTATATGGCACTGTAGCTTCACGAAATAGTGCCAAAGACATACAATGGGGGTACCGTTGTACTCAGCAGAAGTAACTGAACACATAATAAAACTTTGTACAGGAATAGCACACACCAACTTTACAAAATACACATGAGAAGTTCTTTGTTATAAGTTTGTGTGCGAAAACCCCCAAAAAACACAATTTTACTCCAATATTTAGCAGAGGTTGGCGGTAAAATGGCTACGTAGAAAGTGTCAAAACAACCTTAGGTAAATAGCCTGTGGTGTCTACTTTATATAAATATATACTTTTGTGTGGCAATTTTGTTTTCTTTTATGGCTATTAGGCTTACAAGACAAACATACCAAATTCTAAAATCGCTCCACATAAAAAGTGTATTTTACTCCTTGTGCTTTGTGACCTGTAACTACCAAAAAAAACTTAAAATCCCAGACACATTATATATTCTGTAATTCAGAACAACTAAATGAATTTATTTTTAATTACTTTCCTTAACCTGCACTAATTATGTACACATTATTATTGCAAAAACTGTAAAAAAAACACACAAAAATTCATTTTTTTGCATATTTCTGTATTTTTTTAATAATAAATAAGCATTTATATATATATGTGTTACATCAAATTAAAGCCCTTTCTGTCCTTTAAAAACCGGTATATAATATGTGTCGGTGCAATGAATAAGTAAAAAGCAAATTGCAGTTGAACGCAAATAGCAAAAAATGCAAAAAATGCCGTTGTCATTAAGTGAAAGACAAGCTTCTGAAGCTCTGTCCTTAAGGGGTTAAAAACAGTATTCGGCCATACCAGAGTGTATGTCACTCATTCTGGCCCTTTAAATACAGTGGGGTCATTTGGTACTTGCCCTGTGTGAGCTGTGGTAACCCAGATAGCTATGCCATGGAGCCTATTCGTGTGATTAAAGACTTTGGCTCCATGGCGATTAAATTGTATTCGGTTGGTCTGAGTGCCATTCACCTAATAATGTGCACTCAGACCTGAGCTATCTGGGGATATGTGAAATGTCTGTGTGTTATGTGTAAAATGTGACTTTATGTATTTTAAAGTGTTTTAAGTCGTTGCAACCATGTGGTTAATGGAGTCTGCCTCTAGTCCTGGATAATTGGATTACTTCCCCCCCCATTGTCTCCAGGATAGAGGGCCCTGTTAAACCATGCTTCCAGAAGGTCAAATGCACATTTGTACTAACTTTTGAACCCCTGCTCCAATTCGTAGGATTTTTGAGTATGTTGTTCCCCTGAATGGATTGATTGTGAATATGTATTTTTATGCGAATGTGATGTATATTTTGGGAGTTATGAATGTTGTGTAAAAACTGTATTTTCCCTACCTATGATAATTGTATTTTCCTGTGTGTACAGATAATTAGTTTACAGGTAGAGGGGAGGGCTATGTGTGGGATGTAACTATTGTGTGATTGGTTAATGTACGTTACTGTGTGTGTCCCTCCCCTTCATGGGAGCACCTAATAAAAAGGGCTGCAAGCTAGCAGCCAGAGAGTTCTATTTTTACCCTCAACTTGAGTCCTGTCTCTTATTGGGGGAATCTGCTATAAGGGATTGCTATGCTAGGCATATTCCCTTGCTATAATCACTGAGCTCTTGTAAGAGCTTGTTCCTGCTTCGTTCTGAAGGGAGATAGCTGCAGCCTGCGGTGCTTATGGTGTCTGGTGGAGTGCTTGGAGTCATCTGGAAGCGCTAGGAGCATCCATTAAAGGAGGTACCCAGTCGGGGTGCCAGGTGATCCGTTACAACGGGTATATATTCTAACAGACGGCAACCACCAGACGTGATCTAAAGGGAAGCCGCCCAGGCGAAACGCGTCATCACGCAACCAGACGCACGACGTCAGTACGTGCCACAAGTACCTCCTATTCCCGGAAGCGCCCGACCACCCAAAGACCGCAAGTGCTAGTCGCGAGTCAGAAGTGGGAAAGAGATCTACAGCATTCCAGGGAGAAGCTCTTTTTAGGTGTTCAAACGGCTTTTATTTGTGTCATCGGATACGTATAACAATGCGATAAGATAGTAAAATAGGAGACACGCAGGTCTCGCAACAGTGGGAGCAGCCATATAAATATAAAGTGATGAACACCAAAACAATATTAACAAGTAGAAGGTAGTACAGTAGCAACATTGTTAACTTCGTTACGGTACATGTAGTAAATATGCAAACATCTGTATAATCGGTTGCAAAAGGGTAGGTTTATCAATTCTGTGTGAGCCAGATAGTGACTGTGTAGTGTATGGACAAGATACGCCAGTCATCATAATGGCCGTGTACAGCCGAGGAGTATCTTTGAAGCGGATAGGGGCTATTATAACATCTGTGGCAAGGTTAACCTGAAGAAATAAGTCAGAGAGGGGACTCGTCGTCCTATAAATTATTGAGGAGTAATGGGTTTCTATTGGGTCCCATTGCCTCGCGCGGGCCCTATTTTGTCGTGCGGGCGGTGAAATCTGTAGGTTCAGTCTATAGTGGAGGGCAGCAACGATTTAGCGGAGCATCCGCATAGCACCTGAGGCCCCAGCCCACCTTACCCTACTAGTAGACTGTTGTTGAAACTAGTGTGCACGGGCAATGGGGACAAATTATTGCGTGGGGTCAGGGAAAGAGAGCCAGTGGTGTAGAAAAGAGAGCACAGTAACAGAAGGGGATATGGAAGAGAGAGAGGAGGGAAGAGAGAGAGAGAGAATAAGGAGAGAAAAAAAAAAAAAAAAGGGGTGGGGGGAGGGAATTCGGGACCGAGGTGTTCCGTGTAATGAAGTGCCACTCGTCCAGGGGCGCAGGTGGATGAGGGGGGGGGCGTAAAGGGGCACCCTTCACGGGCCACGCCCCCGCCCATCCCCCCCACCCCGCCCCGCCACGTAAGACAGCCACGGCCGCCACCTCTCGACATGCTTCTCCTCCATACCTATCAATGAAGCGTGGATCGATTCCGCCCTATATATCTCCTCCACCCTTTCCATCCAGAGACCAATCGTCGGGGTTACATCTTGCTTCCAGTGTAATGGGATCAGAGCCTTGGCGGCGTTCAACAGGTGTCGGAGTATAGATCTTCTATACACCCCGATGGTGTCTGGTGTAGAGTGTAGTAGAGCCACCTCTCTATCGAATCCACCGTCCGACCCCAGTATTTCCTCCGCTCGCCGTTTGATCTCGTCCCAGAATGGCATGATGCGTGGGCATTCCCACCAGATATGCAGGATCGTTCCATGTCCCTCCCCACATCTCCAGCAAGTGGAGAAGCTCTTCTTAATACTATCAATAAAGGATTTACTTTTAACAAAGTTGGCGTCCTGCTTGCTTCAAGCACATCATCCTACTGTTCCAACAGAGTCCTTCATATAGGACATGAATGCGCCTAAAGTTAGAGCAGATTTTATACTGCTCTACCATCATGAAACAGATTTACACTATTATTTCTTTCTTGTTTTTCTAATTTCTTTGTCTATATGTGGAGCGATCGATATCACACAGAAAAAGATATACTACCTCAAATTTTTGTTTCCATTCATTGAGGAGTAAGTGTTCTTTGTTCATTGTCACAAAGTGCACAAAATTCACACACACTGTGCATAAATACCAATTAAATATTTGCACTTTAATTGCTACATAGCATTGCACTTTTTCCACTGTATTTTTTATTGTGTATGTATATATCCACAGGTAGTATATTACTGTCTAGCACTTAAAGTCACAGCGCACTTTTTTTTCTTATACATTGTTTTAAGTGTTTGTTGAGCGATTTTCACTTTTATTAGTGCTTGCTAGGCTTTTTGTGATATTTTATTAGTTTTTTTCATAAATAATAATTCTGTAGCGCCCTTTTTTTTTTACTTGATTTTTTGTATTATGCCTGCAACAAGGCTACCACTGCCTTTCTGGAAACTGCCAACATCCTGGCCCGATACCCAGTCTTTGCCTGTCACCTAGTGAGATTTGTATGGATATCTATGTATTGAATGTATTTATGTATGTATGTGTGTGTGTGTATATATATATATATATATATATATATACTACACAATGCACACTCACCCATCCACTAAACAGCAACTTCAATGTTGACAGATTTATTTTATTTTTTTAAACACCTAATCTAGGCAAAAATAATTGGGGTTTAGTTACATTATATGACCATACATTGCATAAGCCTGCCCCCCCCCCCCCTGTTTCATATATATATATATATATATATATATATTTGGGAGTCTAGCCAACTCCTTGGTTTTGCACCCCTCCCTGTCACAGGTGCCTCATCCCAGGGCCCTATTTAACCTTGTACTGCAGAGAGCTCCAGATGGAATTTTTCCCCCCAAGTAAGTGGGGTAATCTCATAAGAGCAGACATTAGGCTGTTAGAGTAGGGCCTGCCAAAGATGGGGTACATTGACGTTGTGGCAGGCTTATGCAATGTATGATCATATGATGTAACTAAACCCCCATTATTTTTGCCTAGATTAGGTGTTTTTTGATAAAAAAAAATAAAAAAAAACTGTCAACGTTGAAGTTGCTGTTTAGTGGATCGGTGAGTGAGCTGGATCTTGTGTATTGTATAATTTTGGCCCCCAGCAGCACCCCATTTATGCATGTTCAGGTGAGTGCAGCCACCCCCCCTTGCTTCATATATATATATATATATATATATATATATATATATATATTTTTTTTTTATTTTATCTTGTCTTTGGTAGAAAAATTACAGCCCCTGTGGGAAAGCTAGCACCATTACGCCTCTGACAGGAGACTGGTGAGTACCCTTCCCATTTACCCCTTCTTATGATGTCCCTAAGTTGAAACATTGTATCCCCCTAGTACCACCCCTTTATCCCTGTCATACCCTTCCTTATCTCTCCAGGGAGGTTATTTCTCTTGCAGAGATAAAAAAATATGCTGGGCAGGATAGAGCAGTGACGACTGTGTACCACTCTCATTTCCTTATTAATACAATCAATGTTTGTGACCTCCTAATATGGCGTCCCACCACAATATACATACAGAGTGGCCCAAAAGTAGTAATACAGTTGAATCAATTAAATTCATCACAACAGATAATATGGGTACACATACACACGGACACACAACGAAGTGGCAGTTACATTTCAAACACTTGTGAGTTTTCTTGTTGCGCAACGTGGTAGTGCCACAACTCAAAACCAGGGCCAACTTTGGCAAACTGCTCTTCCAACAAGATGGAGCACCTCCTCACTATGCTTTTTCAGTAAGGGACTACCTTGACAACATCTTCCCACAGCATTGCATTGGACAACATGACATTATTGAATGGCTGCCACTTTCACCCAAATTAACTTACACTGAAACATAAAACATAGAATGTGACGGCAGATAAGAACCATTCGGCCCATCTAGTCTGCCCACATTTCTAAATACTTTAGTCCCTGGCCTTATCTTAAGTCTAGGATAGCCTTATGCCTATCCCACACATACATAACTCCTTCACTATGTTAACCTCTACCACTTCAGCTGGAAGGCTATTCTATGCATCTCCTACCCTCTCAGTAAAGTAATACTTCCTGATATTATTTTTAAACCTTTGTCCCTCTAATTTAAAACTATGTCCTCTTGTTGTGGTAATTTTTCTTCTTTTAAATATGGTCTCCTCCTTTACTGTGTTGATTCCCTTTATGTATTTGAATGTTTCTATCATATCCCCCCTGTCTTGTCTTTCCTCCAAGCTATACATGTTAAGATCCTTTAACCTTTCCTGGTAAGTTTTATCCTGCAATCCATGAACCAGTTTAGTAGCCCTTCTTTGAACTCTCTCTAAGGTATCAATATCCTTCTGAAGATATGGTCTCCAGTACTGTGTACAGTACTCCAAGTGAGGTCTCACCAGTGTTCTGTACAATGGCATGAGCACTTCCCTCTTTCTACTGCTAATACCTCTCCCTATACAACCAAGCATTCTGCTAGCATTTCCTGCTGTTCTATTACATTGTCTGCCTACCTTCTGCCTAACTTATTTTTTGGGGTGTAGTAAAGAACAAGGTTTTTGAGAGGAAGCCCCAGACAATGGAAGAATTAAAAGAGTTAATCTCAGAAGTATTTATGGACATTGATGCGGACCGGAATTTGTGTCGTACCGTAATAAAATTAAAATAAACTATACTGTATACCTACTTTTAGACCACCCTGTATATAAACTTGGCCTTTTGATCAAGGCTACTGTTGTCAGGATGAGAATCAGTAGGAGCCATAGACTTGTGGTCAGTCCCAATAACTGTCCCTTTCAATCTGCTTTTGCTCCAGGTAGTAGCTGCCACCCACAGACTTAAAGGGAGACTAAAGTCACCAAACAACCTTTGCTTAATGAATTAGTTTGGTGTATAGACAATGCCCCTGTACTTTCACTGCTCAGTTATCTGCCATTATGCAGTCCTATTAACACCTCCCTGCAAGTAACATGCACAGACTTCCTAAACACTTCCTGTAAAGTGAGATCTAATGTTTACACTTCCTTTATTGAAAATTCTGTTTAATATAGAATTTCTTATTCCCGCACTGTTAATAGCCTGCTAGACCTAGCAGGATCATAGCTCCTGTATGCGATTAAAGTGCATACCAGGAGATAAAAACTTTTAAATTAAATAACATCTGATTGAAAGTGAAACCATGCTATTGTCATGCAGGCTGCGTTGGTCTCAGCCATGGGAGGTATGGCTAGGGCTGCATAGACCGAAACAAAAATAATTTAACTCATAAAGGGCAGAGAATTGAGCAATGAGACTTCAGGGGCATGATCTATACATCCAAACTGCCTCATTAAGCTAGATTTGAATTTTAGATGATCCTCTTAAAGGTAAATCGTAAGTGCTTAGACACGTGCCTTTAATGAACATGTATGTGTAGTCAAGTGCCTACTTTGCATATTTGAAGAAGCAAAACACGGAGCAGCCAGAGTGTCAGAGTTTTATGATAACAATCTTTACTTTATTGAAATAATAATGAGCTATACAGGAAGTTTCTCCAAGGATTTAGATGCATTGTGGAATGTGAATGTGGAAAAGGTATCATTCCCTGAATAGTCACCAGAGCTTGAAACCCCAGAGCCATTTAACACAAAACCACATAAGTATGAGGATTTGAATTGTTCTCAGCGTTATTGCAGTTTATAGTATTACGCTATGTTTGTCTCTGTTTTAAGTGGAGTTCAGAAAAAGAAGTGAGAAGGAGGGGAAGAGATCACCCCATAAATGACCAATACACCTTTTACAGATAAAGCAAAACAATACATATGTCATGCTCTGCTGAATCATAAACATTAATAACTATTGCAGTTTCTCTGGTGACAACTAGAGGGCACTCAATGATTTCAAATGAAAGCATCTTGCTAAAAGTAAAGGGACATTATAAGCAGAAGGATTTCATACACAATGAATTAAAGACATGTGGAAGCATTATTTTCACAATAAAAATGTGCATTTAAAGTTCCTGAATTTGCTGTTTACTTCCCAATGACACACTAAAAATCAATTACCCCAACCTCTCAAACCTATCCCTATGCTAAGTTCATATCCTCTAACTTTCAAATCCTATTTCAAGTTCCTTTACCTTTGTTAAATTCCAATCAAAATGTTTTTCTCCCATCTCCCCCGTTCTTCTCTAAATATGTGGCAGTGGATTGGAAAGAAAAGGGGAGAAATGGAGGAAAGAGTGACTGTGGAAAAGAAAAAAAAAGCTGTGGGGAGAGTGGGTATATGTGGGGAAGGGGATAATTTAATATTAAAAGACTTATTAATAAAGTTATTCCATCAATATGATGTTTTTAAGTTGCATGGACTTTCAATAATTTCAATACTGAAATACTATCCAATATGGCCAATAAAGTGTTTTCCACCACTTTTAAATAAGTCAGTTGAAAATGTCATGAGGCAGGTTATGAGTCTTTTAGCCATAGAATGTGTGGCACTGCTAGTTGAGCTGATAGCAGCCATGTCACTGCTCTTTTGTGTCTAGCTATGGTTCCATTCACAGTAATCAGAATGAGACTGTGTGCAGATAGACAGTGCATAGCCCCAGCTCAATTTCTCTCCAGGGCCGAAAACAGAATGGGAGACATAGGTTTGCACAATATTCGAACACATGCACAACTTTTGTAAAGGCAAAGGAGGAAGTAAAATTCCTCCCTTAATGATGTTGTGACAGGAGTCAGTCTTATAGTTGCGCTTGCAGGTCTATCTGACCCTAATATCGCTCATCCACAGAGTTAAACGTTTCCTGCCTCAGACCGGAACAGAGCAGGGCCACATCAAGACTTCATCCAGCACATTATCATTTCATTGTATTTTACCCACCTGTGTATATTTTTATTTTATTTGTTTATTGATTTGTTATTCTCCACTCCTTTGTCTGGGTGCATATATGTATATGTATATGGATGTATTATTTTTACCTTTATGTCTACTCCATATATTTGGCTTGTTTATGTTATTGTTTTATTTGCCTATATGCATATCTCTAATGGCTTTTCTTTGATTTCAGTACTCCACCTTCTTTTATTGATACCTAATATTTGTTTTGCTTGACTAAATCCTATCTTATCTGTGCATAGAGGCACCTCCCTATTCTATAGCCTTACAGCAAGTCTTTTTGACCCTAATGATCTCTCTCCCACAGCCTAAGCAAAAAGTTTCCTGTCTCAGACTAGAACAAAACTCCTACCATACCTTTCACCCCGCCCGTATCCCACCACTAGCACTTCACCCCATTTATAGATAGTCTCACACACTGCACTAATCAGCAGACTCTTGCATTTTCTTAACCCCTTACACTTGATCCTCACTCTCCCTACTCCTACTTTTATATTTCAAATCAATCCTATATACTTTCCCCCCCAAACATTATACACCACTGTCTGCCCCTCCTCAACACACCTGACCTACTCCCCCATCTCCAAGACTTTCTGATAGTTTGCATGCTTATATGAGCAATGCTCTTTCTTCTACTCCTCTTTTTTTCCCTCTTCTGCCTTAGTATCAAAATTACTACTTACCCCCACTTCCTTCAAACTCCCAACAATCTCCACAATTCCCTCTCTCTTCTGCACTCCCCCTTACTTTCATCTCATGCCCTCCACTAATTTCTCTCTTCTCTCTCTCTCCTATTCCCAAACGATCACATCCTAGACCCTATCCACACAAAACCCACTCTCACCTCTTGTCATTGCTTCTGCTCCTTCACCTCCTCTGCTCACACTAAGCCAATCAGAAACCACATAAAACTCATCCTAGTACCCTGTCATTTCTCCACATCTACCAACATTCAGTGTGCGCTGTGGAACGCCCACACTGTGTGCAGCAAATTGAAATATACAGCTATACAAGACCTCTTATTAAAACCCACTCCTTTAAGAATTACCATAATTGATCCCCCCCTGGTCATCCTAGGCTATTCATTGTACACTTTTCTTCCTGGTTACCCCACTTCCTCTCCTCTAGCACTCCTTCTCTTATCATTGGGGACTTTAATATTTAAATCAACAACCATTACCCCTCTGAAGTCTCTCAACTGCTCTCTGCAACCTCCTGCTTCAACCTCATGCAATGGTTTAACTTAGCATTTTATACAGCAGGAAACCATCTTGATTTCAACTTCACCAAACTCTATACCACCTCTAATCTATCCAGTGTTCGTTTCCTCTATTTGACCACCACCTGTTGACCTTTGACATCGGCATACCCCGTACCCAAATCATACCACCTTTGGTACATCAATCTTGTGACAATCTCCACTGTCTTGACTTACAGCAATTCCACACCAACCTCCAGATTCTCCTTTTACCCATCTCAATCCTCACCTGCCCCAGAATTCTCCCTCTACAACCATTAGGCCTGTTAGGCAGTGGCCTAGGGTGCTCTGTGAGAGGGGGGCGGCCGGAGGGGCTATAATGCAGTCTGGATCACCAGTTAGAATATGCCGGACGTGTTTAATCACGGAGACCCCGCCTCCCATATGATACAACCGCCGGCACCCTCCTTTCACTGGTTCAGCCCTCCTTGTTGTAAATAGGCTAGATACAATTATTTCAGCAGAATATAGGGGTTACGATTGTAATCCCGCCTCTGCTCACCCACAAACCCTTAACACCACCCCTCCCATATGTAACTCCACTCACAGCCTGCCTCAGCCCCCTCGTCCCAAGTCCTACCTCCAGAAACCAAGTCTTTTGAAGAGGAGAGCAGTGGGAGGGCGCAGCTTCCATGTGCTGCTGCCTCCTGTCCTGTGCCTGCTGGGAGTGACCATGGGAAGACTGGAAGCATGACCACAGAGCAGGTAACATTGACTGACAGTCAGGCAGTTTGTGTGTGTGTGTATTGGACTGTGTTTGTGTATATTGGGCAGTGTGTGAGTGTATATATTATGCAGTGTGCAAGGATGAGACAGTTTGTTGGTGTATGTATAACATGTATGTAATGATCATATATTTCAATGTACTTATTAGGCAGTTTGTGAGTGTATCTATAAGGCAGTTTGTGTGTGTGTGTATGTATGAGGCAGTTTGAGTGTGAGTATGAGGTAGTTTGTGTATGCATTAGGCAGAATGTGAGTGTATGCATTAGGCAGTGTGTGTGTGTATATATATATATATATATATGTATTAGAAAGAGTTTGAGTATGAGGCAGTTTTTATGTTTTGGTGTATGTATGTATTTGGCAGTTTCTGTGTGTGTGTGTATTAGACAGTTTGTTTGCATGTATGTATAAGGCACTTTCTGTTTGTGTATGTCATTTGCAGTGTACGTGTGTGTATGTATTAGTGTCATGATTCCCCCATATCATTCTCTCTCAGATCGGCATACCCGTATGACTTCCGTGTTTCTCCGATCCAAACTCCGCCCATGTGTCTGACGTTACGCACCTCCCTGTCAATAGGATGCCGCACCCGCAGACGCATGGCTCAATCAATTTGGTATCTTAAAACTTTGTAACTCTCGTGCTACTATTTGCTGATGGAGCTCTTCTACTGATTAACTGTGTACCGAACCTCGCTTACCTGATTCTGACTACGCAGCCTTCTCCACTCCCAGACTTGGAACAGACTTGACCTCGACTCTCTCCAACCCTCAGTATACTACAAGGCTTTCTATATCCTTGTTAACATACTAGAAAGAACTTCTATTCTCATCACATTTCAGAAATACAGATACGTTCTTCAATTAGTGGGATTAGACATTGGAATTTACTTAAAGTTATTGAGGAGGATAAAAGGGAATACTCCTGTCTGCTCTCTGGGACCCAACTACTTCTTAATTGCTGAATTGGAAATAACCACCACAGCTGATTTCCTTTTCCAAGTTGTTGCATTTATGATATATTTAAATCTAAAGGATTGTGTTTTCTCATACCAATCAGGATTAATTTCATTTTACTTTTAATGAACTCTCATATTCTCCGTGAAACAATCCCAAGCAGGATTTATCTTTTTATATTCATTATTATTTCAAAGTTCTATTGCTGCAGGGGATATTTAAAGTGGAATCACCCAAATTTAATAAATTATATTTTCTTAAAGTGACAGTATCAAGGTTATTATTGTATCTGTAGTTGCGTTCCAAATGAACTTTTACCATAAGTATCACAATTAGGCAAAGTTTGTATGTATAAGGCAGTTTGTTTGTGGGTTTGTGTATGTATAAGGCAGCTTGCTAAGAGAGAGGAATACTCCACACACAAAGTATTTCAACTTGCTGAAGTGCTTAATGTGTCTGCAGTTTGTCATTTTTTGACAGTTTATAAAAGGACTGATTTTAATAGAAATTTGATCTTTTATAATTAGGGTCAAAAACACCTCCCTGTCTGTCATGCAGTTAAGAAGGCTTTCTTCCACTTCCTTTAGCTCCACAGAGCTAACAGAAGAGGCAGACGTGCTGTACTAGCATGCACCTGCCTTCTCCCTTTCTCAATGAGCTGAACTAGCACTCAATGGGAAACATAGAAAAGCTGTGATTAAGTGTGCATGCGCACAACTGCGCTCCAAAACAGAAGCTTTTTAATGAGAAGTCTCTGAATGGAGGGCTTGCAGGAAAAAAAGCTTATTTTCTTTGGGGGTCTATACGTTATAGAAAGAAATATGTGAATTGTTAAAAAAAAAAAAAAATTACAACTCCCTTTCTCCTCTGAACTAGATATCCTGATACTTCCTATATTTAAATATTGTGACACCGGTTACAACCTTGGCAGACTAAGGTGACCAGTTACCTCCAAAAATGCTCTAAAACTGCTGAATTCTGCTGGAAGAAATCTCACTCTGTCTGACTTCCTCCACTACAAATTTATGCTACACTTGTACAGTCTGGCTCTTTCCTCTGCAAAAGAAAAATACTTTAATACCCCCATAACCATGCTCCAACAAAGAACCAAACGCCTCTTTAACACCTTTAACTCTCTACTTCACCATGTCGCTGTTCTCCTACTAAGTTGACCGCTACAAACTTCACTGAAAAGATTTCCAAGATTAGGGATGAGATCTCTAGTGTCAATTAGAGGTTTCTGCTCTGGTTCAGTCCTCCAGCTTGTTCCTTCGATCCTATTCCCTCACATCTCACTTGCATTCTGTGTCCTTCTCTTGCTCTGCCATTCACTAATATATTCAATCTCTCCCTCTCCTCTGGCACAATTCCTTCACCCTTTAAGCATTAACCAATCCCAATTCTAAAAAAGCCAAGCTTGACCCTAAGTCCTTATCCAACTACCGTCCAGTCTCACAACTATCATTTGCCTCCAAGATCCTTGATTGAGTTTCGTATGCTAGATTGACCGAATTCCTTGAATCCAGCTCTCTGCTTGACCTGTATTCAGTCTGTATTCAGAGCTCAACCCTCTGTTGAATTCAGTGGTCCCCGCTCTCTCCTAATTCTCCTTCTGCCGCTTTCGACACTATTGATTCCTATGGGAAAGCCTTGTGATTGACTGAGACCATCAATTCTGATGATGTCAGCCACTGAGGTGGATCAGTGGCAGGGCCAGAGACAAGGAGTCATGTGTGCTGCTGGAAAAAGGCGAGTAAATCACCTCTCCAACATGTAAGGGAGGCCGATGGTTCTAGAACTATAGTGTCAGGAATACACATTTGTGTTTCTGAAACTATAGTGCCTCTTTAATATATGTATTCATTATAGGGGTTGTTTGTTCATAGCCAAAATTTTCAGCTGAAATTTGGTTGTCACAATCAAGGATTCTGCATCTCCTGGAGCAAAGTTTAATTACCCATTATCCTGCTACATATGGCGTGATGGATGCATTAGTGGCTACACGTTGGGCCATTACATAGTAATACTCGGGTCCTTGAACACCCTACTTTTATTAATTTTATGTTTTTGTTATTTTAAGTATTTGATGTGCCTGTCAGAGCCACATGGGTAAACAGTGCTCTATCTTCTGTGGTACTGATACATGCACTTTTTTTTCCAATTTTCACAATGGTAAACTCTGTGATGATCGGCACCAGTTGCAGTAGAGATTACTAGTGATCACGCATTATTAGTGAGATCTTACTAGTAAGTAGACATCAAAAGCAGAGTATGAGGTTTTTTTGTAGATTTTTGATTTTTGTAGATGCTAAAATCTATTGACTGTTGTTAATAATGACAACTTATGGCAGATATTTATACACAACATTGGAAATAAGCTCGAAATCTCTTGTATGGTTTAATGTTGACAAAACAATGCTAATGTATATATCAATATTTTGTCGTTATTACATGATTCTAAGAATCTCTGTGTGTTTATAATGTGTTCACAACGTTTGGTTTATATTTAGGAACTCTAAAATATTTCAGCTGAATTTAGATCGCTTGATATATGTTTGGGTAAAACTTAAATGCTACAATTCTCTTCTCATAGCAATCTGACTAATGTTCAAAAGTGAAGTTTAGTATAAGGACTCTAAAGACATTGATTATATTACAGTTTTTTTTTTTTTTTTTTTGCATACTGAAAAAACTGCCTGCAATGTCATAGAAACATAGAATGTGACGGCAGATAAGAACCATTCGGCCCATCTAGTCTGCCCAGTTTTCTAAATACTTTCATTAGTCCCTGGCCTTATCTTAAAGTTAGGATAGCCTTATGCCTATCCCACGCATGCTTAAACTCCTTTACTGTGTTAACCTCTACCACTTCAGCTGGAAGGCTTTTCCATGCATCCACTACGCTCTCAGTAAAGTAATACTTCCTGATATTATTTTTAAACCTTTGCACCTCTTATTTAAGACTATGTCCTCTAGTTGTTTTTTTCTTCTTTACTGTGCTCATATCCCCCCTGTCTCGTCTTTCCTCCAAGCTATCTCAAGCTGTCTGTATTGTGTAGACAAGGTCACTGTCTTTATTGCATGTAGGCGTTATGCCAATTTACAGACATTTATTTCTACATTCTGGTGGTATTTGCATAAAACTGGATTTCCAGATATGAATAGGGTATTTGACCATGACCATTCTTGTCATACCTACTGTATGTGAAAAAGATATAATTTTTGCTTCTATACAAATATTTCTGATCCTATCTTAACATTGCAAGATTATGGATACCATATAGTTTGTAAACCTTCTGATCTTCCCAATATTTTGTAAACAATTAATAAATGTATAAACTTACATAATTTTTTTGTGAAAATATCCTGAACAACAATATTGCAAATTGTTGTTTTATCCTATGTTTATGTGCCAGCAATACATCCTATGCTTTAAATAAATGTCATGGTAATCCGCAAAGTAAGGAACAATACCAAAACAGACAACCAAATTGCCTCAAATAGCAAAGAAAATTAAGTACGTTTTTAATTTTATAACATGACAGGAGGCTTCGTATTTGCTTAAGTCTCTCTTTACTAGAACTCCACAGCAGCACAGAAAAAACAACCAATCAGAAAAAAGTTAGGTACTATAAAACTCCTCTCCCCATGCTTCATTTCCTCTTTCTTTGCTGCTCTGCAGACAGTACAGGTCAGAGTACCACTGCCTCCTGCTTATAGTGGGTGGCTTTGGGATTTTATTGCTTATATTCAGTATTTTAGATTCTATTTTGTAGGTTGCACTTGTGGTATTTTGTCATAGATATATTTCTCTTCAGTAATCTGTTTATTTATTTATTTTCATGTGAGATTTTATTCTTAGGTATTTACATTTTCTGCCCTTGCTGGGTTTGTTCCAATCATGCTGTTTTATATCTTATGTGTTTTCTTTGTCCCTGCAACTTCGCTGTAGTTCCCTATATATTTGTGGGGGGTCTTTGGGGTCCTTACTGTTCTTTTCTTGGACTTGTGCCCCCCCCCCCTCCCCGTCCGTTTTCCCTTGGATTATGTATCCCCATTTTTAATACTATGTGCTTCCGCCTTTTCCTGGCGGTGTGTGTGCCGCTCGGGGGCTTCAGGAGGCTTACTTCATCTGCCCCCTTCGACCCCCGAGCTCCGGGACCGCGGATTTCATCTCCGGCGGTCCCATGTACTTTGCCGGCCGCGGGGGTACTCGTGTGCGCTTACCGAAGTACCCAGCGGCCGGATCTTCTTTCCCTCGTGGCCGCTCACCGTGGCCGCCTCCGCCCACGGACCTAGTGTGTCCGACCGGGCGGGGGAGAGTCCGACCGGGAGAGAGTGCAACTGCTCGCGGCCCCTCCCCCGTCGGTACACTTCATTACTTGGCACGTTGGAGGTCTGCCTCCACCCGTTTCAGTTACCATGCTGCATGTCAGTTTGTTTTTTTCATTAGGTGACTGCATACAGCTTGTGTTTGCACCTTCTGTTTAAGGGACAATGTAGTGACAGTTTTCCCATGAGATTTTATGTCCAGGTTGATGTATGTATATGTGGGTGTATGTTTTTGTATATATGTAGATTTGTGTGTGTGCATGTGTGTATAGATGTATAGATTTAGATTTATTTTACTGGGTTGGAGTACATGCCTATAGGCAGTATCCATGTACTGCTCTGTCTGTGGCACAGGCTTTTTCTGTTTTTTTGTCGCTGTGGGCGTACTCCATACGCTTACTTCCTATGGGAGCCTGTACCCTACATGCACCATAGCTACTGTGTCAAGGCCGACGCCTGGCCCATTATCGCATGGTGGACCAGGACCTATTATGTCGCTCAGTTTGCTGTGTGTCTGGCTGACAGGGTATATCACAGATTACTGCGAGTTCTGCTATCAGGATATATACGATTACTGCGACTTACAGGTTTATTGGGAACTCAGTTCAGGTCTCTGTACATGGCGTACACGGCGCCGGCTATTCTAGGATTCGTGTGCTTCTCAGTATATATTTTTCTGGCCCAGTTATGAGGAATCAGATGAGTCTACTCTGGTATGGATTCCCTGTCCACGGCACATATAAGCATGCCTGGACCGGGCTCTGACTACCTGGTATGGGAGACCGGTCTACGCTGTTACTATACATTTAGTCAGGTCGTGGGGAGAGCCACTGAGTTCGCTATTTAACCCTACTCCTGGGGGTGTCCATGGTTACAAAGGTGATATGATGGTAACCTATGATGATGCTAAGAAATGTCAAACGGACCTGTGTGGGCATGTGCATACCGATTCCCAGTTTAAGGAGAGTATCGCTCAGCGTATTTTTCATTCATTGACATGAGGCCACTGGGACAACTTCCGCTTATACCCACTACACCTGGCATTCCACTGTTTGCCTGCTGGGCATTTAGGGGCTGCCAGTCCCGATTCGGGTTACTCACACGGCACCACGATGTCTAAGGGTTGGTGTATAAGGGTCCTATGTCACAGGATGCCATGAGGATGTACTATTCTTAGGGACCTCTACCCGAACTCAGAGGCCCCCGTTACTCGTTCAATACACTTTGTAAAGCGCTACGGAATTGGAAGGCGCTATATAAATACATGATAATAATAATATACTGGTAATACACCACCCATTGATTGGCCTGCTATGTCTGTGCCCATAAGATTGGCCTGCTATGTCTGTGCCCATAAGATTGGCCTGCTATGTCTGTGCCCATAAGATTGGCCTGCTATGTCTGTGCCCATAAGATTGGCCTGCTATGTCTGTGCCCATAAGAACGGCCTGCTATGTCTGTGCCCATAAGAACGGCCTGCTACGTCTGTGCCCATAAGAACGGCCTGCTATGTCTGTGCCCATAAGAACGGCCTGCTATGTCTGTGCCCATAAGAACGGCCTGCTATGTCTGTGCCCATAGGAACGGCCTGCTATGTCTGTGCCCATAGGAACGGCCTGCTATGTCTGTGCCCATAAGAAAGGCCTACCATGTCTGTGCCCATTAAAACGGCCTGCTATGTCTGTGCCCATTAAACGGCCTGCCATGCCTGTGCCCATTAAAACGGCCTGCTAGGTCTGTGCCCATTAAGACGGCCTGCTAGGTCTGTGCCCATTTAAACGGCCTGCTAGGTCTGTGCCCATTTAAACGGCCTGCTCGGTCCGTGCCCATTTAAACGGCCTGCTATGTCTGTGCCCCATTGAATGGCCTACTAGGTCGGTACCTACTTGAATGCCCTGCTATGTCCGTGCCTATTTGTTTGGCTAGCCATTCTGTGTCCGTTCATTGGCCTACTCACGGGCCTGCACTATTGGTACCGAACCCCCTTTTGGCCGCAGGCCTGGGGGAATATCACTGAGGAAACCCCAGTGGCCGACAGTGACATGGAGATAGGCAGGTGTCCAGACCAACACCATTGCCATAATGTTCAAGTGGACACCAGTTTACCGCCATCTGAATATGGTGGGAAGGGTGAAGGCCCTAAACCTCATGCCTGTAGGGCAAGTTTCTTATAAAGACCCCGGACACACCCACGGTTTACTCCAAACCGGCGACGGCACGTCTCCAAGGACCGATACCCAGACCCTTCAGGAGATAGCGTGTTTTTCCTTGTCTTTGCCAGCTACTCCGTATCTGCCTCCCGGAATCCTTATAGGTGTCGGTAGTTTTTTTCCCACGTTGGTTTTGCTCCTGGCCCTGTCCAGTGGGATTTACTTTTGTCACCTTCCGGCCTGCTATTTGCATTCTATCTGAGATAGAATTGGTGTTTCTTTCTCTTATCTTCGTTGATTGTTGCCCTTTGTTTTTTCATGACTTCCTTTTCCTTTTTGCTCGGGTCGTCGCGAGGCATGATTTGACCTCCTCCGACCTCCCGGGCACTCGTGGATTGCGGAGAACGTCTCCAGCTTTCCTCAGACTACCAATGGTCTACCTGGACCCCGCGCGCACGGGATCCGGATAGTCGGTTGATAGTTTTCCATCGTTGTTTCCGAAGATTGCCCTCAGCCTTATGCTGACATTTATAAGAGGTGTGCCCTGCAGTTTAGTCACCTTGAGTCTCTAGGGACTCTAGTTTGCATCACAGGAGGGTGCGGCCCTCCATCACCTCGATCCGAGTATATTTATTTTCAGGAACAGAGGACGTATCCCTCTCATATACAGAACCAGATACTGATTTGTTTTTAGAGGGCGCAACCCCTCCCTCGACCTCTACCAGATACTGGACTGGATACAGAGGACAGGTGGGAGGACACATTCTCATAGAGAGAACCGGTCACAGAGGTAGACTCTGCTGTTGGTTATTAGGGTGCGGCCCACTCGGGCTAGCACCCGGTCGTGTTGCGGTATGCGATCTCATTAGTAGAGAGTGCGGCTCTCTCATACACTCGACGCCCCATTTGTTCATCACACAGGCTTGTACCTGTGCAAGTCTTTGAGGACTGCATAGACGGGCGTCCCTCCTGCATTCAATTAGAGCTAACATCCATGCTACTGACTTCGTTCTAGAGGACTGCCTGGTCATGCAATATATACATTTTTAGACGGGATCCCTCTATTCTATCTCCGGTAATGGACCTATTGGATCCTGACCACTGTAACACGTGAGAAATACTCACAGAGGTATAACGGGGGGAGACTCCCACTTATTTACGCACGCTCCTGGAGATGGTGCGGCTAAAGGATGGTCCTCCGGTATTACGAGTGTGCAGTTTTTTTTGTTTTTTTTTGGTATATTCTGCACGATATAATACAGAGAATTTCTTTCTGTTTTGGATATCCAGTCCATTACGAACAAACTGCAAAGACAGTTCTCCCATGTCAGGAGATACGGAGGCCTTCATGGAGCAAACGGGCACTGCCTTGCTCGGGTGACAAGATTAAGGAGGACTGTTACCTGGTCTGAAGGTAAAACTGTACATATTGACAACATGGTGAGACCTTGGGTTAAGATGGCAGGACTGCCCTGTCTCCTCGGAGCGCGTACCTGGTGGACATGGTTCGGAGATGGAGGACCCTCCGTCTCTGCTCTATTTATCCCTAACGGGAGCCGTTTGGTTGGATTCGCGCTAACCTACTTTTCACCTACTGTCGAGGAGACATACGAGACTTTAGGGAGGTGCCTGATGTGCCCCGACTCCTACACAGACATGTTTCACTCTTGGACGAGGGCATTTTCTGGATGGAAATCTGCGTTCCGGTTTGCTTTTCCCATATCACTATTCCCAGAGTAGTCGACCACCGTTTCCTCCACACAAGTTCAGTTCGGAAGCTTGAATGGACGTTCTTTGGAGTCTTTTCTCTGCTGTGTCCGAGGATTGCACAGTCCATTTGGAATATTGGGATCACTTAGAATACGGCTGGTTTGGCCACACTCTTGCCTGCATTATGAATTTATTCTCGGATGAGACATCTCACCGGGTAAGACAGGAAGGAATGGAAGATCCTCCTCGGTTTTCTGTTGCGATTTTGGTGGTGGACTTAGGCGCATTCCTTGAGATTGGAGATCTACCTGCAAGGCCGCATCACCGAATGACCCTGGCACGATCGGAGAAGCCGCCTTACGGATCATGAGTTAAGACATGGTGGCTGTTTCTTCTCGCGACCCTAAGTCCGAGATCGACCTTTGATATGACATCTCTACGGGAATATGACTAATAGGTCAGCTGGCCAGCTCATCAACCGACCGCTAGGAAACGGGTCGCAACACCACGTACAATGGATTTACCAGCGGATGGTACTTTTTTTTTTTTCCGTATTTGAGATGCTTCGTCGGCTGGCATCTTCTTTGATCCGTCTGCTGTCGTTTATCGTACTCGGAATATCCAATGGATTACTCTGATATTTCCTGGAATTGATACCAGCGACACTAACAGCGTTGGATTGGTGAACTGAGCTTTGAAACAGCAAATACGAAGCCTCCTGTCATGTTATAAAATTGTAGATTATGCTAGCTTTAGTGTACCTATAATCTTAATTTTATTAATGACAGGAGGCGAGTATTTCCCACCCATTCTTGCCCCTCCCTTGTTTTATGTTATAGTTTGGATTATCAGGTACGTATGCAACTCTGTTTGTTGTCTCTGCTACCTCTCGCTTGTTTCTTATGTCTGTTTTTTCATAAGTAGGTTGGGATATCTACATATTAAGGTTAATTTGGTTGCTACATTGGTACCTGCATGTTTATTCAGAGTACATTTCATTGGATAATCAACCTGTTCGATTCTGTTTTTCTCTCGTTTCAGTTTACAGTCCATCAACACTATCTAGTTTGACGGTTACTCTCGGATGGTGGACGTCGTTATTTCATCGTATCTAGGACTTCGTTTCTTCCCCATGATGTTCTCTGCCTTTTATTCTGTTTTGTCGCAGCTTGAAAGAGGAAATGAAGCATGGGGAGAGGAGTTTTATAGTACCTAACTTTTTTCTGATTGGTTGTTTTTTCTGTGCTGCTGTGGAGTTCTAGTAAAGAGAGACTTAAGCAAATACTCGCCTCCTGTCATTAATAAAATTAAGATTATAGGTACACTAAAGCTAGCATAATCTACAATTTCATTATTCGAGTTTGGCTAATGTACAATATATGGAAATTTCAATTTGACTGCAAATTCGTATCTAATGAAAACATTTTCATTTAAAAAAATATATACCTATGAAAGGAGGATAGAGTTAATTGATAGGTTTGGTTATGGATCAGTTTTAGTTTGTTAACCAAATACTATAATTATATTGGTTTTCATTTTGACTGCAATCCTATTTGACCCCTTATACAGTCATAGGAACCACACCCGATATAAACAAAATAATGTACCGCCCATTAACAAATATTATGTCACTACAGAAACATCCAAAAATAATATATGATACATTTTCCCAATATATGAGAGAGAGCGTTTCATATGTACCACACCCAAATGAAACAATAGAGAATTAAAATTGCCCCTTAATTTAAACACACACTTTTAATAGTCCCCATCATTATCATTCTTAATATACTAACTTTTCCATCACAAAAAATAACAAAGAATTGCTATATTATGCTGAATGCTTTGTGTAGAATAGATACAATACCAATGATGTTAATTATAAACTCAGGAGAGTTTCTTGGTGACTCATATGTGTATAAAATGTTGGATTAGCATGATTTGTATTCTTTCTGTGCTAGTGAAACCATTTACAAGTAATGAAGTAATGAAGGAAGATTTTAAAATAAATGTTGATGTTTATGGAGTATCAATGCTAATGAGAGACATTTTTTTTTTTTTTTTTTATACTTGACCCATCCCAAATTGCTAAACTCAAACAACTTAAAGGACAATTGTCACCTTAAAATTATTTTTTAGTATAATAATCCTTTCATCAACTTTTGAAAGGGAAAATAATTTAAAAAAAAAGTATTTGTAACAAAATGAGAAAAACGTATCCCTACCTTTAGCATATGACATGATCCTACAGCCATATACATACACCTTGGGTCAGACAGTGTTTGACACAGTAGGGTTAGTCATGGAAGACCATATAGAGACTAACTGTTCGTTTTCAAACGTCTCACCCAGGGTGTATGTAAAGGCAGAGATTAATTTTTCTCTTTTATTAAAATATAGCTCGTGGTTTGAACCTTGAGCGGGTGCAAATCACTGTGTGTGATCCCTGTTATGAAGGGCCAGAAGGAGCTTTTACAGGGATTTGCTCTGTGTTGTTGGAGACTTATTACATCATTAATAGTTGCTGGAGGTTTATTATGATGTCATAAATGGTTGCTGGAGGTTTATTTATATGATGTCATTAATAGTTGCTGGAGGTTTATTGTTATGATGTCAGTAACAGTTGCTGGAAGTTTATGTGGTGATCACAAGCTCTGCCCACTTGACCACCAGGGACCAACAGACTACCAGGAAACATGATCATCTTCCCCACCAGACCACCAGGGAGTTGCCTCACAGTGCCCTTTGGACCACCAGATGCCATAATGATAGCTTCTCATGGATCACCTGGGAACATGATCAAAACCCCCAATGAACCACAAAGGAATTGAGAATCAATTCCCAGCACAATGGTAATAAGAAAGGGGCGTGAAATCACAAGTTTATTTAAAAGTAATATTATAATGTATAGGGAGACTGGATAAAACAAACAACCTCGCCATATACAACATACTTAGCCACGCACAACACTTAAGCTACCGACACACAGCTCACACATCACTCAATACAGTCAGACATATCACTAACAGTTACCAACACACATCACTCAGTTACTAACACAGCCACACACATCACTCATGGTTACCAATACAGCCACCCACATCCCATAGCCCAACACAGCCACACACATCACTCATAGTTACCAATACAGCCACCCACATCCCATAGCCCAACACAGCCACACACAGCCCTCATAGTTACCAATACAGCCACCCACATCCCATAGCCCAACACAGCCCCACACATCACACATAGTTACCAATATAGCCACCCACATCCCATAGCCCAACACAACCACACACATCACTCATAGTTACCAATATAGCCACCCACATCCCATAGCCCAACACAGCCACACACATCACTCATAGTTACCAATACAGCCACCAACATCCCATAGCCCAACTCAAAGCCATGTCAGTCACAACTGCCCACATACAGCCACATATGTGGTAGATAGATCTCCTCACACCCCAGCAACGAACGTGATTCTATTAGAGCATTCTTCAGAACCCAATCCCACAATTCAGGATGGTTATCTGGAGTTATGAAGTAACCCAGCAGCAGTAAGTTGGCGATAATGCATAACAAGTGTGAAATGCATTCAACAATCCACCCACCCACCTATTATGTAAGTGTTTATTGTTTTGTATTGCTAAATTATTATTTTACTAGCTTAGTTAGTAAAAGCAACTGTCTATTGTTGATATATACATGTTTATCATAAAATTTCTTTAGCAACAAAATGTGCTGCAGTGATTCATTCAAATGTGTGTCTATTCAGTAAACTCTAAATTGCAAACTGAAATCCAAATCCAAATTGAGGCTAAAATGGGCAAGCTGTGACTATAGGTGAGATTGAGATTTTTTCTAATGCATCAATTTTAGCCTAAATGTTTCCATTTGGATTTCAATTAGCTATCGTGTGGAGTTCAGTCAATAAAACCCCTCAGTTTTGTCCTGATCTTTGTTGTGTTGGCCTAAGATATGCATTTTCTTCCCCAATTTGCTGTGTAATTCATATTTCTTTTTTTGATCTCTCCATTAAAACACAGTCAAAATCTCCAGAAACAGAACCTTATTGTAACCCACCAGACATTAACCAGCACAAGGGTTAAAATATGGGAGCAGTGGTAATTAAAGTGAATCTTAAAGGTGGCATATTATGGGCAATTACGGTAAAGAGAATCCATTTTGGAGGTTATGTTGTGTTATAATCACTTTTTAGGCTGCTTTTCTGGCAGTTGTATATACTTTTTGCTAATTTATTCCATTATTTGTGCCAATATGTTCCATATTGTACAGAATAGACCATCACTTTATTTTATTGTTCCACTCGATTTTTTTTAAAATCAATTCATAAATTTGTTGCTTCCAATGTATTAAATAAGGTGCAAGATGTCACTTACAAAGCAGTGGAGGATCTTTGGTAGGTGGTCAGCTTATTTAAAGCCCTGTATTTGTTTAAAGAATAAAAATCCTTCAAACTGCAAATGTGTTCTTATTTTGTGAATGTAATCAATGGTAAAGTCATCAGGAAAAAATAAGCAAAATTCAGAAGATCAAAAGGTATTGGAACGATGGATTCATTTTGAACAATACAGCAAAGAAGGGAAAGAAAAGTTACCAATGTATAAAAGGTAAAAAGAGTAATGGTTTCACACAAAACAAAATGGCACATGTGCACACATGAAAACGAATGGGATTTATTACATAACCCACTTTGAGTGTAAAATAACTAAAATTTTAAAAAAAAAGGGTGAAGCAACATTTAGACAGACATGGGGTTGGTAAATATGGTTTATCATAGACATTTTTTAGCTCTAGGCTGTATCAGCTGATAGTAAGCAGTATTAAAAGAGGTTCCAGGATATTGTGTAATGTACTAAAACACAATATGACTAGTTATTATGGGAAGTGTCTGGAAAGGGCAAAGTGATATAACTGACTACAAAAAAAAATGAAAACAAATCATAAATACATTTTTAAAATTGCTGGGTAAAAGCAGAGAGATTTTGTAAAAGCAACATTATTGCTCCTTGTTTTTATTCCCACCATTTCCTTGACAGCAACAGGAGTCAATAAGCTGAACTTGCCACAAACATCGTGACATCCAAATGTATTCAGTGCCATGCTCCAGTTCTTTATCTGCCCCCTACTAGGTCCCTGTCTGTTATTGTCAGTGTAGTGACTCACAAAGGGGGTGAGTAATGGATAGCTGAATGCCTGGGCGGGCGAATTAGCTGACACTGTCATGCTCACTGACTCTCTCATGAATCGTTTTAGTGCTTCAGGGTTTGGCAAGTAATTGAATTTACAGTTTCCATAAAAATACAAAACTAAAAAAAAAAAACCTGAAAAACAATAGCAAGAAAGAGAGAGGTTTGTGATCTTACTGAGAACTTTATAGTTCATTGTCTCCCAACCAATATATGGATGTTGCAAGTGCAGTACATGTTCAGATTACTTGAGTTCCATTACGACAAAAATAATAGTACATTTCTACTATGTCAGCAGAGGGAAAAAACAAGGGGCTGGCTGCACTCACCTAAACATGCTTAAATGGGGTGCTGCTGGGGGCCAACAAGTACAGTAAAAATAGAAATCCAGCACACTCACATATCAACTAAACAGCTACTTTGATGCTGACAGATTTGACTAGTTTTATTAAAAACACCTAATCTAGGCAAAAAATAATGGGGGTTTGGTTACATTATATGATCATACATTGCATAAGCCTGCCACAAACGTCAATGTACCCCATCTTTGGCAGGTCCTACTCTCACTGCCAACTGTCTACTAAATGAGCAGAGGGAAAAAACGCCACACACACACAATATTTAATCAAAGAAGAATAATTGAAATTCATTGTTTTTTTATTTTTTTTAATATCCCTGGAGGTATCAAACTGAGATCCTACTAATAATAATTTTCTATTTCCGCAACAAATGCCCAGAATGAATTGAGGCTTTCTGATTAATGTTTATCAATATTTATTACATTACACCCGAAGATTAAGTAACTAAGGTAAATTTACAAATTACCAACAACTAATTTTCTGTAGAATATTTGTGTCCGTCAGAATAAAAAAGGAAGATTTGAAAAAAGTACCGGGTTATCCACAAAAAGCATGCATGCAATCCACAGGTAGTGAACGATTTCATATAAACAAAATATATATATATGTATATGTATATATATAGATATATACTGCCTAGAGGACGTACAGTTTGATTGAAAGATTTGGGCATTCCGGAAAAAACAACACATTTTGGTAATTTGCTAAATGAAAGAAAGTTAACAATCCCTCTTTAGTGAAAATTATAAACTGTACATATGTCGACATATTTCCAATTTTTTGCTAAATGTTACTGATTGAATATCCATCCCTTTTCCGATTCAGGCTCTTCATGGACTGTGGGATAATCATACGTGAAGATTGAACCTCCTTTCCAATTTATATCCTCAATCCCCTTTTAATTAACTTATTCCAACTAAATAGATATCCTCATACTTCCTTGCAATGAATCTCTCCCTCCCAAACCAGAACCCTCTTTTCCAATCTATCCTTCTGTCCACATTTTATCCTTCTGTCCACAATTAAGGAGGACTGTCACCTCTCTTGTTCTTTAGCTGTCAATCAACTCACCGCATTCAGGCTGTAATATTGGAATAGTTTGACAGGTGAATGGCCATTTGTTTATTTATTTATTTAAATAATCTGCATTTGCTACCACAACATACATGTGGAATGTAATGCCGTTTAAAGTGATACCAAGTCATGTGAGGTAAAACAGATGCACTAAGAATAGAGAAAGTGGGAGCAATCATGGCTAGCATTGTGTATTAGTTTATAGTGTATAGTGTAAAGTGGCATTGTAGGGGAAATACAAACAACAATCCACTACAAAGAGTTATAGTTTTTAGATTGTCTGATGGCATCTATATTGATGCATAAAACCATAACAATACAAACAAAAGTTAGATGTTTATTTTTTTAACTTTAAAAAAAAAAAAATCTTTATTTTTACTGTGCACATAATAACAAGCAGGCATGCCACAATAGCAGTAGCAAGCATAATCAAACAAGGTTAAACATAGATGTGACATTTAAGTTAACAGCACATTTATTTTGAGATTTTAGAGTCTAAACAACTGACATGTAGTGTGGGAACGATTGACTAAATAAAATAAGATAGACTAAGACATTTGAGATCATGTAGACACGTTGATAGTGGCTAAGTAAGCCTGATAATTGTTGCTGAGCAGGGTAGATCATATTGGGTGGTCCCGTCTAACAGCTGATTGTTGTGGGGATGCATTGATTTGAAAGATAGCTGTACTTGATGGGGTACAGTAATATTTAGACTTAGGAAAGCATCTAAGCTTTATTGCTAGGTAAAGATGTAATGTTAAGTGTGAATGTGAAGTATGAGATACAGTCTTAAAGTCTGAAATTAACATATGATACATGCTGCTGCGTGGGCCTGCCCTAGAGAAAAAGTGTTAGACTTCTGCTAAATAAGTACTCAGTGGTGAGGGTGGCCTGGGTGGTATGAAGATGGTCAACAAGTAACCCTGTTCACAGTGAGTGTGTGTAGTCGTAGGTACTCCTAACCATGGGGGCAACAGGGGGAAGGTGGAGTTTACATTAAACTGATCCAAGGCTTATTGTGGGCTTTCAATACAGGTACGCTTAGGCGGATACGCTTTAGACTGTCTCACCAGGGTCATTCTTTGGGTAGCGTTCTTGGTGCCGCATGATTGTGGGCCATCTGTAAGAGAATATGTGAGAGTTATGTAGTGAACAATCTAAAATAAACAAAGGAATTTAATCAACTTAATATCATAAATCTAAATAAGAGCCTATTGTAAATCAAGTCACAGAGTTCCGTCCCCTGGCAGGAACAAAAGGTGTTATATTCGAGATGTCCCATGAGTGGCCAGGTAGGGGCCACTGGTTTTCTGATGGTGTAGAAGGTAGAAGGTGTAAGATCTTAATAGAAGGCCAGGTGGTGTGTTTCAAAGCGTAGAGGTGCTTTGTCCCTTAATGCATTCAGGAGCTTTTGTTTATCTGCACAGGATTGAAATCGGACTATTATGTCTCTTGGAAAGGCAGTGGGTGCTCTTGGTGACTAAGCTATTCGGTAGACACCATCCAACACAATCGATTTTGCCATGTTTGTAGGCAATGCTGAGGCTAGCAATCTTCTAATGAGATGGGGTAGCTCCTCCGATGCCACTGTGTCGGACAAACCTCTTTTTTTCAAATTATTCCTCCGGCCTCTACCCTCGAGGGAGTCTACTCTGAGGTTGGTGTTAGTGTGCGAGGATTGTCTCCTCCAGGGCTGAGAGGTTTGAGGCCTGTCATGTCTTCCTCCGTGACTCATACCGCCAGGGCCGTCTTTAAAATTAATTGGGCCCTGGGCAAGCATTTGCTTGTGCCCCCTGGACCCACTCCCTGGCATGCAATCATGCCTACACCCCAACGCAGTGGGCGAACTAAAGTAGAAAGAGTCCTGGTGCAAGAATTTCATTTGGACCCCCAATTGCAAGGTTGGAAAGAAGGTAGAACCCTATCTGTCGTGCAACTCCAACAATGTATTGACAGCTGGGGCTCTACCAATTTCCCATGCTTGCAGGGTTGTATTTAGCACTGTGTTTGTATGTAAACATTTTTTTTGTATGGAGTATGTTTGTGTGAATGTGTTTGTATGTAGTATTAGAGTTTGAATGCAAGTGTACATTTAAGTATAGTGCTGGTTTTTGAATGTAGGGGTTTGTTTATATATAATTTTGGTGTTTAACACAGAGGTGTGTTTGTATGAAGTGTTGACTTTCAATGCAGGAGTGTGTTTGTATGTAATGTTGAAGTTTGAATGGAGGGGTGTATTTGTATTTATTGTTGGTGCTCAGACACAGGTAAACACACTGACACACAAGCAGATACACACACTGACTACATACAGATAAGCACACAGATAAACACACACACACAGACAGATAAACTGAGACATACTGACACACATAAAAACATACGATGATAGACATACTGACACAAACTGTCACACAGGCACATACGATGACAAACATACTGACACACAGATACGTATACTGACACACACAGGCACAAACACTGATAGATATACTGACACACACACACACAGGCACATATACAGACATACTAACACACACACAGTATCTCTATCAGTGTAGGTGGCTATGTGTGTGTCAGTATGTCTGTATATGTGCCTGTGTGTGTGTCAGTATATATCTATCAGTATAAGTGCCTGTGTGTGTGTGTGTCAGTATGTCTGTATATGTGCGTGTGTGTGTCAGTATGTCTATCAGTGTATGTGCCTATGTGTGTGTGTCAGAATGTCTGTCAGTGTATGTATCTGTGTGTCAGTATGTTTGTCATTGTATGTGACTGTGTGTGTCAGTATGTCTATCAGTGTGCCTGTGTCAGTATGTATATCAGTGTATGTGCCTGACACACACACACACACACACACACACACACACACACAACCACACACTGGAAGACATACAGACACACAGGCACATACACTGGCAGACATACTGACACACACAGACACATACACTGATAGACATACAGACACACAGACACATACTGTAGCGGATTGGTACCGGGCTGTCCCACGACATGTATGAGAATAAGTGTATTTGGTCATATGGCTGGTTTAATGTGTATGTACATGTATAGAAAGCATGGTATCCGGGTATAATGACAGTTAAATGTATGTAAAGAATTGTATTCCTCTAGTTGTTCGGTAGAATCATTCAAAATAAAACAAGGGAATGAAACTACCGAACAACCAGACCACCCAGGAATGAGTGTGCCTCCAATTACCGTTTGCAACAATGTTGCAAACAGGTAATTGGCAATCAGTGCAGTGTGGTCTTTGTCCTCTGGGTGGCCGCCATTCGGGAAACAAACACGTGGCGGCGGCCATCTTAAACTACCGAACAGCGGTGTTTTGCCGTCGAGTGTCTGGAACTAAAATCGGACACTTGACTAGGCAAACACCGCTGAGACCTCCATACTTCCAGAAATTCGTATGGAAACTACCGAATGACCCGCCGTTCGGTAGAAAGAACCCCATAAACAAGGGAATTCATTCAAACCCTCTCCAGGCTCTATAACACAGGCAATTCGCCTGTTTTCATTCCCTTGTTTGTGACCGACCGCAGGGCCAAAATGCATGGAACTGTTTTCGGATACTTTACCCATGCGGTCGGTCAAATCTTTGGAACCCCATATCTCACGAACCATTCATCCGAATGGGCTAATTTTTAAGTATGTTGGTCCCCCAGAATAGAGCTATCTGGGGATGTTGGATTTGTGGATGTACCCCAAGTATTTAGGGTACATCCAAAACTCGGGGAAAACTGTGTACACAATAAGGGGATTATGATGCTAGAGGAGGGGAGGAGATCTGTGGGAGGTTACTACTTAGAGATTGGATAATGTCTTAAGTGTTAGAACCTCCTCCCTTGCATGGGAGAGGGCTTTATAAGGAACTGTGGAATAAAGCTTGTCAGACTACTCCTGAAACTGTGTGTCGTCCAGTTATTGGGATTGCGATGGGGATACTGCTGTATTACTTTACCTGCTGGAAACCTTGCCTGTGGACTTAACATCACCTTGTTCCTGAGCCTCACTGGGATCTCTAGTGGAGAATAGCTGTGCATGATCGGCTCTCCGCTACATTGGTGGCAGCAGTGGGATCCAAACTCACAGAGGAACAAGCGTAAATGGAGTACGGATGGAGATTGATTTTTCTGCGCTAAAACGCTCCACGCTAAAGGACCTCCTAGAGGCAAGGGGTATACAAGCCAGCAATAAGAAGAAAGCAGTACTTGTTACAGAACTCATGGCCGAGGTACAAGAATTCATCCTAAGGACACAGGCACCAGAACAAAGCTCTGCAATTAATGTGCCACAGGAAGGTAAGCCTAAAATACCATACCAGGCTTTTAAAACATATGTGGAGGCAGAGGAAGATATAGACGCTTTCCTGCAAGACTTTGAAAGACTGTGTGCACTGCATAAAATTAACGCAGAGGACTGGGTACCTATTTTGGCCGGAAGGTTAACCGGGAGGGCAGCAGAGGCATATCGGACTGTACCTAATGACGAAATAAGGAATTACAGTAAAGTGAAAGAAATTATACTCGCCAGGTATGCTATAACACCCGAGGCATACCGGCGGAGGTTCCGGGATCTAAAGAAAACAGAGAAGGACTCGCACGCAGAGTGGGCATGCCGATTACAGGGGGCAGCGCTCGGGTGGGTGCAAGCTAGCAAGGCACGTTCTATGGAGGATGTAATACAAATGTTGCTGATGGAGCAGTTCTATGAGGGAGTAACCAATGAGGTCCAGGAATGGGTAAGGGACAGAAACCCTACTTCCCTTACCGAGGCGGCTAGGAAAGCGGATGACTACCTGGATGCACGCAGGTCACAAAAACCTGCAGCTCCAAAAGCAACCTTTAAAACATTCGGGGGAAACAACTACACCCCAGCTCCACCGAGACCGCTACCACCACCTCCACCACCCGCTGCACAGCCCCGGTTCCGACAACCCACCGCTGGCCCCTGTCATCACTGCCAGAAGTGGGGACATTATAAAAGGGAATGCCCACAGCTACGGGACCGTTCCACCTGGATTCGTCCAGGCCCACCTCCACCCAGGGCGGCCGCAGCCCACCACTACCAGGACCTAGTCACCACCCCATATGGTTCCGCAGTCCCCATTACTACTGTGGAACAATGGGAGGTACTGCACGAGGCAGATCCGGTCCAGGCCAATGTGGATAATCTACGGCACCATCGACAGACGGTATATCTGAATGGTACAGCAGTCCGGGGATTACGAGATTCGGGAGCCACCATCACTTTGGTACAGAGCCACCTGATTTCAGATCAGGCAAAACTGAACAAAACTGTTGCCGTCCGGGTAGCTGGGGGAGCAGTGTACCGGCTACCTACAGCAAGGGTACATTTACATTGGGGAGCGGGGGCAGGGGAAGTGGAGGTGGGGTTGATGCCACATTTACCGGCGGAGGTTTTATTGGGGAACGATCTGGGGAGGCTCACTTCTGCTTTTGAGCCCCAGTCACCCACCACAGGAGAGGTCAACCCTGTAGTCACCCGACAACAGGCCCGCACCCAGGACCACAACACACTGCCGGAGGTCCAGGTAAGCAACCCTACCCCCCCTCTAGAATGTGTCCCCTGGGCTCCACCTAATGAATTTGTAGCTGAAGTCGCAACAGACCCCACGCTTCAGGTGTATAGGGACAAGGTTGGCACGGGTTCCCCCGGGGCGGAGGGAGAGAAGTTTATCTGGGATAAACAACTTTTATACAGGGAAACAACCAAACAGATTACGGGGTTAGACCCGATAGCGAGGAGACAATTAGTGGTACCACAGCGGTACCGGGCTGAATTACTCCGGATAGCGCATGATATTCCGCTATCCGGACATCTAGGGGTTAGTCGCACCAGGTACAGACTAACCCAGAGTTTCTTCTGGCCAGGGATTAGCCAGGAAGTACGCAGATATTGCACGACTTGCGATACCTGCCAGAGAGTGGGAAAAAGGGGGGATCGCAGGAAGGCTAAACTTCACCCCTTACCCATAATAGAGGAACCTTTTAGCCGAATAGCGGTGGATCTGATAGGCCCCCTCAATAAAGTTAGCCCGTCAGGAAAACGGTATATTTTAACGGTCGTAGATTATGCTACCAGGTATCCAGAAGCAGTGGCTCTGACCAACATCCACGCTGAGACGGTCGCGGATGCCCTCATGCGGATATTCTCCCGGATGGGATTACCCAGGGAGATTATCTCGGATCAGGGTACCCAGTTTACCGCAGAATTCACCCAACACCTCTGGAGGATCTGTGGCATTAAGCCTATTATCAGCGCCCCTTACCACCCCCAGACGAACGGGCTCTGCGAACGATTCAATGGTACCTTGAAGCAGATGCTCCGAACCTTCGCAGAGACCCACAAGGACTGGGAACGATTCCTGCCGCACCTCCTATTTGCATACCGGGAGGTGCCGCAGGAATCCACAGGGTTCTCCCCGTTTGAATTATTGTTTGGAAGGAGGGTCCGAGGCCCATTGGATCTTATTAGAGAGCATTGGGAGGGAGACCGGAGCACAGATGGCACTCCCATCCTACCATATGTGTTGGCCTTTCGGGACCGCCTAGAAGCGTTGACCAAGACGGTACGGGAAAACCTTCAGGAGGCCCAGACCCGCCAGCGTACATGGTATGATCGGGGAGCCAGGGACCGTAGCTTTCAGGTCGGGCAGAAGGTACTAATTTTAAAACCTGTCCGACATGATAAGTTACAGGCCGCCTGGCAGGGCCCATATAAGGTGGTGGAGCAAAGATGCGATACCACCTATATTATCGGCCCCTGCACAGGGACTGGGGGGCGACGCATGCTCCATGTGAACATGCTGAAGCCCTACCACGAGCGTACTGAGGAGGTAACCGCCATCTGTGCCCCTAACACGGAAGAGTTTGACAGCTTACCCCTCCCCGATTTGCTGGGGGATGGGCAGCTGTCCGGAGATTTAGGGGAGGTTACGCTGGGAGATCGGCTGAGCCCACAGGAGCGGATCGAGGTACAGCAACTATTGGAAGAGAAACGCGACACGTTCTCTAATGTACCTGGATACACGCCTCTGGCAACTCACCGGGTCGAGACCCCAGGGCAACTACCCATGCGCCAGACGCCATACCGCATTCCAGAAGCGGTACGGGCAAACATGCGTAAGGAGATCGACGAAATGCTCCAACTGGGGGTGATTGAACCCTCAGACAGTCCTTGGGCATCTCCTGTAGTCCTCGTACCAAAGCGAGACGGTACGACCCGCTTCTGCGTGGACTATAGGAGATTGAACGAGAAGACTGTATCTGACGCCTATCCGATGCCCCGGATAGACGAGTTACTGGACAGAATGGCCAGGGGCCAATACCTCACCACTATTGACTTGTGTAAAGGGTATTGGCAAATCCCCCTGGCCCCAGACGCCATCCCGAAGTCGGCCTTTGTCACCCCATTTGGCTTGTACCAGTTTAAGGTCATGCCATTTGGGATGAAAAACGCCCCAGCCACCTTCCAAAGGATGGTGGATCGACTCCTAGATGGATTCCAGGACTATACATGTGCCTACCTGGACGATATTGCTATTTTTAGCAATACGTGGCAGGAACACTTAGCTCACATCGGAGCTGTACTAGATAGGATAAGGGAAGCAGGTCTGACCTTGAAGCCGGCCAAGTGTAGTATCGGCATGGCTGAGGTACAATACCTGGGACATAGAGTAGGGTGCGGTAAACAAAAACCCGAACCCGCCAAGAACCTTCCCCGCCAAGTAAACTGGACCCCGGAGTGTGAGCAGGCATTCCAACAATTGAAAAATGCACTGATAAATGCCCCTGTCTTGGCAGCTCCCAATCCAACTAAACGTTTTCTTGTTCACACAGACGCTTCTATGTTTGGATTGGGGGCAGTACTGAGTCAAGTCGGGGCCGATGGCGGGGAACATCCAGTGGCTTACATCAGTCGCAAACTGTTACCTCGAGAAGTAAGCTACGCCGCCATCGAAAAGGAATGCCTGGCTGTGGTGTGGGCCCTAAAGAAGCTACAACCCTATTTATATGGACAGCCCTTTTCCTTGCTCACGGATCACAACCCGTTAGTCTGGCTGAACCGGGTGGCTGGAGACAACGCCAGGCTGCTGCGCTGGAGTTTGGCGCTACAGCCTTTTGACTTTAATATCCAGTACCGGCCGGGTAAGCAGAATGGAAATGCTGACGGGTTGTCCAGACAAACTGACTTAGAGAAATGATCCGTGAGCCCCCGGACATCCCCAAGCCGATCCGTGTTGGATCAGACTGTGTATGCCGGCTTGTGGGCAAGGGTGAGCAGTGTAGCGGATTGGTACCGGGCTGTCCCACGACATGTATGAGAATAAGTGTATTTGGTCATATGGCTGGTTTAATGTGTATGTACATGTATAGAAAGCATGGTATCCGGGTATAATGACAGTTAAATGTATGTAAAGAATTGTATTCCTCTAGTTGTTCGGTAGAATCATTCAAAATAAAACAAGGGAATGAAACTACCGAACAACCAGACCACCCAGGAATGAGTGTGCCTTCAATTACCGTTTGCAACAATGTTGCAAACAGGTAATTGGCAATCAGTGCAGTGTGGTCTTTGTCCTCTGGGTGGCCGCCATTCGGGAAACAAACACGTGGCGGCGGCCATCTTAAACTACCGAACAGCGGTGTTTTGCCGTCGAGTGTCTGGAACTAAAATCGGACACTTGACTAGGCAAACACCGCTGAGACCTCCATACTTCCAGAAATTCGTATGGAAACTACCGAATGACCCGCCGTTCGGTAGAAAGAACCCCATAAACAAGGGAATTCATTCAAACCCTCTCCAGGCTCTATAACACAGGCAATTCGCCTGTTTTCATTCCCTTGTTTGTGACCGACCGCAGGGCCAAAATGCATGGAACTGTTTTCGGATACTTTACCCATGCGGTCGGTCAAATCTTTGGAACCCCATATCTCACGAACCATTCATCCGAATGGGCTAATTTTTAAGTATGTTGGTCCCCCAGAATAGAGCTATCTGGGGATGTTGGATTTGTGGATGTACCCCAAGTATTTAGGGTACATCCAAAACTCGGGGAAAACTGTGTACACAATAAGGGGATTATGATGCTAGAGGAGGGGAGGAGATCTGTGGGAGGTTACTACTTAGAGATTGGATAATGTCTTAAGTGTTAGAACCTCCTCCCTTGCATGGGAGAGGGCTTTATAAGGAACTGTGGAATAAAGCTTGTCAGACTACTCCTGAAACTGTGTGTCGTCCAGTTATTGGGATTGCGATGGGGATACTGCTGTATTACTTTACCTGCTGGAAACCTTGCCTGTGGACTTAACATCACCTTGTTCCTGAGCCTCACTGGGATCTCTAGTGGAGAATAGCTGTGCAAGATCGGCTCTCCGCTACACATACAGACAAATACACTGGCAGACATACTGACATACACACACACAGATATACTGACACACACAGACACATACACTATCAGACATACTGACACACACAGACACATACACTATCAGACATACTGACATACACACACAGAGACATACACTGTCAGACAGACATACTGACACGCACAGACACATACACTATCAGACATACTGACACACACACTGTCAGACATACTGACATACACACACACACATACATACTGACACACACAGACACATACACAGATACACGGACAGACAAACTGACATACATATAAAATTTACATTTGAAGCCCATCCTCCAGTTTCCTACCTTTTGCTGGAGGGTGGCATCCCTGGGATCCAGTGTGCTGCCTGAGGATGATGTGAGTGAGGAGCCCCCATCCTCACTGCCTCCTCCTCCTCCCTCCCGTGCAGGTCATTCTTCTCCAGCGCAGCAACTCTTTATGGGAGGAAGTGACGCTCGGCACTCACTTCCTCCCAGCGCTGCCGAAAAGCTAGGGGCCCGGTCGCGCTGTTAAAGGGTCACAGCGCCCAACCGGGCCCCTGCTAGTACAAGCCCACTGGGTGGCCCTAAGTGCATGGGCCACCCGGTGGGACTCCTTACAGTGCGGGGCCCGCCTAAAGCGGCCGGGAAACTTTTTTTTTTAGGGCAGCGGGGCCCCCAGGAGTAATTGGGCCCGGGGCAGCTGCCCCGTTTGCCCCGTGTTAAAGACGGCCCTGCATACCGCTCAGTGAAGGCCTGTACCTCTTCCTTCACCAGAGTTGTGTCTGCATCGAATCATTTTCGGATGCGATCATAGAGATCCCATATGTCTTGTTTGGCTGCGAGAGCGGAGGGTTTTGAGTCAGCAGGTTTCCTGGGAGATGACGGGACGTCATAAACAAAGGTCATGGATGTGCTCCCTGTGGGCTCCTTCACACCGATTAAGCACTGCTGGGGGTCGACGTGGCTGGAAATGGGTAATATTTGACAGATTAAAGGTTTTGGGTCCGGAGTGTTTAGGAATGGCGTCTGCTACATCTTGTTGCTTGGCACCCCCCTAAAAAAAAAACTAAAATATTTAAAAACTATTTGGAATAAACCTTTCTGACCCAAATCTTGGCCACAATATTAATGACATATTAACACACACATATATATATATAATTAATTTAAATTTTGTTCAGTCTGGATGACATTGTTTCTCTCAGAGTATTGGGGATGGGGTAATCAATCACCTAAGTTTCTGAACAATTTGTCTGGGCACCCAAAGTAACATAATCTGGACTGTGAGCCATAGTGGTTATGTTGCTTTAAATTTCCTTTTAAAAATGACAGATTTCTGGGGGCGGAGCTGAACCTCCGAGCTGAGCGCATTCACCATGAGCTCCGCAATTAAAAGCATTAAAACCCGCATTTCCCGCAGAAAACACCCAACTTGGTGCCTGAGATCACAGCCACAGTTGCGGTGAAGGCAGCATGGGGCGCAAAACAAAAAAAACTAAAAGCAGACAAGCCTCGGATGGGTTTAAACATCGGGGAAATGTGGAGACAGGTGCATGGCGCGGCCGGGCCCAAGATGGCCACATACTCTGAGCTCTTGGACGACCTGTCCCCCGATGGGAGATGGAGGGAATACCCACCACGTGTCAACCCCTGCCGGCTCCACTGAATCCGGACACGTCTCCAGTGACCACCGCAGTTCTGAAGGAACTTCTGGCCGACTTTCAGAGGAACATGCTCACGGATATTAGAGCAGACCTACAAGGCCTGAAAGGCCGGCTGGGGGATCTTGAGACTAACTCCAGTGCACACACGCAACAGATAGCCGCACTTCAGCAGGCAGTGCAAAAGTTGCACCACTGGACCCAGTAGTCCTATTTCAACACAGCAAAGCTGCGATGATGGCCGCAGTGAAGGGAATCACACCCTGCACCTTTGAGACAATGTCACTGACTTTCTACGCTGATATAACGGGCGACACGTTGGCATGGAGACGCACCCTCCAACCATTTACCTCTCTCCTGAGAAAACACGGAATCCAATACCGTTGGTGCATGTCCGTCACACTCCAAGTACTCAAAGACGACGACAAGCACACAGTCGGGGATCTAAAAGAAGCAACAGTGCTACTACCAACTTTGGGACTGTCTCGGGACTCTATGCCATGACCTGGGTCACAAGCCTCAGGGACAACAACGCAGAGATATAACCCGGAGACGGCGACCAACTTTGTCCGGCGCCAACCATCCAAGGGCGCGTATGCATAAAGCACAACCTGAACCCATATGTGTATCATGTTTTGTTCACAAAGTTTATGTTTATAATTTTTCCTCATTGTATTACACAACGTTCAGTGCATCCCACATACCCCCCCCCTCCGCCTTCTAGACATCCACTGCCGACGTCCCCAGAGCTCCAGCTGACTATGCTAAAAACCTCTCGTCACATGCAACAGGACAGTGTAGGTGAAGTAGGTTAGGCCTGCGCAAGTACCCCATGACTGGCAGCTAACCCCCACTTGCAGACCCTGATGACAGTTGAAGACACGTCTCAGAATCTAAGACATATTACACAACTAATTTTCTCACGTAGGGGTAACTGCCCAACTTAGCGAATTCTCCTTGCCTACAGCTCGGCATTACCCTCACTAGGTCCCACTACACGATTATATAATTGCTTACTCTTAAGGACACCAGATCGGTTCTGCTTGTTATATATCTTAATTTAAAAAAAAAATTCAGCAAATATCCATGCCACTGCCTAACTTGTAAGTTTACATGTACGCTTTTGTGGCATTTACTGATGTTCTGTACCTACCACAACAAAAAAAGAAAAAATGACAGATTTCTATTGTTTTTCAGATTATTTACACTGCTGGTATTTAATAAGTCACTACAGGAAATTCACATTTTACAGCTTACCCTGTTTACATCCAGTTTGTAGGCCTTTGTTTATAGGTCAGGTTTATAATATGTATTCATCCTCCTAATTCATGCTCTTACCAAATTAAGAATATAAACCATTATATCCTAGGGTTGAAACGTGGAGTACAGGGGTCAGCAACCTATGGCACATGTGCCATGCATGGCACTCGAGGTGCCTTTGCACAGCACTTAAGGCTGCCAAAGACAAGCAGGCTCTGGCCTACCAGGAGTCCCAATGGGACTTCAGAAATGTGCTAGTGCAAGCCAATTGGTGATTGCAGGTGGTGAGAGACAACAGGTGCGGCTCTATAATTAAGCAGTTTAGGCGACTGCCTAAGGCCTCGCGCTGGCTGGGGCCTCGCGGCCGCCTAAACCACCTACAGGCAGATTGTGTCGGGTCCTCGGTCAGTGACCGAGGACCCGACACCAGGAGGGGGCACAGCGGCTTGCTCAGTATGCTGCCGGGTGCGAGGCCCCTCCTGTCTGCCTGGCCAGCCATCAGAGACACCGGTCTGCAGCTCCCACAGAGCTGCAAACTATGTGTCTCGCTGAGAACTGGGCAATCAGACGGGTCTCACGAGATACATGGTCTGCAGCTCTGCGGAGCTGCAGGCCGGATGTAATGGCCACTGAACCACCAGGGAGCCCACCGGACCACCAGGCAGCCCACACTGGACCACCAGGGAATAAAGGTATTTAGTACCTCCCCTCTCCCCATAAGCCCCCTCCCTCTCACCATCACCCCCTCTTAATATCACCCTCTCCCTCTCACCTTCACCCCACTCTTAATATCACCCTCTCCCTCTCACCATCACCCCCTCCCTCTCAATATCACCCCCCTTACCATCACCCCTCGTCCCTTTCACCATCACCCCCTCTCAATAGTAACCCCCTCCCTCTCACCATCACCTCCCTCTCACCATCACCTCCCTCTCACCATCACCTCCCTCTCACATCACCTCCCTCTCACATCACCCCCCTCTCACCATCACCCCCCTCTCACCATCACCTCCCTCTCACCATTACCCCCTCTCAATATCACCCCATCAATGTTTTCCATTGCATGGTTAAAATTACAGGCCCATTGCACCAAGATCACTTAGTTTAAATGCCTATAGTGGTCCTTTTACACTTTTTTTTATTGAAACATTTAATTGAGGATATTACATCAGTGCTGATGTATGAAAATTTATATCCAGAAGGTAAAAGAAATATCCTTAAATGTTATCATAAAAATTAAGCTGAGATTATGCCGAAAGTCATAGTATTTAGGAATTTTAAACTTGCAAGACCTTAGCTTCCTATGTATTTATGTTTAATCTTTGAGTGTTCCTTTAATAAGAATCTTTAGGCATGAAAACAAATATTGTTGGTCATGCTGCAAGTTAAACAAAAGGCAGGTTTGTCACATGGTCCTGACCCTATAGTAAAAACCCACCATTTAGGTGGCTTGCCTCCCCATCCCCCTCCTTAGCCCCCTCAGAATGAGTTAAAACTCACCGTATTTTAGCGCTCCACGGGTCCGCCGGTACTGCCCCTGCCCCCTTGGTGACATCATCAGAATTGATTCAATGCATCTCTATGAGGAAAATTCAGCATCCCCATGCAGAGCGTGGAGACACTGAACGGCAGTGCTGCCTACTGTGCAGCACTGAGCCAGGAAGCACCTCCAGTGGCCATCTGAGAAGTGGCCACTTGGAGGTGTCCCTAGGGGCAATGTAAACACTGCCTTTTCTCTGAAAATACAGTGTTTGCATTAAAATGCCTAAAGGCAATGATTACACTCACCAGAACAACTACATTAAGCTGTAGTTATTCTGGTGACTATAGTTTCCCTTTAACTGCAGTCTAATGTTGAAAATAAGACGTTTCACAGCGGGTGGGTTCCATGCTAATGGGTTTAATGAAGCGACATCCTATAGATCGCTGACACAAAGCAGGTTAATAGGGTGAGTCATTACAAGCCTGTCACAGGAAAGATGGAATAGAGCAACATTCGACTGGAAGAAAAAAATGGATTATAATATAATAAACAGACATAGCAGTGAAAATGTTAAAAGGAGGGACTTGCTGACCTTACCATAAGAAGGAGGCAAGTGAATGAACTTATGCAGGTTTTATTACTAGAAAGATAATGGAGAGATTTAAATTATGTCAGTATTTATTATTTAAATACGGCAAACACTTGCCACCAGAATAAGTTTGCATACTTGAGATAAACATGTGAATTTTACTTATTTGTGTTAGGTCTCTTTAACCAAAACATTAACAATAAAAGCCGAAAGTAGTATGTTTTAAGAGATACAATGAATGCAGTAATATGATTGGGACGTTTACATGTGGTCAGATATAAGTAGCTACCAAAAAAAATTGTGACACATAGAGTGAGGGTTCTTCTAAATTTGTCTCCTGTTGTCCACATCCGTGTTCCAGATCCTTGCTGCACTCTGTACCCTGTCCACAATATAAAACAAAAGTGAATAAAGTAAAAAAAAAAAATACAAAAATAATCTTAAAAGGGACACTATAGTACCCTGAGGGTGCCCCCACCCTCAGGGGGCCCCTCCTGCGGCGCTGAAGGGGTTGAAACCCCTTCAGCTAGTCACCCTTTTCCCCCGCCGGGCTCCCTTACCTCTCCTCCCCCGCCGACGTCAGCATCCTTGTCTGACGTCACCGGCGCCGAATGCGCATGCCCGGCACTTTCCTATGGACGCTCTGCATGATCGAGGCATAATATGCCTCAATCATTGCCGATGCGCCCCTACTGGCTGTCCAGAAGACAGCCACTAGAGGCTGACTTAAACCCAGATGTAAACATAGCAGTTTCTCAGAAACTGCTATGTTTACATCAGGCAGGGTTAACCCTAGAGGGACCTGACACCCAGACCACTTCATTGAGCTGAAGTGGTCTGGGTGACTATAGTGTCCCTTTAATATTGCAAAATACTATTTTGAGGACTGTAGTGTTTAAAATTAAAGAAATAAAGCTACCTGCGCTCTTTCCCAAATCCCTATGTATATTTAAACAAATGGAGGTTATTTACAGGGAATGCCCACCTGCCACGTCAAGGTGATTTGGGAAAGAGCGCAAGTAACTTTTTTCTTTGGTTTTTACTGTATGTATTGGGGATGTTGTGTACTATGGTCGTTGCTGCCGCCCAAGAGTAGTGGGAGTTTGAGTGCAGGACTTGTTTTTTGTATTTGTATTCACTTTTGTATCACACAGTATGTTACAATGTTGCTGCCCATCCCATGTGTTACCTATTAAGGGTTAATAACTATATAAAAATACCCCTCTCTGGGGCGGAGCCTAACTGTCAATGGAGTAGGACGTGTGTTCCCTCAGCTCTCTCACCCCGGGCACGAAATCCGCATCCATCAGCCTCCACAAAAGTGCTAAACAGGTGCTAAACTATCCACAACCAACAACAACACTCACCTTCATGGGGGGAGCAAAAAAGAAAAAGGATTCGACACCATCCGTGGCCACGATGTTCCGGACAAAGGAAGACAGGCAGCCATCTTGGGCCCAGAGCCAGGGAAACTCCGGTTCAGACTCTGAAGAGAGCGAACACGAGAGCACCCACTCGACACCCCTCACCAAAGAGGACCTGCGGCTCATGCTGAAAGAAACGTCGGCAGACATCAAAGCCTACACCACAGCAGCTCTTGAAAAACAAATTGCAGGCCTCAAAGGCGACATAGAGGCACTGGCCTCACGCACCGGCGACACAGAAAATGCGCTTAAAGAAACTCAAACCCAGGTGCTAGATCACAGCAAAGACATAGGGAAGCTGAAAGACAGAATCCTATTTCTGGAAGATGGAATGGAGGATCTTAATAACAGATCTCGCAGGCAAAACATACGCATCAGAGGCCTGACGGAATCTGTCCTGCCAGAGGCCATACTCCCCACTATCACAGCCATATTCCAGTCCCTACTACCAGACACCCCAGGGCCAGACATCTACATCGAAAGAGCCCACAGGGCATTGAGGCCCCCATTCCCTAACTCAAATACACCAAGGGACATCATCGTCAAATTGCTACATTTCCCGGTAAAAGAACAGCTTATGAAAGCAGCGAGAGATCACCCACCAACTTACCAGGGACAACAGCTCCAATTTTACCAGGACTTGGCCCCGTCAACACTGAGAAAACGCCGGGATCTTAAGCCCCTCACCACGGCCCTACTGGAAGCCGGCTGGCGATACACGTGGGGGCACCCCTTCCGAATCACGGTAAAAAAAGGGGATCAAACTTACACCCTCCACCAAGTCTCCGACATGCGGGATTTCGCGACACATCTGGGATTACAACCACGTTACCCGACGACAGACACCCGAATTACCGCAAACGAAAGCAGAAACCGACGAACTGATTCCCGCGCAAACATGGCGCGCACACAGTCAAAGAAGAACACCTCACCGGCCTCGCAAGATCATCCACAAAAGGACACCTGAACAACAGCGCTTGGTGCGCATAGGACTCCTTCATATAATTCTGATTCTACCTGAGCCCAGGCACCCACGCCAAGGACCGGGTAAAAGGACTCCATTAATAACTCCAAGACCGGTAGTATCAATGTCATAACACGCTGTTATACCCCAATAGGGGGTTAAGGTTTAATGTTCACATATGGTTATGTTTATGTTTATGCTTAGACCCACTTCTGACACAATCGAGCCAGCAAGATTGCCACCACAGGGTATACTTAAGGCGGGAGGGTAACGGGGAGAGGATGGTAGCACCCCGACTAAAAGAGGGGTTACATGCCAGTACGATAATGCTATACACCAATCCTGGGATACTGCCCAACAAGGTTTACAATAAGAACTCCAACCGACACCAATGAATCAATATGGGTACCACCACAGGATATACACAAGGCAATGGTGGCCGGAGGGAGGCGGGCAACACCCAGACAACACACTAGATGGCTCACCAGATAATATATAGCTATACCCCAAATACCAGGCTAATATCCATTAATGCTCAGATCAATAATTGCAACAGACGCAATCAAACCAATACAGTTGCCAATACCTGGTACACTTAAAGCAAGGGGCGCCGATAAAGGGTGGACACCACCCCGGCAAAATGCAGGACAACACCCCAGGGAAATACTGTCACACCCCAATGTGGGACCACTACACACCAAGGTCTATAATACTGCTCATAATGATCACACTCATACCAATAAGTAAGACACTACAGGGTGCTATATAACAGGGGGTGCCGGGGGGAGAAGGACTCCACCCCAGAGAAACGTAGGGCAGCATAAAAACCCCACGAAACAACAGGGGGCTAACCCCCGATACCTGACGCGAAGCACCCACTTACTAGATTTCTAAGGGGTAACATGCATTTCTACAGTGATGCTGCACGACAAACACCCAAACTGTAAAGGGTTGATGACCCCCACAAAAAAGGGAAACCCGGGAACCGGGCAGTAGGGACTGATCACCCCGCCACAATCTACACAGGACCTAAACACCTACACTGAGCACCTGATGCTAAGATACTAAGAACCTACTATATATGTGATGTTTAAAAGTTTCAATGACATGTTGTTTATGTTTATGTTTATTTTTGTTAAAGATATGTTACCAGTGCTACACTATTGCTTCATGAAAACCTGACACCCTGACGACAGCACATCAGCATGCAAACTGGGACTTACAACGAAAAATAGACACAGACAGGTTAGTCAGCAAAACCTACAGGCCACAATTACGAACACACCAAATCGCACCCGACTGCACACACACCCGACAGCCATAGCACGACCACCCACACAAGAATACCGCCATCATGAGGATAACGACAAACATTTACAACTACCATAAATCCCAGAACACGTACACTGACTTAACAAAGACCCCACCCCAGACAGGACAAAAACACACACACAAAAAGCATAATTCCAGAACACTACCGTACATACGACCCGAAAGACTACCCGGTACCAACATAGCATACAATCATACAACCCGCCACAAACGCACTGCACCCGCGGAGACGACACCTCGTGCCCGGGGAAGAGGGGAAAGAGACACACAGTCACACTACCCTCCTCCCCACAAACTCTAACAACCAAACACAACTATCTACACTTAACACACTCCAAAACATACAGGCAACAACAAATCCACATACACAAAACTCAAACACCAACAACACCAACCAACACCGCCCACTCGACGCCTGGCGATTGACTGGTAAGACCAGGCCCCTCCCAACACTTTCCCCCACCCACCCCACTGGTTCAACCTTCCTAACCCCACACAAACACCCCCCCAAAAAACAGCGCTTCTCACCCACACCCCACCCCAACCCCCCCCCAACCACAACCCACACTCCACAACCCAAAACAACCCCCCGCAGACAGATAACCCACACGCTACGGTCTATTGCAACACCAACCAGCATGCCAGCCACTCTGACCTGCCTATCAATCAACTGTAAAGGTCTGAACAACCCCTCTAAGAGACACCAACTTATGAGATGGGCAAATAGAACCAAAGCAGACGTACTTCTACTGCAGGAAACGCACTACACCCGAGCCAAACAGTTCCCTCTCCTGAGCCGACACTACAAAATCAACCACTTTGCCAGCTCTCCACAAGAGAAACATAACGGGGTAGCCATAGTGCTAAGAAAATCCTGCCCCCTCTCTATACAGAAAACTGTAGCGGACCCTCAAGGCCGATACCTCACAGTTGCAGGGAAGATAGGCACGCAATCCTATGCATTTACCACCCTATACGCGCCAAACGCCCCAACCAACGCATTCTGGCACACAATACAGGCTCACCTAGCCCTCTTTCCCTCTCACCACTCCATAATCGGTGGCGACTTCAACGCTACCCCATCACCAAAGGTAGACCGACGCCGCTCACAAACCTGCAGAAAAAATAGACCACCAACAGCGAACGCAGATAAACTACTCTCAGCATTCATTTCACGCACACGCCTCATTGACACATGGAGAGCTCAACACCCCACAGCTCTAGACTACACCTTCTTTTTACACCCACACCAATCACACTCCCGCATAGACCTCTTTCTCGCGTCACCGTCACTAGCACCCATGATCAAAAACACAGCAATAGGCCCCATCACATGGTCTGATCATGCAGACATAACGCTAACGCTCAACCTACCCGGAACGGCGAGACCCTGGACGTGGCGCCTAAACCCATTCCTCCTACACAATCCACAAATCAGACAAACAATCGACAAAGCCATAACGGAATACTTCCAAATCAACAAAGGCACGGCAAGCTCCGAAGGCAATCTATGGGCGGCACACAAAGCCGTAATCAGAGGAGCCTTAATTAACCAAGCGTCAATACACAAAAAAAAGCAGGTAGCCCATCTCGAACAAACGTTACAGACTCTGCGAACCCTGGAGGCCAAACACAAAATAGACCCAACACAAGAACTCAACGAACAAATTAAAAAATGCCAGACAGAGATAAAAGAACACATGGCGAAAGACTCGGCCAAAGCGATACTCTGGACAAAACAATTATATTACGACAAAGCGAACAAAGCCGACACACTACTCGCCCGCAGACTCAAAAAAAGAAACGAACATAAACAAATACATAAAATAACAACACCAAATGGAGACACCACAGAAGACCCAGACAGAATCGCCAGAGTCTTTCAAGAATACTTCAGATCCTTATATGACCACACCCCTGAAACACGACACCACCCAACACTGACCAAAACACTAATAGACCAATACCTAGCCCAAATACCACTACCCTCCCTAGCCACAGAAGCGGCACAGACCCTAGCCAACCCCATAACACCAGAAGAACTTGCAAGAACGATAAAAGAGCTAAAGCCCAACAAAAGCCCAGGTCCAGATGGGTTCACTGGGCTATATTACAAGACATTCGCACCCAATCTGATACCACACTTGTGCACACTATACAACACCATCCTACAGGGAGACCAACTACCGAATAACATGCTACAGGCGAATATATGCCTCCTACCTAAGCCCAACAAAACTAACCTCGACCCTGGACATTACCGACCAATCTCACTCCTAAATGTGGACATTAAAATATTCACCAAAATTCTAGCAGACCGCCTAAGCCCCAACCTAACCACACTAATAAACCCAGATCAAGTGGGCTTCATACCGACACGACAGGCAAGCGACAACACGAGACGGACATACAACCTCATCTGGTCAGCCCACAAGACACACACCCCAGCCCTCTTCCTATCACTAGACGCCGAAAAGGCATTTGATAGGCTCCTATGGCCCTTCCTATTCGCCACACTAGAAAAATTTGGACTCCCACAAAAATTCATGAATGCCCTGCACGTGCTTTATGCCTCACCACAAGCACACCTCCTCCTCCCACTCACACGCCCTCCAACCTTCACAATCCATAACGGTACTCGCCAGGGATGCCCACTTTCCCCAGTACTTTTCGCTCTGTCCCTAGAACCACTCCTACAAATCCTCAGACTTCATAGGGACATAAAAGGAATGACGATACGAGGGGAAGAATACAAAACGGCGGCGTACGCAGACGACCTGCTCCTAACAATTACAGAACCAGTCACATCCCTACCACCACTCTTAGACGCCCTGCATGCCTACGCCAAGGTCTCGGGATATAAACTCAACATTAACAAAACGGAGGTACTACCAATACACATAGACCCCACCACTAAAACAGCTATACACAACATATATCCATTCGACCTTACTCTCAATCACATTAAATACCTGGGTATAACCATCCCGGCAGACCTTTCCCTTTGCTATGACCTGAACTACACACCTACAATTCAAAACATCACCCGCGATATAGATAGATGGCAAGACATGCCGATATCCTGGCTAGGACGGTTGGCGTCTGTCAAGATGAACGCCCTACCGCGACTTTTATACCTATTCCAAACTCTTCCGATCCCAATACGCCCCACAGACTTCAAACAGCTGCAGTCAAAGATCGATAACTTTATATGGGCCAACAGACGCGCTAGAATAAAAAGACAGACCCTATATGTACCCAACAAACAAGGAGGTCTGGGCCTCCCGCACCTCACTCATTATTATCAGGCTGCACAGCTGGCACAAGCACAGAACTGGCACGTTCCACCAGGGGCAAAGAGATGGGTCGACCTGGAACACAATATTTTTGGCAGGGATTTCCCCTCAATGTATATATGGCTGCCCAAACCAGCGAGACCCCCCCTCCCTCAAACATCACCCGCAATCCTAAACACTATTAAGGTATGGGATAAAATCGTACACAAACATGGCCTGACAACCCAAATTTCCCCGCTAACCCCCATACTCCGGAACACTCAATTCCCACCGGGCATGACGCCCAAAGACTTTACCCGCTTCGAAGATAATGACCTCACGAGACTACAACACTTTTACAAAGACGGCCGCCCGATTCCATTCGCAGAACTTCCACAAAACACTCCTTTTCGCACCTTCGACATGTTTCGCCACATACAAATAAAAAGCTTTCTAGAAACCCCGACAATAACTCAGGGAGGGACCAGAAAGCAGACACTCTTTGAAAAACAATGCCTACAAACCCCAGCACGTAAAGGCCAAATCTCAGAGATATACTCACACATAATACAACACACCAAAGACGGAGCACTCACGTACGTGTCGGCTTGGGAGAGGGACTTAGGCCCGGCAGAAGACCCATCAGACTGGGCCGACATTTGGGAAGCTATAGCTACCATCTCAATTTGCGTCAACCATAAAGAGCAGGCTTACAAGACCCTCATGAGGTGGTACCTCACCCCCTTAAGACTCAAGCAGATGGGCAGGTCAGACAACGACTCATGCTGGAAGGGCTGCGGACAGAAGGGAACATACCTTCACATGTGGTGGGAATGCCCCCACACAGCGCAACTATGGCACCAAATTGCTACTATGGTTTCACAGATCTTGCACACTAACATCCCGCTGGACCCATGGATATGGCTCCTGTCCAAACCCCTGGCAGACACACCACGGGCCCAAAACAAACTCATCGCCAAAATAGCTCTGGCCACCAGAAGAGCAATCGCAGAAAAATGGGGTAGCCCAGATACCCCAACAATGGACACAATTAAGCGGAAAATAAAAGACACTATAAAAATGGACGAAATGTCCGCTTTAATCCATGACACTACAAAACACCACAACAAGATCTGGGACCCCTGGTTCTATGAATTCCCAACCCTGCCATAAGAAATAAGAAGGGAACAATCCCCACCCGCTGGCGAAACACACACACCCACCACCACCTTCAAAACACAACCCAACCCACCACTCACAAAACCCACAAAACCCCTCTACGGAGAGCGCTTAATTGATAAAGACCTACACCCGAAACCGCAAAGACATTAACCAAGGGCGCACTCACACCGAGCCCACACATAAGAAAGGAAGAGAAAGTGGACTCACGAGGAGGACCACTACACAACAAACACCCTCCCACTAACCAGGGGAGATCAACACAAAAAGACCCATCCCACAGGACACACAATGACACCTCAAAACACCTCGAAACGAAACTCCAACAAGAACCAACACCCACACACACGATCAACCGTCACCACATACGACTACACGCACAACCTTCCAAAAGGCTACAAAAACCCACCACAGACGCAACGACAAGCAAACATCAGACTCACACCCCCCAACCCAATCCCTCCAAAACCCACAGACACTACAGAGAAGTGCTACAACCGAATTACCTAAGCTAATCCCCCATAAACTCACACACACACCAGATGCCAGACAAACCCGACCCACAAATCAGTAAGAGGATACGACATCAGAGCAAAGACAAAAGGACAAAATATTAGGATATCCAATCCCCCCCCCTTCTTCTTTTCTTTTTGTACCCCACCCCAACCATTAGACAAGGAAAAGATGATACGAAACACATCTGTAACACTGGGCCAATGAACAAACGCCCAAAAACTAACTCTATAAACAATTGTATTGTATTTTGAACAACAAGAACGACCACTGCAAATAATGTATGAAACAAACTGTTACAGACATGTAAAACTGTTAAGCTTGATAAATTGTCATGTTAAAACATACCTGCTCTGTGAAACAGGTACTAATTATGCATCCCCAAGTTTTCTTTTCTGTACCCCAACCCCAAACAACAAAATCTTTCAAAATAAAGAATTTATAAAAAAAAAAAAAATACCCCTCTCTGTCTCATTAGAGATATCTTTGTCAAAAGCTGAAGGAAGCAAGGCGAATGATTAGTTTAGGACCCACCTAAGTGGTTTGCCTTGACGTGGCAGATGGGCATACCTCTAATGGCTATTGGAGTAACTAAATATTTGCTGGCGCTATATAAATAATAAAATAATAATAATAAATAAATGAATTTTGTGTAAATGTACATAGGGATTTGGGAAATAGCGCAGGTAACTTTTTTTTCTTTGTTTTTTTACTGTATTGGGACTGTTGTGTACTATGGCCGTTGCTGCCGCTCGAGAGTAGTGGGAGTTGGAGCGCAGGACTTGTTTTTTTGTATTAGTGTTTAAAATAATATTGCATCACTTACATGATGGAGGGGGGAACTCATTTATTGGATATATTTTACATGCAAAGAGTTTTATCAATATAATCCTGTACTATTTTTCGTTTTTGGCCCCTATAACCGCTTCTAAATTTGCCTCATCATGTAAGTGATGCTGATATCATTTTAAACATTGTATTTTTCATTTAATGGAACTCCAGTTCCTTAATGCAGTTCAGCTTGTTGAAGTGCTTTAAAGGACAATCTAAACACCTCACGCACATTAGCTTGCTGAAGTGCTTTACATGCAATGAGTGTGTCCTCATTTGTAATTTTATATGAGACATAATATAACCTTATTACACACCCCTGGCTGTCAAGCACTCCTGTTACTTCCTGGTTTGGTAAGCTCAGTGAAGCTAACCTCACGAAGCAGGCAATTACTCAGAATGCCTGCCTTGCAAACATAGGCATGCGCACACTATGTGCCTCCCTCCGTGGGCCAGTGAGGGAGATCAATGATCTCCCTCACCGGCCTGCAGGGAGGGAGGCAGGAGAGGACCCGGGGAGCTCTAGCCAGCAGCTCCGCCGGGTTCCTCTGGCGAGGTCGGAGCGTTGCCACGGCAACGCTCAGATCTCGCGAGAGTGAACTGTAGCCCTGCAGGCTAGAGTTCACTCACCACTGGTCCACCAAGGATGGCAGCAGCACAGTCCCCCCTCCCTACAAAAGGTAAGAAGGGAGGGGGGATATTAACTAAACGGTGCCCCCACCCCACACAATACACACAAACAGCACACACACTAACAGCACACACACACATACTAACAGCACCCTCACACTAACAGCACCCTTACACATACACTAACAGCACCCTCACACATACAGCAGCCTTACACACACAGCACACACTAACAGCACCCTCACTCACACACAGCACCCTCACACACAGCATCCTTACACACACACACTAACAGCACCCTCACACACAAACAGTGCCCTTACACACACACACAGCACCCTTACACACACACACACCACCCTCACTAACACAGCACCCTTACAAATACACATACACTAACAGCACCCTCACACACATACACACACACTAACAGCAGCCTCACACATACAGCACCCTTACACACACTAACAGCAGCCTCACACACACAGCACCCTCACAAACACAGCACCTACACACACACAGCACCCTTACACACACTAACAGCAGCCTCACACACACAGCACCCTCACACACACACAGCGCTACACACACAGCGCCCTCACACACACACAGCACCTACACACAGCACCCTCACACACACACACAGCAGCGTGTGTGTGCTTTAGGTTGCACACCCTTATGCAATAGGCTGCGCACGCCTATGCTTGCAAATATTTCTTAAGCTGCATTGGGAAATCTGTGATTGGACAGCCACAGAAAGTCTGGGTGGGGTTAGAAGTTGTGGTCTTGCAAAGGCTGCAGACAAGAGATCTGTAGCTTTTGCAACTTAATGCATGACTTAATGTATGCATGTTTTCATTGGCAGTGTATATGCTAAATGATGATTTATTTAAAAAATATATATATTTGCCTAGGGTAGAGTTCCTCTAGGCTTATTTTATATGGTGCCAATTTCAAGAATAATCACTACTTGAGTAACGCCTGCGGACTGTCAAGCAGACATCCAGGAGGGTTTCCAGCCTCACTTGTGAACTATAGTTGAAAGTGGAAGTAAGTGTTTCTCATAGAAAAGCACTAGTTGCTGGATCACAGCTATTTCTGTACATGCGCTGTGCTGATGTTTGGCAATATTGGACTGTTTTTTAAGATGCTAACAAAGTAAATTAATATAAAAAGATCAGAGGGGCACATAATGTCACCCATGAAATGAGAGAGACAATGATAAAATCATAAAAACACGTATGAGCATTTAACTGAAAAGAGTAGAGAAAAGAAAAGGGTATACATTAACAGCTATAGAGAACTATATATGCCAAACAATGAAGGTTGCAGGTAAAAGAAATAGTGCGATATATGGTAATAATGGAATGATTAACTACAATGTATCGACAACAGAGCAAATTAGATATCAGCAAATGACCCTTAATGTCTCATGGCAAAAAAACAGACTGAGAATTGTCACATCCTGGGTAAGTAGCAATGCAGTGGGATCATTTAACAATATCCCTTTCAGTGCCATTGTGTTTATTTAGTAAACTTCCTGTGCTTCCTCTCTTGGGATTTGGGATATATTTATAATGAAAAGTAAGGTAGGTCATTAATTCTATGTTGGTACAAATTCTGATATGGAGTCAGTAGGATAATCAAACCTTGATAGGGTTTAATTATATTTGCTGGATGTGGCCCTTAAAATGTCAAGATAGTAGCCTGTGTTGTTGACCTGTTATGAAATATGAAATATCTACTATTGGATGGATATACATACAAGGCTTCAAATTTTAAGTCCTGTGCCACTAGCTAGACTTTCAAAAGTTATACTTCATTTCAAGCTTGGCGAGTCCATGGTATTCTCACCAATAGGACACTTTTACTTGCCAGGGCTGAAGTTTCACTCACCAGTGGCTAGTCTAAACGGTTGCAAAGCTGCCACTTGGAAGTCGCAAACTTAATTAAGCTTCCCAAATCTCTCTCAGAATTCATAGGCAAATCTGTGCTTGATAAAAGTCAAAATTACTATAGTTTGCATGGGATTTCAATTAATATTCAAAATGTATCTCAAACGATATATTATGTATCTTTAAATGTCGATCGATATCGTAAATATATCTAGATTACAATTTAGGGGAATATTTGGGGAAAGTTTACACGTTGAATGCACATTCAGCGTTTAACAACTAGGTAGTGTTAATACTGTATATAGTACTCATTCCTTCCTCATCAGGAGTTCATTAAGTGCCCAGTTCAGAATGTTTTATCATTATTGTTATTTAAAACAATCAATGCTACAAACACTAAATATTCCTTTGTCATTCCTGCAATGTTCTTATTTTTTTCCATTTGACAGTTAGTTCCTATTTGGGACTAAAATTATATGACATGTCAAATAATTCCCAGCCAAAGGGTTACTGTTCTTTCAGTGTTCACAAACTATTGGACTGCCACTGAGCTTAATGTCCAGAGCTACCCCACCTCTCTCATATATATCCCTGGGTGACAGAAGAGGAATCTTTGCAATGTTCCCTACTGGGTGGTTGGCCCATTGTTTGGGGCAGACTGTATTGCAGGCCTGCAGTCTGCTGGTTCCCATTGCTGTGAGAAACATACCAGCATTGGTTGCTGTGATGTGAAGAGGACCGGCTGGCGGGCAGCAAGGGAAAATATTTAATGGGATTATGGCAGACGGGTCAGCATCAGTCTCTCCCCTGCCATCCCACTGATCACTTCCACAGAACAAAACCAAGAAGGTGGATTGGGCCCGGTGACCAGCTGGTGAATGACACAGAAGTAGGGAGGAGGGCAGTGGTGAAACCAGGACAATACAAATGGCTTGGTGGATGCCCATTCAGATATTAGACTCTGTTCACAAACTTTTAGTCTGTTACCCCTTGGGAATAGAGACACCTATGGAGAACAGAAACAGGCACAAAGGCTGCCAGCATTTGGTGGATCACTAAACCTTAGTCGAACTGAAAGAATCTAACAAATGCAGATTTGTAGTGGACAGGTCAGATAGATGGTCAGATAGATACATGGTTGCTCAAAAATTGATTAAGTATCCAGACTACATTAGTAACACATTAGTAACATAATTTGGGTAAACATTGTCTTTAGAGATTTAGACGAGCTACCATTGCACATTGGATTAGATTTGGCTAGATCTCTCTCGTTTAAGGTATATTTCAGGCACCCACAAATGTTCTGTGCTATGTGTAGCCTGGATCAGTGTTCTACAACCATATTTGTGGACCAAATCACACTTTAATGAGTTTAAAGTGTAGATTGTATATTCTTTTATAAAACAAAAAATCCCACCTTCCTGGATTAAATTGCCTGTGGAGCTTTAAAAAAAAAAATTGCACGTGTATTGTTTTTAAGTTTCATCAGTGGCTTATACGCATTACATTTACTTGCAGCCTTAAAGGAATTTTAAATACTATATATGGTGCACACATGTAGCTCACATGGGTATTTTTTATCTATTGCCAGATAAGAAGTATAATACACTTAACAAAGCTTGCCAGCGACAGTGGCAGATCCAGAAGCTAATCTCGGGAAGGGCACTGGCAGATCATTTTAAGAAACAATCCAGGTACAATAACCACTACAGCTCTCCATAGTGGTTTTGGTGCCAGGAGTTGCTGTTGTTCCCTTCCAGAGTAAGTAGTCAAACCGTTTAAAAAAACTTTGATAACTTACCCAGGGTCTGCCGGGATAGGGGCTGTAGTGTGTATGTGGGTGAGGGGTGCAGTGTGTATGAGGGTCGCAGTATGTGTATGGAGGGCTAGTGCGTGTGTGAGAGGGGTGCAGCGTATGTATGGGGTAGCAATTTGGGAGCAGTGTGTTTTTGTGTAAAGGGTGCAGTGTGTGTATTGGGAGCAATGTGTGTATTGGGGATATGTGTTTAAGGGGGGGGGGGGCAGTGTGTGTATTGGGGGCTATGTGTATAAGGGGGGGCTGTGTGTATAAGGGGGCAGTGTTTGTATTGGGGGCTATGTGTGTTTATGGGTGGCAGTGTGTGTATGAGGGGCAGTGTGTCTCGCGAGAATGGAGCGTTGCCATAGTAACCGCGGCAGCGCTCAGTGCTCGCGAGAGGAGAACCAGGCGGAGCTGCTGGTAAGAGCTCCCCCGGGTTCTCTCTCTCTCCTGCCAGCTGCCAGCAGAGTGCCTGTGGGCCGGGGAGGGAGATCTCTGATCTCCCCTCCGGTCCGTGAAGGCAAACAGCAGGGCTGGCACTTGGATAGCGCTAGCCCTGCATGGGCCGGCAAGGGAGACCCTCGGCCTCACTATTTTCTTGGGGGCGGGGGAATTGCCCCGCTGTCATCCCCTGGATCTGCCACTGGCCAGCGATAGCTCTACCTTTTTGTCAAGCGTAGGAAAATTACAATCAGACCCTACTGATTTTTATGATTTTTTTGACTGCGTTGAAACAGGAGGGTGACTAAACCATTGTGCATGTGTGATTGTTTGTGTGTGTGTGTGTCTGAGACACACACACATACGGGCAGACACAGTAATGCTTTCCTATGGGCGATTTGAATGTGCGCGCGGCTATGGCCGCGCATGCGCATTTGGAGCTGACGTCGGCAGGGGGAGGAGAGGTCACCAGAGCAGTTTGTTTTCCTGGCACTTTAGTGTTCCTTTAAGTTCCTTTTCACGGAAGCTGCATATGTGTTCCAAATGTTCACGTAATGCGTTCCTACCCACGCTACCTGCATTTCATGTGCGCTCCTACTCAATGGTGAATAAATAATTGGAGCAAAAAAAATTATTAAAGGGAAAATTAAAAATAGGTTTCCTTTTGCAACGATTTCCTTTTTTTTTTCTTTTTTTTTGTGAATGTCAAATATAAGTGATACATCATGTATAATATCTGTTAACGTTGTGAATAATTAGTAATTAGACTGTTGACATTGCAAATGAAATATGGTGCATTTACTTTTTCTTTTCTTTGTTTGAGACAATCTTTTTAATCTATCTCCCTCCCCCAAAAGGGATTTCAATGGTCTATATCTAAAACTGAGGGCTACAGCCAACATAGTGAAAAATAAAAGTAAAGTAACGTATAGTCAGGTGCGTCAGGTGGTCTCCATCCCAGGTACCCCTCGTGCAGCGGGAATACATGGGACTCCTTTAGCTGGGTCCCAGGTTGTGAAGGTAGGTGGGGCTGTGAGGCCCAAGGCCGCTAGGACAGTGTCCATCTCAGCTATGTCTGCCACTTTATGTTCGGTGTCTTGATGCTGAAAGGACAGCGAATGGATTTCCTCCAAATCAGGGTAGTACGAGAGAGGTCAGAAAAGAATGACAAGACCATGTCCTCAAACCGATATGGCTTCCTTTCCTTTGTAGCACCCATGAAGGCTGCTTTATCCTACTCGTTCTGGAACTTTACCAGGAGGTCACTGGTAGCCGTACCTAAGGGCATTGATGGCTTGGGCAGGCGGTACATTCCATCAAGTTGTATTCCCTTGGCTTCCCTGGGGGGTAGGAGGGCTGCAAATAGCCTGTGAATCAAGTGAGGCAGTTCAGCTGAGGCTATTCCTTCAGAGAGGCCCCTGATTTTCACATGCATCCATTGCCTCTTGTCTTCCATAGCTGCTAGTTGGTGGGTGAAAGTAGTGTGGGCAGCAGTCAGGTCTTTGGCCTGCTTCTAGAGTTCTAGACCCTGTGTTGTGTTTGTTTGGGAGGTCTGCTCCATTGCTGTGAGGCAAGTGGTGAACGCCCTGATGTCTTTCCTCAACTGGGATATTTAATCGGAGAGCGTTGGCGGAGATCTGTGATGAGATTGGTGAGTATCTCTCCGTGGTGACCGGGTGAGAAGAGCCAGTGGTTGGCAGTGGAGGCTTAGGAGGCCCTTTATACCCTAGATTTTCAATGCTGTGTAAAGGGATGTCCTCCGAGCTGTCCATAAAGTTGTCAAAGTCGGCTGCTATGTTAAGTCCGATTGTGGCTTCTTAGTTTTTCTCCCCATCGGTGTGGGTGCTTTTACCAACAGTCTGATACTTATCCACAATCCTTAGCTCCATCAAACCCCATGAGGCTGCTCCTTTTTTGTCTGCCCGCCTGACAGTCTATGACTACTGAAATATGCCCATCGGTTCTGTTTAACCTACCCTGTGGATGGCAATGTAACCACTTATCACTTGATATACTTATACTCGACACGTTTGGTCACTATGTTGTATTGCTTGTTTCTCGGTTTGCTATTACTGACATGACATGAATGCTGCTTAAACATGTCATCAAACCAAGTGAGAACTAGTCTAGGCTGAAACATTTCCGCACAGACACGGTTTATTTGTGGCATTGGGTGAAACTTGCACTATGGACCCTATTGAAAGATGGCACACCCCTCCTCCTTGCGGCAGGTCACTGCAAAAGGATTGTGCAGTCATCCAAACATGCTCTGCAATAAAGAAGGGGTGGGAGTCTCAAAAACATCTTTCCGGCTCAGGTTTAACTTTCCACCTCCTATCCCCAAGCACTGAAAAGATTCTCCTAAATCTGTTAATCTGTTTCTAATTAAAGCTGGGGGAGGGATCCCTGTGAAAATTAGCTGCTGTCCCACACATTCAAGGTGATCTCTGGGAACAAGCATCTCCTATTCTGTGTATGTGTGCGTGTGTGCACGAAAAGACACTTCTCAGCAATGCACGGTGGCTTCATTTAGACATGGTATCTCAAAGCTGAAAATTACAACAAAATAATCAGAAAAGTTCTTTTCATAAACGCTTTGAAAAATATAGCACTCAGCTTTGTGAGATGTGATGTTTATCACCTTGTAAGCAGTGTACAGATTAAAAAAAAAACAAAAAAAAACAACATGTACCCAATTACATCAAAGCATCATTAACGCTTTTTGTAATTTTGATTCAAAGAAATAGGAAGAAAATTAGAATATTAAAGAAGATTAAATACAATTGGCCTTTTTACTCTACTGGTGCACAGAATTTTTTTGTTTTTTGTTTTACTTGTGGCACGTTCAAAATATTTCCATCTCTGAACTACTTTTTCCAGTATTCCGTCCAGTGTTGGGTAATTACTGCTTCTCATGATTGAAGTGTCACCTAGACACACTGTAAAAAACAGCGATCTCCTTGCCACTACTCTTGTTTGCATGCATCATTGATGCTTTTTGTAATTTTGATTCAAAGGGATAGGGCCAACATTAGAATATTAAAAAGGATTAAAAACAATTACAATTGAAGATTATATTAGCTTTAGTGTACTAATAATCTTAATTTTAGTAATGACAGGAGGCGAATATTTGCATATCTTTCTTTACTGAAAACTCCAGCAGCATAGAAACATAACAACCAATCAGAAAAAAGTTATGATGCCCATAAGAGGCCCTGTCTATGACATCACTTCCTCTTTCTTTGAAGCGAAAAACAACAAATAACAACTATAAAACATAATCATATTAAACGCCAACAGTTCAATAACATAAGAGAATATCCAACTCCAGTAGTTCCGTGATGTAGAGGTATGGAAGGTGAATCTTTGTCTTGTTGAGAAGACACACTGCAAGAAAAGAAAAAGGTGAAAGGTCTTTGGCGTGATACTTTGTCCGCATACAATAAACATTAAGAATCTGACATAACAATGGATGCCTGAATGGGTAATAAATCAATATATAATTCTAAATTAATGTTATTTAATAAATATATACACAACATATTCCAAGATACATGTCTAATTATTCACCCTATACAATCCTCTCAAGATACATGTCTAAGTATTAAACATACAACCATATATCGTACGTGTCTTCCTGAACATAAAATAAGTATTCTGTTCAACTTGAGTAAGACATGGGAGGGATCCTATAGGGCGGGAAATATTCGCCTCCTGTCATTACTAAAATTAAGATTATTAGTACACTAAAGCTAATATAATCTTCAATTTTACCACATGACAGGAGGCTTCATATTTGCATTTTTAAAGCTTCGAATTGACTAATGTGAAGGAAACATGAGATGTTTGACGAAAGTAAAACGTCCTAAATGTACTCTGTCGCGTCCAATCCGCGCAGCACATAATGTCGGTTAGGAAGGCGCCTGCCGTTAAGGCTTGGGAGGCTGCCGCCCCTCTGACCGAGTGTGCTCTGAAGCAAGGTTCAATGCCCGCTAACGATAATAGCAAGCGGACCCATCTAGCCAGTGTTGTCATAGACACCGGTCTGTGAGGCCTTACGTAAGAAATCAGGAGTTGACCCGTCGAATTAGTTCGAAGGGGAGCTGTGATTTCTGTATACCTCATTAGTGTCCTGACAACACATAGTTTGGGGTCTGACCCAAAATACGGGTATGACACTGAAGATGAATCTGACTCAGTTTGTCTCGATATGGAAAAGGTAACTCCTTCCGGTGTGAGAGAGAAACCGTCCACATCGAACGCTCTAACGTCTGCCACTCGAGGCATAACCAGTTGTAACCTAGTTGTTTCAGCGACAGATAGGGGTTGTCCGGCCATTCCCTAAGGAATTTCAGCACCACATCCACCTGCCAGAGGCATGAATACTTGGGTTGTTGGGGGTCTCGTTAATTTGGCACCCTGCAGTAGCCGACAAACCAGTGGATCTTGACCTACTGGTCTGCCTTGTACCGGAACGTGTGCCGCCGATATGGCAGATCTGATCACATTGAGGGATCGATATGATCGTCCCAGTGAGAACAGATGAGATAGGTAGTTAAGGATCAGTGAGACAGGGGCAGTAAAGGGATCGGAATCCCTTTCCACACACCAATCACTCCAGGCCGACCAGGCGGAAATATAGCATTTCCTGGTGCCGGGAGCCCATGAGTCCCATAGGAGGTCTTTAGTTGATTGTGATAGGCTGACCAGGATCCTCTGAAATCACCAGGCCACTAGCCTCAGTTGTCCTTCCAGAACGAGGGAATGGGCTTCCACTCGAGGTCCCGTCAGAAGTAGAGGGAAGGTAGGGAGTAGTAGGGGGTTTTCGTTAGACATCTCTAGGAGATCCGGGAACCACGGTTGGCTCTGCCAGAGGGGTGTTATGAGCAGGAGCGATATCTTGTGGGTGCGTGTGTATCGAAGCAGCCTTGCTATCGTGGAGAACGGCTGGGCCACGTTTGCAGGGATTCATCCACCGCTTCGCAGTTCGGATCCAGAGGAAGAGCCAAAGATCGCTTTGCCAATCCAAGCTTGTATGTGAAGTAACCACCATCGAAATTCCGTCCTCACTTCTGCTGACAGTGGGATCCAGTGGTCGTATGAGTGACCGGGCGTAGGTATCTCGCCTTCAGTCGTTGCATGGCCCTGTAGTGTAGTGGGCCCGGGAATATCGCTTGTATGGAGGAAGAGAGGAGTCCCACAATCCGGGCGAGTATCCTGAGAGGAATCGTATCCAACCTTAGAGCGCGTCTGATATCTTTCATTATAGAGGCAATCTTTGCAGTAGACAGACGCAGAACGCAGTTCTCCAAGTCGATGTCGAAACCGAGGAACTGGCACGACTCGGAGGGAGAAGCGATCTTTGTCTGTGTACTACAAAAACCCATGGATTCCAGGAAGTGAACAACAAATTTTGTCTGCAATCGTAGCCTAGATTCGCAAAGGATCAGCAAGTCTTCCAGGTATACGAGACATTGCACGCCCAAATTTTCGGATGCGTGCCCTTACTGGTTTCAGTAGCTTCGTGAGCACCACGGAGTCATAAACTGTCCTGTTTGTCCTCTCCACTGAAATCGGAGGAAACGTCGGCAGTCTAGGGCAACGGATACTGACAAGTATGCGTCCTTGAGGTCCAGATGTGTAAACCAGTCGTTATCGCTTAGGAGGTCTTGTAGAAGATGAATTTCCTCCATCTTGAAGTGTTTGTATACCACGTAGGAGTTTAATTTATGTAGTCTCCTGGCTTCTTCTTGATCAGGAAAATATTGCTGAGGAAGCCTTCCCCTCCGGTGCATATTGAATTGCGCCCTTCTTGAAGAGGGTGTGGATTTCCTTGTCCACGAAGCGTTCCTGTTCCGCCAGCGTGCGTATTGGAGGTGAAGGGGTGACCTGAACGGCTGTGATAAAAACTCTATGACGTAGCCTTGTACTGTCTGGAGAACCCAGGCGTCTTTGGTAATTGTCTCCCAATTCTGTAAAACAGAGACAGGCTGCCGGTCATAAAATTGGAAACAGGTATGTAGGTAGACTCACTAGTAGAGAAGCAGCCGCGGCCCCAACCTCTGAAGCCTTTGGTTCTATCCGCGCCTCTGTAGGATGAGGTCCTTTGTGTAGTAGATGGGGAAAATATGAGGACTGTGTACACGATCTGGAACCTGTCGCCCAGAAGCGGCTGGTGGCTCGGTTCCACTACTGACCAGTCCTCCCAAAAACACCTCTCCCCATAGGGGTGTGGAAGACTTGTTTTAGCGAGGTTTGGGCTTAATTTAGTGTGGTGAATAAATTGACGTGTTTCTTGAGTTCTGCAATGAACGGTTCGTGAAATAGTAGGCCTTGTGCTTTTGGACAGAATTCTTTCGTTCCTAAGTCCAAGAGTGTGTTGTCGATGCGGACCAGTGCAGATTTGCTTCTTTCGGCGCATAGTGCGTCATTTGCGTTGCCCAGGAGGCATATCGAGCATTGAGCCCATTCTCTGATGGTGTTAGGGTTGAGTTGTGTACCTTGGTTGAGCGCCAGATCCGCAAAATAGAGCATCTTTGCAATTAGGCCTGGTAAATCAAGTACTTTATAGTGTGCCGACCTCAGTCCTTTCTCCCCACCATTGCGGGGGTTTCGTCCCGAGCATGCAATGAAGACTACCACGGTGTTGTTGAACTTGGGCGTAACTGCCACTTTGTCTGGTAGCAGTGGTCTGGGGTATTCAGCCTTGAGGTGTGCGCGTACTTCTATCTCCAGACGGTTGCGCAACCAATAGTGCACGAAATGCAGGAAGACCGGGGATGCAGGATGTTGCAGGGGTCGAAGAGTGAGGCCCCTTGTTCGTCCAGGAACGTTCCGTCTTCGGCTACTCTGGTTTAGTGCCGCTACTGCTATCTCTGCCTCAGCCGTCGTCACCGAGTAAGGTTTCCCTAACGTACTTCGAGGAAGTGTGAGGTAGGTCTTACCATTCCTCTTCCTCAGATGACGAGTCGTCTTCGTGACACTCTTCTACCATGTCCAAAGTGCGTGGTGGGTAATAGTCTTCTTTGTCAGAAGATTGTGGTGGACGGGGTTTGGATTCCCGGTGCTCCGTCCACTTGGTCTGTTTGATGGGCGTCTTGCCCTTGACCTTAGTGGCAGGGGGGCTGGAGCCCTTCCCTTGCCATTTTGACTTGGATACTTTTGGGCCTGAGGCCTCCATCAAGCAGTTTGGGACAGAGCTCATAACAGAACCTTCTCCACTGAGGCCGCTACTGCGGCGTTTATCATTGCCTGGAAATCTTGGGAAGGTTGAGAGTGTCCTCCATGACTCGTTCTCGTCCTCTTGGGAGATAGTGGCAGTCAGTGGAAGTAGTGTTGGAGGGTCAGCACGTAGGGGTGCTAGACTCCTGGTAGAACTGGGGTTCACCCAGGTTAAACGGCTTGAATTGCCTGCTTTAGATTGTCTGAGTGTATGAATACTTGTGCCAAGTGTAGAGGGGTCACCTCTATTAGTTTAATCTGGCTACTGAGAGCCGTTGTGCAGGCGTGACTGACTGGTAGTGGTGTTGGTCTGGTTAGCCGAGTTCACCACAAATGTACGCCAGAGCTGTATGCACGTTTTTTACCAATCAGGCTTATTAAAGAAGCGTGTTGGGCCTGTCTCCTTAAGGTCTGCAGCCGCAGGACCCTCGTGCATTCGGCTGGGGTTCATCCCAGGTGGTGTGCCATGGTAACCCAGAGGACACCCACGTTATAATTATTGGCACCTTACAAGCATTGCATGCATATCTGGGGGTCACCACAGGTGGTGTGCCATGAAAAATTACCCAGAGGACACCCACGTTCAATGTGTACACTAGGTACAATAAATATACATATATGTATCCCTGTGAAGGGTACTCTGCAATACACTCAGTTTCCTAAATGATCCTGCATCAAATCGTATCCAGCAAGTGGAGTGGTACTGTTGCTTTAATGTAAAACTGACAGGCAGTGTTTAAACATCCATATATGTATGTGGAAATCAGTTTGAGCTGAGCTGATTTGCTGTGGAGGCGATCCTGAGAAAGGAAACCAATGCTAAGGTGCAGGTGGTGTGCCATGAAAAAAAATACCCAGAGGACACCCACGTTTAGAATGTACACTAGGTACAGTAAATATATATGTATCCCTGTGCAGGGTAATCTTTAATACACCCAGTCTCCTTTAATGATTTGCATGCTCAAATATCCAGCAAGTTGATTGTTTATTAGTTCCTATATGTGAAACTGACAGGCAGTGTAAAACACTCATCACCAGTACATGGAGCAGTTTGATATAGTGAGGGCAATCCTGAAGGAAAGTGTATTGGAAAACTGACAGGCAGTGTTACACATTCATCATAAGTATATTTGGTGATGTTAGAGTTATAACAGTGAGTAGCAATCCTGAGGAAAAGGCAACACTAAAGGTGCAGATCGAGTGATTCTCGATCTGTAAAGCAAGGGAAACAAAACTTCTACAGGTAAAGCACCAGTATACCAGGGGACAGTGAGAAAACAGTCATGGATACAGTATAAGTCTAGAAGGGACAGGTATAGGAGAGCCAGGAGTATATAAGCAAGAAGTATGAAAGGAAAAACGAATACAAATAGTCTGTAAACATGAGGTTACTTAGGAGAGGCAAAATACTCTGACCTGTTGTAGGCTGGAGCAGCAAAGAAAGAGGAAGTGATGTCATAGACCTCTTATGGGCATCATAACTTTTTTCTGATTGGTTGTTATGTTTCTATGCTGCTGGAGTTTTCAGTAAAGAAAGATATGCAAATATGAAGCCTCCTGTCATGTGGTAAAATTACTTCACTGGTGATCAGAATGGTTTATTTTATTTTTTTAATTTATTTGTGGCCGGTTCAAAAAATGCCCTGCTCTGAACTACTTTTCCTACTTTTCCTGAATGTCCTTCCAGTGTTGGGTAATTACTGCTTCTCATGATTGAAGTGCCACCTAGACACACTGTAAAAACGATCTCCGTGCCACTACTCTTGTTTGCATGCTTATGACGTAATACTATAATTATAATTACTTCTGTGAGAATACCAACCTATAGTGGTTTTAGTTTTTAGAACCCCAGAAGCAATTATCTCTATATATCAACAGCTTCTCATACAATCCACTCAGCACTGGTATTCTTGCATTCTTCATCAAAATTAGTTCAGTCTTTCCCTCGTGACTCCATCCAATCATGTGAAACATTTTGTAAAGACTCACTTGACCCACGTCTTTATATTTACCTGTCATGACTAGTGCAGTGTGCAGACATCACATAAATGAGAACCTCGCTTTTGTAGCACTAATTGATTATTAGCTATAATTTTGTTGAATGTAATGCACTATATTTTGATTCATATAAGATATTCTATTGCATTACACAGGTTTATATCAGATTTAGTTATGCAATGAAGGCTGTGAAAACACTTGGAAATGTTGTCTGTTGTATATGCTGTGAAGATTTGGTTAGGATTTGACCTTTGCAGGTTGAAACATTACAAGGCTGAATAAATTTTGCTTGTCACATTTTAGTACACATTTTAGTACGAATATTTATTTGATTTTTCAGCAATTGGGGAACCTTGAGGTGGAGGTCTTCTCTTGTAAGTCCTACACTGATGACTACATCTGCCATGATCTTGCGGCCACTTTAAAATATTCTTTCATGTGTTCAGATAATCCATCATACGTTCTTTATGGCTAATTTTATCCTGTGTTATTCCAAATCTCCGATATTGGTTTACATTTTATATTTGTAGAGGGCCACAGTCTTATGGCCTCAAAATTAAGATATGTACAGATATGTCAGATCAGATTTAGCATTTTTTCCCTATATAAGGATTATATTTCATTGCATTTCTCAATTGGAGGGTGGATATTTCGATAATTTTCATTAGTTTATCAACTAATCTTTTAGCTAATCTGATTATATATCATGACATGCAACTAAATGACAATATTTTATTCTCCTGGCTCAACATGGCTAGATGTGGTTTTGAGCTGTTCTCAACGGCTTAACTATACAAAGCTTGATTTTTTTTCATTACTTTTCTTGCAAATACAGCTCAGGACTTCAAGCAAACAACCTATATTAGCCTGAGACCTTTGTGGCTTGGTTTGACTTAACTGGCTGGCCAGCTCATGCTTGCACGGCCCTGAGGCCTGCTGGAGCAGGCGCACAGGCTGTTGGGAGAAGCAGACAATATCTTGGTGCTGGGCACTTTATTTGTCAGACAGTTCGCAGCCCTGTTTTCCCACACCTGGACCGATGGGGTTATCTTGGTCCCCACTAGGACATTAAGTTTGTGATTTATTACCTGCAACCCTGGTGTGAAGTGATCCGCTTGCTTTGCTCAAGATGGTCGTTGCAGGAGAAAATTGAAAACCTCAAGAGGCTCTTGAGGTCAAGCAGTAGAGAGACCTCTTTAATTCTAAATTCGAAGCAATATGCCAGTAGTTCTGGCTCCGCATTCAAAATTGGACCGCATCACTCAACAGTAGCAGAATTACGCTTCCCATCTGGCTGGAGGCCCGCTCGAAGTTGCCTCCAAACAGCCGTCCATACACCCTCAGGACCACCTGTGCTACGGAAAACCTGGGGGCCTACGATTGCACCTCTGAGAGAAGGTGGATCTATGGACTAGAGCAAGCATGGCAAATTTGCCATTGCTATCTTTGCAACCCGCCTATATTTCCTGTCTGCCCTGCCACAGCTGATCGCATGCTCCGGCGGCCACAAAAGCGCTAAGCATTAGTCCACGCTGGCTGCCAGATATGCACATACAGTGTGTGAAGTCATATCCGGTGGCTGCGCTACAGTGCGCAGAGCATCTGTTTGTCTCCAAAGCAGGCCAGCCACTCCTCTTTCCCTTGTTTTTGCAGTGCCAAAGGAGCGTCTAGCCCGGAGAAGAGCAAAGCGAGAACTGGAGGACAAGTGGCTCATCTTAAGATGGGGGAAGAGGGGCTTGGGGGACCTTCCTGTGTAGTGTATTAAATTGGGGATAGGGGGAGTGTATTAAATTGGGGGAGGAAGGGGCAGTGTATTGATGGGGGGGAGGAATAGGGGCATTGCATAGGAGTGGAGGGAGGGATGGTGGGCAGTGTATTGGATTTGGGAGCAGTGTATTAGATTGGAGGCAGTGTACTAGAATGGAGGGAGGGGACAGTGTATTAGATTGGGTCTGCATGGAGGAGTTGAACGCTCCCTATGCAGATGCTGATTGGCCAAGCAGCGTTTTGCCACACATGCACAATAGCCTTCCAATGCTTTCCTATGGGAAAGCATTGCATTGGCTGAGATCATCAAGTTTGATGATCTCTGCCAAAGTGAAGAACACACTCGTAGGACTTCAAAATCAACAAGATACTGTCATTTGTTTTTTACAAACAGCATACATTCACCATTTCAGTCCAATTACCAAACTTTTCTTAATATATTAAGGTGGTTGGACTGAAATATTAGTTATATGCAAATGATCATCTCCTTAAAATAAATTCAGTCTTTTGTTTACTTTGATGCCCTACGTGCGGACGTCTAGTGTCTGTTAAAACGGGCATCCCTACAGGCCAGTTTCTACGACTTAGGCAAAATTGTTTGGATATTGAAGATTTTAAGAAAAGAGCTAAAGAACTATGCTCTATGTTTAGATCTAAAGGATATCTGAACAAATGTCTAAAGAGAGCGTACCACAGGGCTCTTCTAATAGACAGAGAAAACCTTATAAGGGAAGACAATATGTCCCTATCTACCCATACCAACTCAAATAAAAAATAACTTAGAAGTGTGGCAACATTAGATGCAGGCTGGGGCCAAGTAAAAACAATTATGAACAGATTCTGACCACTCCTTAGGACAGGACGAACATTTAAAGGATGCAATTCGATCGAGCGCATGTATAGTGGCAAGAAGGGGTAAGAACCTTAAAGACTCCTTGGTCCATAGCCATTTCCAACATATAGCATCTTCCACACCCTGGTTGTCAAATAAATTGATAGGGACCTACAAATGTGGACGCTGCAAAGCATGCAATTTCATCTGCAAAAATTCAAAAAGCTCTGAAAACCGCTATCTTCTACTATTTTATGCCTTTGATTATTATCATGAGGTTTATTTATTATTATCTTCTACTATTTTATCCCTTTGATTATTATCATGAGGTTTATTTATTATTATCCTCTACTATTTTATCCCTTTGATTATTATCATGAGGTTTATTTATTATACTTAATGACAATAATTTTTATGTGCACTTGTTTTTAATATTTCATTTTTGATATGCAATTTGTGTGCCCCATTTGTTATATTCTTTTAACTAGTATTTAAAGGGTAAAGGTTAGAAGTATCCTCTTGAGAGTATATGTTTATAATTTTATGTGTATTTTTATTATGCCGTTCAAGATATTTGCACGATAGAAAGTTACTGGCAAATAGTGCATTGTAAATGGACTTTTAGAAATGGCCGCCTAGTAACTTACGGTATTACGGCCACGTCCTGACGTTCAGACGCAAGGATGCTGAATACATGCGCCGAGCGTGCTAGACGGATATTGATGACTAACACGGAAGTAAAAACCGGAAGGGGAAAAAAACTGCGCCAACATACAAGTTTAAAAGGAGAATCAGATAAGGCAATAGAGATACCCCAACCACTAAAAAACAAAGACAGCAAACCTACCAAAAAGTGTGCCCTCTTACAACACCAAAAACAATAATGTAACAAATAAAGGAGTAGGGATGCAAAACCAGAGATACACTTCTAAGGTGCAGATATAAAAAATATATATATACAACCTTTCAATAACGAAGTAGGCGATATCTATAAAAATAAATCGCACATAGTGTATTACAGAATAAACAGAGGACACGCAGGATGATAATGTGGAACTCACAAGATTGCAGTGATAATCAAGCCCATCATCCTCAGTCAGAAAATATCTTCAGAATATATGAAACACAATCTTCTATTTTTCCTTGTAAGGTAAAAGAGACCAAATAATAGTGCAGATGTAAATAAAATTAACAGAATTTATTGTTCAATGCACTTACAACAGGGTCCAAATAAAAACGCATAAAATCCACTCCGCAAGGTGGTAGTGACAGCATACAAAGTAAGTCCCCCAAATAGTATAATCCGACGCGTTTCGTCCAGATGACTTCCTCAGGGATTCCCTAAAAGGAGAATCAGCAGAGAAGAGCAGAATCACCACTTCTGAAGAAGGCTGTAACGCCGAAACGCGTCAGGTGGCGATATTTTGGTGGACGTTTTCTGTTTTTTAATTATAATTTGTAATTTGTATTCAAATAAATTATCCTTTATGTGATCCTGCATCCTGGGTCCTTTGGAGATATTATTTTTGGCACAACAGGAAGTATCCTGGTTTCAGCAGATATCCACCATCACAGATGCTTTTCTCCCCTTTATAGTCTGTGTCAGCTTTCTAAGTGACTCAGCTACATGTGAGTTTGACCAATAATATGGTGTTTTAATATTAGTTTTTACTATATTACCCTATGGTCTTTTATCTCATTTTTTAGGAATATCTCTTATGAAGTATTGGTAAATTTTATGACTATTGAGTGCTCTCACCAGTTTATATTTTACTTCTGAAAACAGCTCACATACCGAAAAGTTCCAACCGTATTCCATTTATCAATTGTAATACTAAAGGGGTGGTATACTTAATTGTATGCCAGTGTAACATTTTATATGTGGGTAAGACCTTTCGTCCTTTCAAAAGAAGAATTTTGGAGCATATCAATTCTGTGAGAACTACAGAGATCCCGATCTCGAAGCATGTCAAGACTGTCCATCAAGGGGACCCTCTCAGTACTAAAATCCCTGGGCATCAAATTAGTTAAATTGAATCAAAGGAAAGGTAATTTAGACCAACATCTGAGGAGAAGAGAATGCTTTTGGATCTACCGTTTGAAAACTTTATCCCCGTATGGATTAAATGAAGGATTTTCTTATTCTCGCTTTATCAATGAATCAATTATATTGGAAATATTAATATTGCAGCAATTGATGACTTATGGAACTAAACACTGTATATATACTTTTTTTTTACACTTGTATTTATTTATAGAATCGCTAAAGTAGGATAGAGGGTATCCAAATCACTGAACATATTTAATGACTTGAATGCTACTAGGATCCTAATTATATGCATTCCTTTATGATTCATTTATAACAATATTTTCTACATAATTCGTACATAAAATTTGAGGGTCAATTATCAGCTGAATATATGAACCCCCATTACACTCCTAAGACCATCTGTGAAATCACAATATAAACACTGTCAAATCGATTAGTGAAGGGAATCAACTGCAATTATTACAACCTAGAAATCTAAAGGAGACTTTTCTCTGATGATCTAGTTCCTCCCAATATTCAAGTACACTTAGTACTAGCTTAAGGGAGGAGATCGAGCAATCTATTTAGATTATGTTCTGAAGAACTGTATCGGCAAAATCAAATATGCAGTTGTAAACTACAGAATATTACTCCGCCTCCACCTTTGTTTCCTGCCTCCCCCCCCCCCAATGTAACGTGGTAAGTTAGTGTGCATTGGGAGGGATTTAAAGGATGGGTGGAGTGTTGGATGACGTGCGGCACACCGACAGATGGTGAAAACCTTGGAGAACTGGTCATTTTACCAGAGCTGTGACGTGGAGGTGAGGAGGATCGGGTCGGTCTGCCAAAGGACACCACCCCCTCTCTCTCCTCTCTCACACCTGACAGCAATGTGAATCGACAATATGACACGTGATTTGGAGGGTGACACGACACCTGATTAGTCCTCATGCATATATTAACCCAGTCCACACAGAGAAAGTTAGCCTCTGACTAAGGTGCAGCTTTATGCACCGAAACGCTTGTCGGGTCCTCTTATCTTTACCTTATGGAGCACTTCAAACACTAATGCACTCACTGGGTCTGTAGCACCTTTTTCTTTTAGATTTGCTTGTGGTGGCTGACTGGAGCTGAGGGATTGCTCTAGTAGAGATGAGTGCAGCGGAAGGAACCTTTGGACATTACACTTTATTCCTTCTATGGGCTATCCGTATCTTTCTCCCTGTTATTTCATATGTTTTTACTTCTGTTGCGTGTGTGGGACAGATCCCCCTGTCCCTGGATTATCCAGCTCTTCACTGTGTTCACATGGTTGTTTGGTAAATTGCATTCACATCCCATCTTAATAGTATTCTGTTCGACAACCGAACAAATCATTGAATGCCAGACCACCCATATTGGGAGTGTGCCGCTTGTTAACCCCAGTAACCTCTGTTCACACCTCCATAAATCGCAATAACACTAACATTTTAAGCAGTCGGCTGGGTGGCGGCAGTTCGTATGTGCGCACACGTGGCGGAGGCCATCTTTAGCCATGAACAGAGACAACGGTGTTTGGTCGTCAAGTGTGTGGAACTAAAATCGGATACTTGACGGCGCGAACAACGCTGTGACTATCACCTCGGGTTATGATCGGCAGATTTCATACAGAGTGGTGTTTGGGGGGAGCATTCTCCCGAACAAGATACATGGAATTAGCATACGCACGAACAGTTAATTCTTTATTTTTTGTATGTTTTATACCCCCGAAAGAGAACGACCGCACAGCCTGATTTCACTGAACTGTTTTGGGCAGGCGCCTCGTGTACGTTTGTCTAAACTATACCCCGGTAGCGTTTCGGTTGCTTTTGTGGGATTTGAGCACTTTTCGGATATGTTGGGCGCTCAGTTCCATCTGGGGATATAAGACTTGAGGGGGTACCTTGATGCCAACTATATGTTTTGGGGTGTTATTAGTGTATATGTCCTGGACCTGAAAGTTAATATAATTATGTTGTGTATTTTATCTCAGTCTACTCTCAGGTCCAGTGGGTAATTCCCCTGGAATGTGTTTTAGGAAACCCCTTGCATGGGGATTGAAATAAAAGGCTGTGTGGCTCTATTAAAACCAGTTATAACCCCAGAGCTGAGTGTCGTCCAGTTCCTGGATTATTTTACTCTGTTTGGCTGTTTCATTGGAGTATTATACCTGCTCCAGAGTATATTTTGGAGTAACCAGCGGAGGAGAGTCCCTGCTAGGACTAGGGCTCCGCTACAATAAGGTATTAGCATAGAACACCCATGAAGGTGTTTCTTAGGAGACGCAGGTACTTGTAGCAAATACATCTAATACCTATGAGTTTTGGCTGCTCTGCATGGATGTTTGGCCCCCTTCCTTCCACTTGTCTTTATTTATCTGCTGTTAGAGGGGAAAGGATACCTACATTACTTAGGATGCTTTAGTAGATATGAGAACTCCTTCAACTTGAACCTGAAACACTATTCACAGCAACTTCATTTTAGAATATCACCTAGATTCAGGCTATACCCTCTTTGCCCTCCTGTCTCATTTGTTTATAGTTGTTCTATGATACAACTACCTGGTTCACTGTTTAGTGAACTTCCTTTGACCAAATATTTCTGTTATCTGGTTTTAGAAGCAATTATAAGGCTTAGTTTAGCCTTATTACATACAGCTGTATTCTGAGACTAATAAACAAGGATATTAGTATTATTGTTCCCCAGCTTTATTTCAATTTGTATCCTATTTTACCTAATAAAGTGTTTATCGCCCGATCAGTCGCATCCCTGCAGTGCTCCGACAATCGGACGACTAAGCACCCCCAAAAAACGACCAAACTAGCTGCCTACTGCTTTGCAAGCAGCACTTCAGCACCCCAACACCAATGGGGAAGAAAACAAAAAAACTGCGACCGGATCGGCCGCGGCAATCCGCGGATATCAGTGAACTTTTCCGATGGCCGCATGGAGCAGTGGGGCCCAAGATGGCGGCCGACATGGACGAATACTCAGACAGCACGGATGATTTCCCGCTACCCTGCACAGAGGCTCTAGAATACCGAGAACCGGCAAAGCCAAGCCAGCCGGCAGGGGGACATCCGGTGACCACGGAGATACTCACCTCGCTCCTCTCAGGCTTGCGGCAGTCACTTTCGGCAGAAATCTCCCAAGTGAGAGAGGATGTCAGAGAGTTCACCGCCCGTTTAACAACCGTTGAACAACTCACCCAAGCTCACACAACCCAGGTGGCAGACCTCCAGACACAGGTGAGGGAACTTACCACAGCCCACACAGCACTGTCCCACCAACTAGCTGCAATGGAGGACAAACGCAGATGGAAACACATTAAAATCCGAGGCATAGCTGACTCACTGACCCAGGCAGAGCTACCTCACTTTCTACGCAGGCTGTTTGCAACCCTGTTACCCGCCAAGCAAGCAAAAGGGATACAGCTGGAGGGCATGTTTCGGTTACCCAAGCCACCACAACTCACTGGCACCGCTACTGGGGACCTCCTGGTCAAACTACTGAACGGGCAAGACAAAGCTGCGCTCATGGGCGCCATTAAAGGGAAAAATCCCTATAGCTTCGAGGGAATGGACATCACATTTTATGCTGACCTATCCCGCACCACTCTGCAATGGCGGAAATCCCTTCGACCACTGACGACTGCACTGGCGGCCAGAGGGACGACATACCGCTGGGGACCTGCCCATGTACTTATAGTACAACACCAGGACGCTGAATACAGAGTCAACGCCATAACAGAGATGGACACTGTGATGGCGAAACTGGGCCTCCACAACCCCCTCCAGCCTCAACAACCTGGGACCCAGCCAACATCGTTCCGTTCGTTCCAGCTCAGGGGGCGCACAGAGGAAGGAAAATCCGCGAACCACCACCGCCAGTCTGAAAAGGCTCACAATTTTAATATGTTTTGCTTATTATGTTTATGTTTCTCCTTAGTTTTTCATTCTTATTTCTAACAATACTAATACCGGGATTGCCCGGAAAGCTGGCTCCAATACATCACCCACCCCCCCAACTCCAAACAGCACACGGCAGGCTTTAGCTCTATGACGAGGAGTTGTACTAGACGCCGTCCTAGACACTACGCCCCTGACCAAGTACCTATGTTGGCCTAGGCCAGGTCACGGCCTATCTCAAATCCTAACATATCGACCCCTCTGACAGTACTGCCCACACACCCGACCTAACATGGGTACTTTCCCCCGTTCCTTAAGATAACACACTCTCTGATAGCGGTTATTGATAAGGCACACTCAGCGTATAGCGCTCACCGCGGCACCACCGCCTTAGACAACGCCACCAACCAGGTGGAACTAGAGCCTTCATAGAAACCTCCTGGTCACTGTTCTACTCTAAGTTCCACTAATACTACGCACTTAACGACAGTTCTTATCAATACCACATAGACGTTACATAAATGTAGTAAACACACCTGACACAGCTATCGTAACATACTCACTCTACAAGCTCAAGTTTTTCCTTAATGTCTAATTTACATATCTTAAAAATGTGCAGTAAAAGTAAATGTCATACTAATGTTACACTTGTTACAGTCGCGCTTGACCTGGCTGTTGTGGCTATTCAAGCAAAATGTATAACTTGCACAACAAAAATAAAGAATTAAAAAAAAATAAATAAAAATAATGATAAATAAAGTGTTTATCTACTGCAGGGGTAGTCAACCTTTTTTCTACCTAACGCCCACTAATGCATCTTTATTGATGGAAACATTTCCTTACCGCCCACCGGTTTTCACGTAAGTGCGGAATATTTTTTAGAAAGGAGGGTGTTTTAAAAAAAAAAAAATGTAGGTACATTTATCTTTTTATTTCTACTTTATGCATGTTTATAATGGTTTAAATTTTATAACGTTTAATGAGAAAACAAAGTAAATTGAAATTACCTTTAACTAGTGATTAATGAGATCCTTGAGGCTGGTGCTGCGAGACTAAATATTTTATATGTGGTTCGATTTCCGTAAGGAACAAACTAAGGTCTCCTCTTTCGGTGATATTCAGATGATTTCTCTGTTTGCTCATAAAATGATTTTTATTATTATTATTAGCCAACAAAGATTCTCTCCTTTTCCTTTTTATATTTTTTATTTTCCTCCTTTTTTACAAGTACTCTGCTCCTTTTTACAAGTACTCTGCTCCTTCTTTCTCCTTTTTTACAAGTACTCTGCTCCTTGCTCCTTTTTTACAAGTGCTCCCCCTACCTACTCCGACTCCTCCCCTTCCTCTATCCAATATGGGCGCACATGCGCGATCAGGCACACACGCTCAAGCTTTCATGCACTCGCATCTGCAACCTCGCACTTCCTGCTTACCACTGAGTGCACGAGAGATGAATAGAGCGTTCATCTCTTTGGATGGAGGGAGGATTCTGCTACCACCCACCTGGAATCCTAAAACGCCTAAAACACTGGTGGGCGGTAGGGACCAGGTTGACGACCCAAGATCTACTGGATACATTTTGTACAAATATAGCTGTGGGGATTTGGCTTACTGCCTCACAAGGCTCATCTTAAAGCAAGTTATTTAAGCTGTATATATTTCATCCCCAACCCCTTTATATACCAGCATTGAGTCCCCCCCTGTTTGGGGTGTATTCTGTACGTATAGTTTTTTTAGGGTCCAAGCCCTTTGGTGGAACTGGTACCACCACACTGACCTCTATGTCCCTAGCCCAACAAGTTTGGATTAGGCGACATAGTCTCCTTTCTGCTTTGTATTGGCATCTAGTGTCAGACAACTTTTTTTATACTGTACTTTTCTAAATAATCCTGTTTCTTTTTTATTTGGCCCTTGTTAGCCTTTGAGTTTGACATGCTTGGCACTAGAGGGATTAGCCTCCAACAAGGCCTGGAGCAGAAGATTCAAGGACCACTCATGGGTCTCTATGCCTGATAAGCAGCAGGGTCTTTACTTGATTCTGAGAGGTAGGATAAGGAAGTGGGGAGACGTCAATCCTGGAGCAGAGCTGATTATTTTGCCGTGGCCTTCCTGTGGCATAAGGTGAATAACTCATCTGTGGGCCGCAGGATCCTTCTCAGACATATAATGGATGATTTAAATCCATTTAATGGAGTACAGCGTTTAAGTCCTAAATGCACCGCCTGGATACAATGTGGCGCTGGTGATACAATATAGTTTTACATGTATCTACATTTTCTTGAATTGATTTTCTGTGTTGACTAATACATATCAGATTCACAAATTAGTATCAACAAAGTTTTTACGAAGACTTAAAAAAAAAGTGCGGGTGCTGAAGCAGGCATTTAATGGTTGAGTAGGTACATGTTTTGTTGAGTATTGAGGAATTACATCAGGGTGCTTCTTTGAAGTAAGTGCTCTGTTTAGAATTTAATATGAACATATATGCATATCCAAATCTACCATATCTATATCTAATCTACTGGTTATTTCCCTTTTAGTCGAACTCGCTTAGAAAGAAAACAAGATAAAACCACTCTTTTTTTTTTCCAGTGGCTTTTAATTACTTTAAATACATACTGCTTACATTCCAAAATATATATAACAAAAAATATTATCCAGCTTAAACCATACTTTCCACTATGCACCACACATAGACCAGATGCAAAGGAGGAAGAAAGAGAAAAGAATTCGGAAGGAGGTCACGGCAGTAAGTTTCATGTATGTACAGAAAAGTAACAAACAGCAGCTAATTACAGTCAAACAATATCAATAAATATCAACTCAAACCATCACTGGATAAACAAAACAGTCTCTTATGCGAAAAATGCACAATGTGTATTGTAAGGGTACAATGGTAGCACAAATATATTATTGTCAGTTATTAAAGAAACAACACCCTGGGGTCCGGAAATAAGGAAAATAGCAGATAAAACCACGGGTCTAAGGACCAGCAGCTCCCTCTGGTCAAGAATTTTTCTTGAGGGTTCATCATAGCAGAGGATTCGGGCACAGCTAAAGCGCTATTAACTAAAGTGTGAACTGGCGGAAATAAAAGTTACAAATTTAGGCCACAACAGTTGGACTGAAAACATAGTGGACTTAAAGAAAGTTTCCCATTCAGCTTTATTTCATTTTGAATTGATTTTAATCTCTGATTAGTTCCCACTTTTGTGAATAGCCCTGCTTGTAACTACATAGTTAGCTGCATCTCCTATGATCGTCCCACCCCTGTCAGAGGGTTACTGCCAGAATCCAAAATGGAAAGGCTGATTTATTAAAATTGGATTTAATGTAAAATGCATACATTTTAGCATTTATGATTTTTTTATTTGATTTTAATTTTTGGATTCCTGTCATGCCTTCAGTTTCCCTTTATTAATATGTCACATATTAAAGGGACACTGTAGGCACTATAACTATTTAATCTTTTTGAATTGGTTATACTGCCTGGTGTCCTCTGGCACAAGACCCTCCGTTATTGTTAAACCATTTCTGAGCAGTTCTGCAATAATAAGAGTTCCCGACCACCTGCAACCTAGTTCCTACTGGAGGTATGGCTATAGCAGTCTACACACTTCCTTCTAGCAATACCAACTCATACCATCAGCGTGCACTGTGATAGGCTGAAATCGGTAAGCTTACGTTCTCTGTCAATCACAGTCATCCAATGCTGCTCAGGCTAATGCTTCCTCATTAGCTCAAGCAGCACAGAGGGGATGGACTGCTTGAGATTCTTGTTTAGTACTCAAATATTAAGAACAGTATAACACTGGACGGAAGAATAGCACCAAGGGACTTCTGACACTAACGCTTCAACGAGCTGAAGCAGTTACAGTGCCTACAATGACTTTTTAAGTGCTCTATATCTAAACTATTGTTTTACCCTTCATTTCTTTAAAAAGAATATCACAGACAACTCATAAAATGTTTTTTAGTCTTGAAAATTCGCCAATGAGTTGTAACCATGGGTGGGAAGAATGTAGTGCCAGTGGCCTGATGACCTCTTTTCCATGCCCCCTGTATGAGAAGGAAGTATGAAGCCTGACACAAACGTTTAGAGTTGGCTTTCAAATGGGTGGTCCAGCCAGAAAGTGGGTGAAAATATGTTGGTGTAAAAATATAATTTCCAATTCATCTGACTTTGGAAGAGATGTTTGTTTCTAAAGGGTTGGAAATGAGGGGGTCAGACCTAAAGCCTATGGGACAAAGCCAGCAAGTTATTTCTTTAAAACATAATTGATGTCAATGTCCTCTAATTGAGATGCAATTTTTTCAAAGTGATGTATAACAAGTAATCCTTCAATCTAATGAGAGTGGATCACAATCAAATGTAAAATCAACATAATTTGGCATTAGCATGAATTGATATCTCAGTCTTGTTATTTTCTGCTAATCACTCTGTCAGTCTAACCTAATTTTTTTGTGGACTATAAAGTCATTATGTAGCCTGGACTAAACTGACAACATGGTCCCATTGGTCATAAGTTGGTTTAACATGAATACTGTATTTGTTTTGGCCTCCGTCAATTACCTGGCATTATCTGATTTCCCATCAGCCTCGGGCAGTCAACGTCCTCATATCATTTGTGTATCATTCTGGTATACATTTTTTTTTGTTCTTTCAACAGGCAAGTAACGTATGGCAAATAATACAGTTAGCTACCATAAGCATCCCTTTTAAATTAACTTTATAGAACTATGATGAGGATGAGATTTATGAAAGATTACAAACAACATGGTTTAGAATAGAAGTATTAATGTCAATTTTATGCTTTTTACTCTGCACTCATACATTTAATTTTAACTCAAAGAGATGCAGTTGGACATACAGAGATTTGGACCTTCGCCCAGTGATGTAACCCACAGAAGGAGTGCAGACTACAATAGTGACATCATTGGGAGCAGCACTGGTCATTATAAATAAGGGCGGTGATGTTTTAACTACTGGAGCGTACTGTGCTTGAATAACCTCTTATTTCATTACAGCAGGTGCTAAAGGATAGTACAACTTGCATGCATAGCTCATGTACATTTAACTCTCACATTAGTTCAAAGTGTACCCATGGGAAGATTGAATCTGTTTTTGAGCAGCGACCTGTCAGAGTGGATAAGGTTAGCTAGTTAGCTATGTATTTACAGATAAATAAATAGTTGTTATGCCATTACGACCAGTATATTATGGTGGGGCCGGACTAACTTGATGATTATTATCCTTTAATGTGCTAACATATTTCTCAGGGATCTACACTGGGTAAACAAGCATATCTGACAAATTTAGTTACACAAGGACAATTATAGTAATTATTCATAGACAGAGATATAGAAAACAAAAGTACTCAGTGGTTACAAGGAGAGAAAAATCAATTCACTGGCACTCGGCTGATAATTAATAATCATATATTACTTAGCAGGAAGAATACACTGAGACTTCACTAATGATATGTCATGGGAATAGATATTGCTCTTACCCCAATTAACATTACTAATGCTATTTTGTATAGGATCACTTGGGGGTTTATTCAGTAAATCAGACAATTTGGAGAAATGACAAACTTCAGGGCACAAGAGTTGTAATATCCAATGTTATTACCATAATGGCTTTTATTGTCTAAAATCTGTAACTCTCTTGATAATTATCTGCAATCCAGCTACGTGAGTAAATATATGTATAAAACAAAAAGCAAATATAAATGATAGTTAATGGGACCAACAGTTCGATTCTATTATTTGACAGAGTAATTGTTGGAGATGCATCTTTATTCAAGTATACCTGGTGTTCAATTAACAATTAATCATCTAACTATTTTACAGCCAGGGTAACCAATCTATATCAAGGTAGCTGTTCTAAACAACTTATGGCCAGGCCGGGTGTCACCTAAGAGTAGTCTAGCAACTGACAGTGATACAGTATTTTAAAGTCTTGTGAATCCAGCTATCAAAACATGTTTGTGTTGGCAAATGTTTTTAAAGCCAGTTGAATATTGAATCGGCAGATTGTTGTCCGTGACAGTCTGAAAAAAATAAATCACCAAATCCATAATTTGCAATTCTTTTGTTGCAAATTCTCGTTTAGAAATTAAGCCCAAATTGTTTTGAAATATATAATTCATTTTAACACATCTATTCAATATAATTTTTTTTAAGGAAACATTTTTTACAACATAATGAAAAAGCAGGAAGGACTAAAATGATTTTGCAACTGCAAGATTATCATTGCTTATCTAGTAATGATCAGATGTGGGTTTAGAAGGTATTAAAATGGTTTGCTAGAATGAATAGCCTGTTATATTATTGAACTTACAATCTTGGGTAGTTCCTCCTTCAAAACAAAAAACCTACAGTATGTCAGCAAAAGTGTTTCTCTGCTTAAAACATCTAATACATAAAGGAAACCAGCCTTAAAAACAACCACAAAAAAGCCAAGTAGGTCCCTCATATCTTCTATACAGGGAGTTTCATATTTAGCAAAATAGCACAGCCTCCTTATTCTTTCCTGTACCATCCCTGTCTACAGGGGTTAGAGTACTCTGGTAGGCGCTGCCATATGTCACTATCCTTCCCCACCCCAAATCTTCATAGGAAGAAAAAAAACAAAATAACAAATAACAGCAGCTGTATGAATAAGGAGAAGCATCTCTCTTGATAAACCCACTCCAAACCAAAATGGCAAAGAAAGCGACTGTGGGATCAGCGGGGTAGGTGAGAAATTGTGGTCTTTACCAGAAGTCAACCTCAACCTGGATTGGCAGGAGAGGGACACTTGGACATAGAGATGGGGGAAGAAGAGTTAGGTGCACGCTGGGGAGGCTCAAGTTGGGTCACTTCCCTTCACTTCTTGTTTTTCAGTTGGTTGGCTAGCCAGTCTAGCCCCTCATAAAGACCATCTCCACTGGTGGCACAGGCAGCCTGGATGTACCAATCTCGATTACGCAGTGAATGCAGCCCCAGCTTGTCTGTTATCTCAGCAGCATTCATAGCATTGGGCAGGTCCTGAAAGAAAATTTTTATGGATGAAGAGATACAGTGAGGCAGTATAGGCATCAGCTGTGAACAAAGGCAGATTCACAGTGGAATATCACCAACAAGTCACACAAAGCCAGTAGTACAGAGATATGAATCATATGGTACCCTCAGCTTTTGTGGTATTTTATTCAAGGACACTGCATATTACACAGTAAGTACAGTTGCAAGAAAAAGTATGTGAACCCTATGGAATGATATGGATTTCTGCACAAATTGGTCATAAAATGCGATCTGATCATCATCGAAGTCACAACAATAGACAATCACAGTCTGCTTAAACTAATAACACACAAAGAATTAATTGTTGCCATGTTTTTATTGAACACACCATGTAAACATTCACAGTGCAGGTGGAAAAAGTATGAACCCTTGGATTTAATAACTGGTTGAACCTCCTTTGGCAGCAATAACTTCAACCAAACGTTTCCTGTAGTTGCAGATCAGACGTGCACAACGGTCAGGAGTAATTCTTGACCATTCCTCTTTACAGAACTGTTTCAGTTCAGCAATATTCTTGGGATGTCTAGTGTGAATCACTTTCTTGAGGTCATGCTACAGCATCTCCATCGGGTTGAGGTCAGGACTCTTACTGGGTCACTTCAGAAGGCGTATTTTATTCAGTTTAAGCCATTCTGTTGTTGATTTACTTCTATGCTTTGGGTCATTGTCCTGTTGCAACACCCACCTTCTGTTGAGCTTCAGCTGGCCTTAAGTACTCCTGCAAAATGTCTTGATAAACTTGGGAATTCATTTTTTCTTCGATGATATCAATCCATCCAGGCCCTGACGCAGCAAAGCAGCCCCAAACCATTAAGCCCCCACCACCATACTTCACAGTTGGGATGAGGTTTTGATGTTGGTGTGATGTGCCTCTTTTTCGCCACACATAGTGTTGTGTGTTTCTTCCAAACAACTCAACTTTGGTTTCATCTGTCCACAGAATATTTTGCCAGTACTGCTGTGGAACATCCAGGTGCTCTTGTGCAAACTGTAAACGTGCAGCAATGTTTTGTTTGGAAAGCAGTGGCTTCCTCTGTGGTATCCTCCCATGAAATCCATTCTTGTTTAGTGTTTTACGCATTGTAGATTCGCTAACAGGGATGTTAGCATTTGCCAGTGACTTTTGTAAGTCTTTAGCTGACACTCTAGGATTCTTCTTCACCTCATTGAGCAGTCTGCGCTGTGCTCTTGCAGTCATCTTTACAGGACGGCCACTCCTAGGGAGAGTAGCAGCAGTGCTGAACTTTCTCTATTTATAGACAATTTGTCTTACCGTGGACTGATGAACAGCAAGGCTTTTGGAGATACTTTTATAACCCTTTCCAGCTTTATGCAAGTCAATAATTCTTAATCGTAGGTCTTCTGAGAGTTCTTTTGTGCGAGGCATCATTCACATCAGGCAATGCTTCTTGTGAAAAGCAAACCCAGAACTGGTGTGTGTTTTTTATAGGGCAGGGCAGCTGTAACCAACACCTCCAATCTCATCTTACTGATTGGACTCCAGTTGGCTGACATCTCACTCCAATTAGCTCTTGGAGATGTCATTAGTCTAGGGGTTTACATACTTTCCCCACCTGTACTGTGAATGTTTACATGGTGTGTTCAATAAAAACATGGCAACATTTAATTCTTTGTGTGTTATTAGTTTAAGCAGACTGTGATTGTCTATTGTTGTGACTTAGATGATGATCAGATCGCATTTTATGACCAATTTGTGCAGAAATCCATATCATTCCAAAGGGTTCACATACTTTTTCTTGCAACTGTATATGTAGTTTGTATTAGACATATAAGTTAGGGTCTATTGAAAGGCGAAATAGATGCAATTAAGAAAGTTTTGACATTCCTGACCCTTTATTGTATCTGGTGACGCTAGATATAGCATATTATGATTCTTATGCTTGAAAGAGTATATTTTAACTTTTTCTATTGATACACCAGCTGTCTCTAACACATACTGAAAAGGGTATTTCTGCCTACAGATTTTTCTGTGTTTCTTCTACAGTTAATCAGCTATAAGCAGAGCTACAACTATAAACTACAAATATCAAACTATTTCTGGATTTATATACAGAACAGGAATTGCACTTAGCTAAAAACCAAAGAGCAAAACTTGGGCCAAAATAACAGATTTTGAAAAAATCTCCAACACCGCTATTGTACAATAGTATAGTACAATAATGGCAGTTTTACCACAACTTTGCAATTTAGGTTTACATTGGCCAAAATCTAGTGTTTAGTGAATAAATCAATATTTAATAAACATAAATGGTTTCCTTAGCTTCATCAATAATATATAACAAATCACAAAAAAGCATATATAACATTAGCATTTTATCTAAATAAAAGGGTCACTTTAACCACCATTATATCTTGGCAGCATAACAGCTCAGTTCTGCAGCAATTTGTAAAAAACGCTCCAGCTCAAAAAGCTTCTCAAAGCCTGATATCAGTTCTGTCCAATTTGTGCAAGCAATGCTCTCACTCTACACATTCAACTTGGACCGAGTACTCTTCCTTCACAGGCGAGAGACGTGGAGATCAGTAAACCGTGCACTAGGCTGTGCGTAAACTGATAGCAGATGTGGTAGGGATGCTATCAGTTTGCAGACCAGTTCCCTTCATCCTATGTGATAAGTGGAGCTGCTCTTGGGGGATAAATGGATTCTCAATAGAGAGTATAGGTTAAGAATAGATGCCATAGACCAGAATAAGACATTCTGGATCAGAGGTCCGTCCCTAAAGGTGGATCAAACAAAAACTGCAGGCTGAATCACTAAGCAGTGTAACTGAATGGAACTCTACAGGCAAGTATAGATATTCTTCTTTTTTTGCATTTAAATGCATAATGTGTAAAAAAGCAGGGGAACATTTTTTCCCTATTATTTCACTTTATTCAATAATCTCCTTAAATCACAGCACTGTACACATAATGCTATTATGACAGAACATGCACAGTACACATTGAATTAATAAAACCGCTTTGTTCAGATACTGCCTAACAAGCTCACACAGCAAACTAACCTGTTTGTTTGCAAAAACAAGCAAAGCCGCATCTCTCAGCTCATCTTCTGCCAGCATCCGCATCAGCTCTTCACGTGCTTCATTCACCCGCTCTCTGTCATTGCTGTCCACCACAAATATTAACCCTGGCAGGACAGGGAAGGACACAACATAAACTTACAAAGTCTTACTGTCAAAACAGCAATGCAAACTCCAGAAAAACAAATGCTTTCTGCATAGGTTACAATGCATGGAGGTCTCTTGTTCCTGTCTCTTTACAGTTAGATATTTATATACTAAGAATGAGCCTACTGTCTCAAAAATAAAATAAATCAGGATAAAGAGTAGCTTCTCCTTACTCTGTAGGAGACCCACTACCTACTAAATACTATGGAATAAAAATATATGAACTATACACATTAAATATTACACAGTGGAATACACATCAAAAAAGGAAGGATAGTAATAACTAAATCAGCGGTAAAACAGTTAAAAAACTGAAATAAAATATCTAGTAAGATAAATACTTACCACAATCTGTACCTTAATAAAACACAGTCTGTGTAATATTTCAGTGGAATGTCCAAATCCTATAGATAAGTTCTGTACAGTTTACTTTATATATTTTTATATCAGATATTTATTACTGCAGTAACTTGGCTTATAGCCCACCCCATCACTCAAATCCCTCATGGGGAGCAGCTGCGGTTCCTTCTGCCCAAACTATGTGTGTGGCAGGTGCTCACAGGTCATATTCACTGATCAGCCACAACATTAAAACCATTGACAGGTGAAGTGTTGAATTCATCCCTCAAAACATTAAAACTGTTGTTGCAGCACGAAGGGAACCTACGTGATATTAGGCAGGTGGTTTTAATGTTGTGGATGATCAGTGTAAGGGAATGTTTCAATTTCCTTTAAAAGCCAGAGGACACGTTCAGGGGTCTTGTGGAGTCCATGCCTTGACGCATCAGAGCTGTTTTGGCAGCATACATGATATTAGGCAGGTGGTTTTAACCCTTTAAGGACCAAACTTTTGGAATAAAAGAGAATCATAACATGTCACACATGTCATGTGTCCGTAAGGGGTTAATATTGTGGCTGATCAGTGCAAAATCCTATCAGCTTGTAAAACTGTTTAATGTATGCCTTTTCATGAAGTAAACTGCTGCCAATCACTGAACTACATATCCCATAATCTTGTACTGGACAACATAATGGTTTCTGCCAGAAGGAATAACAAGTTTTTTAAATGACTTAACCCCTTAAGGACACACGACATGTGTGACATGTCATGATTCCCTTTTATTCCAGAAGTTTGGTCCTTAAGGGGTTAATCCAAATGGTACAACTCTTTAGTGTATTATTAGGATAGCATCAAGGGTGAGCAATGTTTTGATTTTATCCATAGGTCTTCATCAAGCTCTTACTTACTTTGGGATTCCTAATGAATCTGGAGTGCTTTCATTTCGATTGACTATTACACTGAATTGCAGGAGCTGGACCATTTCGTTCCTCAGAATAGTGAGTTCAAAAACAAGCCGGCTGCTTGCCATTTTATTCTTAGACTTTTTAGGCATATAGCCGTCTGGATATTTACTAGAAAGGGTTTAATAAAAAGAACCTACTAAACCACTATTTAAATATTCATGTTGTGTGTATTATGCTTCAGTCTAGAATTGATCTACATGCAAATATTTTTATCACATCTTCTTTATTAAAGATTCAGGTCAATTATGCCACATAATGTAGTCAGTATTTTTTCCCTGCCTTAGACATGCTTCAAGACTGTTAAAGCAGGCTTAATTGCAAAGATTGCAGAGTGCCGTCAGCTGATGTCACAGTATGTTTGTCTTTATGGAGGATCTCAATGCTAAAATAAAAGCTTAAGAAATATTATTTTTAATTAGATGTTATACTTTTACAATTTGATTTAAATTACTATTTTAACCCCTTAAGGACCAAACTTCTGGAATAAAAGGGAATCATGACGTGTCACACACGTCATGTGTCCTTAAGGGGTTAAGGGTCACTCCAAGAACCTGTGCTCCTTGTATATTCATGGTACATGGAGTTTCCTAACATAATCTCTCTTCATTACATGGCTTATAGCTGTAGTTTGAAGCACCTCCCCTTCGTGATGTCACAGACTAAAGCTCCTCCCAGTAAAGCGAGGTATGTACAAACTAATTTAATTGCCTATCTTGTAGCTTTGCATAAAAGAACCTGAAGTGCAGTATTTTTCACTTTATTCATTCAAAAAACATGAATGCAGCTTTAATCAAATATTCCATACATGTCCAATAACCTGTAGCTGAGTAAGGATTTATAGGATTAACATAAGACTGCCATTAAGTAACAGTAGCAGGGCTAGGATAGTCGGGATTGGCTGAGGATTATCTGTCCCTTTCTCTACTCTAGTAAAGCAAACGAGGGAAAGACAAAGTCATGAGTATTTTGTCCTTTTTTATTCTTTTAATATACTATTTACATTTTTTATAAATAATGCAAACTATACCTTAAAGAAATTCTAAGTAAAGAAAACTGCTAAAACACAAAACAGGCACTCACCCTGAGTATTCTGAAAATAGTGTCTCCAGAGTGGCCGGATTTTATCTTGGCCGCCCACATCCCACACAGTAAAGCTGATATTCTTGTATTCCACTGTCTCCACGTTGAAGCCTGTTATAGGTGGAGAGAGAAATATCAGGTTATATTACAATAACATGTGGGCATTTCTACACACCTACATATATAGCTGATTTACAATGAAGAAACAAATCCAAAGAAACTGTACACATTGACGACTTTGGTAGTCATTTAACAAACTATTTATTAGTTCTTCATCAAACACAGTATGAGTTGTTATTATTATTATTATGTTATTATTTATAGCGCCAACAAATTCCGCAGTGCTTTACAATGGGTGGACGAACAAACATGGAGTTGTAACTAGACAAGTTGGACACACAGGAACAGAGAGGTTGCGGTCCTTGCTCAATGAGCTTACATGCTAAAGTGAGTGGGGTAAAGTGATACAGAAGGTAAGGATAGTTTTAGACTAATGACAGTTACAAGAGAGGAATCAGTCGGGAGCTATTAACAGTTTAATTGATACGCTTTTATGAAGAAGTGGGTTTTTAATGATTTTTTGAAGGAGTGGAGACTGGGTGAGCATCTAACAGAGGAGGGAAGTGAGTTTAACAGGAACGGTGATGCCCTCGAGAAGTCTTGAAGGCGAGCATCAGAGGTGGGAGTACGGACAGAAAATAGACGTAAGTCTTCAGCAGATCATAAGGGCCTACACGGTACGTATTGTGTATTAGGGAGGATAGATAGGTGGGAGCAGCATTATGTAGAGATTTGAAAGCAATAATTTTACCAGAATTTTAAATTGAGTCCTATATCTTACAGGAAGCCAATGTAGGGAATGACAGAAAGGTGAGGCGTGGGAGGTGTGGGCGGACAGGAAGATAAGCCTCGCCACCGCATTCTTTATGGACTGTAACGTCGCAAGTTGGGAGCACGTAAGACCACTGAGAAGCAGATTACAGTAGTCAAGGCAAGAAAGGACAGTGGAATGGACCAGCACCTTAGTCGTATCTGGAGTTAAGTAGGGTCGGAGTCAAAGAGTTCAACCTAACTTTAAGATAAAATATCATTACATCACTTTACTATCCCTAACTATTATATTGTGACAATACCTAAAATGGCAGACTTCAATTAACATAAATTACTCTTACATGGCCAAGTGATTGAGGAATAAAGATTGTGATGAACTGAGCCTCGTCATGTGATCTTGGAGGGACCTGCTGGCCAGCCTCTTACCAAAAGACTATGGGCCCTTTAAAACGATGTGAACAGACTTGGTTCGTGGGATTTTACATTTGGTTCGGGAACTGAACAGCCGCACGAACTGGAGACCACCCTGGAGCTTGTTATGCCTAATTGCTACTTTGTAGCAATTTCCACCACAGTGTTCTAAGTGTTCGTCTGGGTGGCCGCAATTCCTATGGACGATCACGAGGTGGCGGCCATCTTGTTGCCGTGAACGCAGACAGCGGTCTTTGGGCATGTATCTCATGGAACTGAAAACGGACACAGAAACTCCCAAACACCGCTGAACTTCTAGCATTGCCTGCGTAGGGTTCTACAACACTTAGAAAGGCGCTGTTCGGTGGAAACGTTCCCACGAACATGGAGATCAAGCTCCAGGGTAAGACTATTGACTCTGTTCGTAGTTTGTTAGTTTTTAAACTGCCAAACTAGTCCGACCGCAAGCCCTGATTCTCTGGAACTGTTTTGGGCACGGGACCATGCGTGCGGGCGGACGGGCGGTCAAATTATGACTTCCAGGAAATTCCTGAACCCCTGAACTGATCTGGGTAAATTTTTGGATATGTTGGTCACCCAGATCAGGGCTATCAGGGGATGTAATTTGTGGGGGGTTTGTGTGTTTTAGGGTATTTTGGGTTTTTTGTAAAAATGTGTGTTCATTGTTCTTGGAGATAATGGAGTTTAATACAGTGCTTGACTCAATTATCTCCCAGGCACAGGGGAGGGATTATCTTGTTTTGTATGGGACCTGGACCTGAGAGCCAATGTAATTGTGTATATGTTTTTACTGTAGTCTACTCTCAGATCCAGGGGGAGTGCCCCTTGCATAGGGGACTTGCATATAAGGCCATTTGTGGCTGCCATTAAAAATATTAGTTTTACCCTTCATGAAGTCTAGGCTCATGTTTGGGGGATTGGCGAGCTACATTCACTCTGGGGATTGATATAATCACTATACTCCCTTGGTTCACAACACTTGCTCTAGTAAGAGCAACCTGCTTCGCTCTCTGGACTAGGAGAGGTCTACCTACTGAAAACTGGATACTGGTCTTGGGTCCAGGGTGGGTGGAGGACAGCGAGACCCCAACCAAGCTCTGGCGGTTTGTGGGGTTTACGGTGGTTATGGTGTCTGGTGAGGTGCTTATGGTACTCAAGGATTACTAGGAAGCAGCGATTGATGGAGGTACCTGGTCGGGGTGCCAGGCGGTCCGTCACAAAGATTTACATGACAGATGAGAAAAAAATGGACATACACCATCCAATATGCAAATGCAGATAGTAACTGTACCTTCTCTACTACAAATTATCATTATTGGTGATAACATTACTTATCAAATTCTGTAATCTACTATTGTGAATCACCTGCATATACTAAAGTAAAACTTAAGAAAGGCCACACTCTGAAACAAGAGCTGTGAAATTCCACAAATTTCCCAACATGCATCACTGCATAGGCAATGAAACCAGTACATGCTAATCATTCTTGAATCCTGTTGTAACATTGTAGCATTTTACAGGGAGTAAAATTCAATCCATACTTAGCTAGATTTTGTAAAACTAATTAATGGTTTGGCATATTACGCTGTAATGTATATGGCATGTTTGAATTAATAGCATGCTGCCATAAACAAGGCATATTTGTGATGCAGTGTGCTTCATTTGAGATCCGGCAGTTGTAAAAGTTGCTGTAAGATTGACTGTGTCAAACATCATGGACAAAAAGGAAGCAATCTCCTAGCCTATTTTTTCATCTTTGCATATGCTGGTTAGATTTTTCCAGGACAATATAAAAATCCGTATAAAGCTGCTTGACTATACAAATATGCAATGCCATTCATTACGCAGATGCTTATTTTGCATAAACAATAGAATTTTTTGGACAATCTTTATCTAGTAGTCAGTGCGATTATGGCAATGCTCTACCTGCAACGCAAAGAGATCATGAATTTGGCGGTGGTCAGAAGTTGCTTGAAAAGAGCCTTTTTGTATTTAGAGATGGGCAGTTTTGTATTATGGAGATACATATCTCCCGGACTAAATTCAAATTCTTCGTCTGACACTTGGGTCAAGACTGCATACACCTTTTTCCAAAAGGGAACCAGGACAAGACAGCCACAGCATACATGGAGCATCTTCAGCATGAGTCTGAGTCATCAGAAAAAATACTATGTAGTCGGGCTGGAATAAGATATCATCTCGATAGTAGTTTGTAATTGGCTTCTTAAATTTCAAAGCTGAAGTGGGAGAGAATCTACATTTTTGATTATGAGAATGTTCTACCTAATTCCTCCTCCCAATGCACTTTAAAAAAAAGGGGTTGCATTTGGGGGACCAGTTATTAGCATCTGATATAGAGCGGATAAACCTCGGTGCAGGGACTCATAACCCACACAGCACTCCTCATATTGAGGAAGGGATCAAACAGGTCTGCTCTAGAGGAGATCAACTTAAAGAAATGTGTCAACTACAAGTAGCAAAATAAAAGCTGGCAGAGATTTAATGTTCTTGGAGGGACACTATAGTCACCAGAACAACTACAGCTTATTGTATTTGTTCTAGTGAGTATAATTACTCCGTTAAGGCTTTTTGCAGGGAAAAGGCAGTGTTTACATTACACCCTTTGGACACCTCCAGTGGCCACTCCTCAGATGGCTACTAGAGGTGCTTCCTGTGGCAGTGCTGCATTCAGAGACACTGAATGTTCCTCATGAATATGCATTGATTAAATGCATCACTATGAGGACTCCTTGACTGAGATAATGTCTGTATATATAGATGTATGGCTGTCTGTGTGTATAGGTGTATGTGTGTGTGTTTATAAGTGTATGGATGTCTATATGTATGGCTATCTATGTGTATAGGTGTATGGCTGTCTGTGTGTATAAGTGTATGGCTGTCTGTATATATAGATGTATGGCTGTCTGTGTGTATAGGTGTATGTGTGTGTGTTTATAAGTGTATGGCTGTCTATATGTATGGCTATCTATGTGTATAGGTGTATGGCTGTCTGTGTGTATAAGTGTATAGCTGTTTAGGTGTATGGCTGTCTGTGTATATAGGTGTATGGCTGTCTGTGTGTAAAGGTGTATGGCTGTGTATGTTTTTTTTTACATTTCTTTATTATTATTATTATTTTAAACAGGGGAAGGGGTTTAGTAGACAGGGGACTGGGATATAGTAGACGGGGGGGGGGGGGGGGGCTAGGATTTCGTAGACATGGTGGGAACTGGGATTTAGTAGACGAGGGGGGGGGGGCTAGAGTTTAGTAGAGGGGGTGAAAATTTACGTTTGTTTTTGCAGGCCAACATAAACCTAAACCTTGTTTATTTGGGTTTGACATGCTTGGTTTACATGTTTGTGTTCCTGACCCTACAGTGTTCCTTTAAGGAATTTAAAATTACTGTGGTCCATATTAGTTAAAGGGTACATGAGACCCTTCAGGGTGGATAGTAAAAGTTTTACCCTAACATTTAAGAATAAGCCGAGAAAGAGATGCCTGCGCAATGACAGTAGGATGTCTACAGCATCCATCAATAGCATTTTACACATGTAATACGACTCCTTACATGGCACTGGTATAAATCAAAGTCTATTGAAGGGACAATACATATGCATTAGCTTCATGTCAATTAGGTTTATTACTCCAGTAGCTAAAAATAATCAATTTATTTAAATAAGGTATTTGTTTGAATACTTCATAAATCACTGACTTTCTCTTACGGAGGTTGTCCAATCTGACCTTACTTGCGTAATGTTTGCTACCAAATCATTTACTCCACTGTTTTCATTTTATCTATAGAAGAGAAGGTGAGAAAAAAAGATCTAAACTCAGGAAAGCTAATTAAATAATGATGCAGTATTTCCATGCAGCGCACAACACGTTAGGCAGTCCAAAACTATTAATTCTAAACTCTCCAAAGGATTGACATTTTTTGGCTTTTAGAAGAAGCTACAAAAAATAGACAATTGTTTTAAGGTAAAGTAAAAGAAACAACATCAGTCAGATCTGTTTAAAAAAAACACATAACCTTTCATGTCTAACAAGTAAAGCAGATCTCAACAATAAAGCATCACCCATATTTACAGTATGAATATCAGTTACGTGTCACTTTAGCATTCCAATGTAGTCTTGGGTAATAGTCTATATTAGATCGGAGTGGTATTCTAAAATACAGAGTCTTAGGGGAAATGTTAAGCTCTATTTATGCGTATAGTGGTGAACACAACATATTCCTTCCCTTCAGCAGGCAAAATAAACATGTTTTGTTTTCTCAAGGCAGCATTCTGCTGCTACATTAGTAAAAGCTATTTGTAGCTCTTGGGGGAAAAAAAGCTTTTTCAAATAAAACATTCAGAGAACATAATGTTAATGTGTACAGTACTCATTGAGGCTCCTCATTTTAGCAGCAGAGGTACTGACTGAATAAATTCTAGGGCACAGCCAAAGTAATACTAAAACACACATTGGTCTATTTTCTGCAAAATATTTGGTTCCCATAGCCTTACAGTAAGACAATCACATCTAAGCCGATTCATACTTGCACAAGTATATATGGCCATCAATGCTCCCTTGCATTTTGCCATAAAGGGTAGTGTGTGTGTGAGCGCATAATTTCATGTCCTGTGACATCATGGAGCACAGCACACTGCTTCACTCAGACACTGATCCCAGCACTGTACCTGAAGGGAGCAGTGACAACGTCTGTGCCGTTGCAAGCCAAGATCATGGTTCCAAGGTCACCAGGAATAAATTGCCTAGATATGGAAAGGTGGTTTTATGATTATGAGTGTATGAGAGTATTTACCTTTTCCAAGCCAGTTTTATTTTTTTTATTTTTTTATAATTCTTTATTTTTGTAGTGCAGATATATATTACAGACTGACGAGAGGTACCCCAAAGGCAATCCTCTGGTCTTTCCCTCGCGTAACATGCGGGGCATTTGTATAACATGCACAATTTTTATTTTTCTCATGCTTATACATTTGGATTTAAACACAGTTTGAAAGTATAATGCTTTGAAGTCGGTATGAGAACTAGGTTATGAACATTCTAAGAAAAGTAATCGCTTGTCATTAATGATAAAAACATGCTGTGCCTTTAACAGGTGAAATATTGCATTTGGTATCATCGAGTACAGTGTGTAACTAACTTAGCTGGGTGCAATAAATTCCTTCGCGTTAAAGCCGTTTATAGTAAGCTTATAAAATCAAAATTGTAAATCAAACTTAAGTAGGCACAAAGCAATGCTAAGTGGGCACAAAGTAATGCTAGCTGGTGTTAACTTGCGTGCTGCGAGACAATGTAAGGGTAGTCCAGGAGCCAAGCACATGTCGCCAGGAGAAGTGTGGCTGTTAAGCCTGTGTGGAGCCCATGAAGGTTCAGCCTGTGCCCTTAGGGTGCTGGATACTGCCCAGGTACGAGTGAGGGTACGGTTCTTGGCGTCGCTTCGGTGGGTCGCTCGTTGTCGTTGGATCCTTAGGTAGTCCTGTGTATACAGTTGTTAGTCTCTTGTGATGAGTGTTAGACCAGGTCCTTTTTACTTCGCTTGTCTGTGGGTGCAGAGTGTCTCCCTTCCTCCCATGTGGGGAGCGGTACAGGACCTTCTCTCTCTGACTGTTATTTGGCGGTAATTTCCCCCGACTGCGTCTGGCGTCTGTTTGCTTACTGAGGTTCCGTGTCACCTTCTTACTCCCAGAGGATATCTGCTCAGGTGGGCTCGTGCGGTCGGTCGCATTTATGTTAGGAGTCGCCTTGCCCGGTCGGGGCTTCTGTGACTCCTCTGCATGCTCTCTCCGTGTCTTTCTTGCTTTCCGGGCTGCCTGTGCCGCCATTCTCAAGTGGGCCTCCCATTTCGCCCAGAATAGCTCGAATGCGGCATCCACTGCGTTCGCAGGCGCCATTGGTGAGCGGGTCGGGTGCTGTTGGCTTTGCAGGGTCGGTCTCTGCGCCCTGCTGGCGGCCATTTTGTTTGGGTCTCGTGGCGTCCGTCGGTCGGAGTTGTGCCCTGGAGCACCCCAAAGGTGAGCACTCTGTGCGGGCGTATGAGGGTGGACCGGGATATCCCCCGCCGGTCCAAAGGGGGGGGAACGCAGGCCCAAGGTTGTAGTCGCTGCTTGTCTCGGCTGTGGGAGAGCGGCCGCCTCTCCCGCACCCGCCTCGCTTGTAGGCCGCAGGAGCATGTCGGGTGTGCATCGCTTGAAACGCCTCATTTGAGGTATCGTTTTGTTACTCTCGATGCTGTCCGATGCTTGGTGGCCTCCCAGCTTCTTTTAATTGCCGTTTTGTGGGCAAAATGTCGGTTTATTTCCCCTGTTTGGCAGGAGCTGTGGAGGCTAACGTCCTCTCTGCTCTGCGGCTAGGCCACGCCCCCCTCCAAGCCAGTTTTAAAAAGGAGGAGTCACTGTCTGGCTGAGAGTGTCAGCAGACCGCTCTCAGCCAATCAGTGGAGACCCTGCCCAGCAGCACCCCACACTTCCTGAATCGGAATTTCAGAAGCCAGATACGGCCTGGGGGGAGTTTAGAATGCCGCCAGAGGCTCACTTTGAGGTTTAACCATTCGAGGCAGTGTAACCATAACAACTTCATTTAGATTAAGTTGTTATGGCATCTAAACTGAACCTTTAAAAATCAGAAAAAAACAACTTTTCACAGCCTGCATATAATAAGGTTTACACATCAAGTTCAACTACAGAAAAATAACTACAAATATATTCACTAAGAAGTCCTGATTTGTTAAATGCTTCATATGTCTAGGATCTAAATACATTTTTAGAAGTTAGTGCTAACTGTATAACAACCCTAACCCTAACCTTATCCCTAAGTAGAGCAATTACGGTATACCTTTTGGAGCCAGAATGGATGGTATGTAGCCCTCCTCTTCCTTAAAGGAAATAAGTATATATGAGTGCTTCCATACCAGCGAGCCTAGTGGTCCCCAAATGCATTTAATTTTCATGGTAAGTACGAATTGGTGAAAACGTACAGTTAGATTGGAAGACTGAACTTTAAGTGAATATAGTCTAAGGTCTCTGTCTATGCGTTCTTTAAAAAAACTAATTATTGAGTATAGTTAATTACAGTGGCAGCTGGTGAAGTTTTAAGAGGGTGTGGTGCCAGACTCCTCCACCAGAATTTTACTCCTCCCTATACAGTACAATAAAGCAAGCTGGGAACAACATAAAGATATCTATACAATACATAGAGCTGAGTACAATACAGAGCTTACCACAACACCAACAGAGCTGAGAAAAAATATAGATATAATAAACAGAGCTGGGAACAACTCAAACATGCCTACACAATACACAGCTCGGTAGACTACAATGATACCCATACAACAGATAGAGCTGAGTGTAAAATACAGAGAAATAACACACAAATATATTATAACTATTCCACACAGACAGGATCACTGTATTGAATCACACAGAGCTGCAATAAAAATATACCCCCAACATACATGTATACTGTTCCCGCTCTTTCTCTCTCTATATATTCCTGGCCCTCTCTTAACTCTCCCTTCCATGATCTAATTTTCAGTGGTGCTCCTGCTATGATAACTTTAGCTTTCTATTAACCCCTTAACGCAGTTACGGCGTTCTATGCCGTCCCCATTTAAATGGGCTTTAAAGCCGTTGCGGCAGCATAGAACGCCATAACGGCTTGCAGCCCCAGGAGGTAAAATTTACTTACCTCCGCCACGATCCTCTTCGGGAGGACTGCCTAACAGCCCAGGCAGCCCTCCCCCGGCAAATCAGGCCCCCGGGGGCAATGTGATCGCTCTCAAAGAGTGATCACATGGCCTCCTATAGCTGGCTGTGGATCTGCCAGCAGGGAGACTGTCTGAAATGTCATTTAACATGTTTAAAATAAATTAACATGTTTAAAATAACATGTTATTTAACATGTTTAAAATTATTTAACATGTTTAAAATAAATTAAATGTACATATATATATATATATTATAAATATAATACATCGTATAATTGCAATAAATAAATAAAATAAATAAAATATATTTTTTAAAAATTGAAATAAATTATATATACATATGTAATTTTATTCTAACTGTATTTTGCTATTAATATATATTGGTAACAAAATACACTTAGAATGACATTCTATATATATACACAGATAAATATATATAATTACATAAATAACTACATAAATAACTACATAAGTATACACATAGACTTTAAATACATATATATGTATATATATATATATATATATAAAAATTCTACAAGTATATTTAAGTAATATTTTAACATAATTATGTTATTTAATTAATTAAAATTTGATTGACGTGCCTGACAACCCAGACAGAAAGTGCAGAGAATTTGAATTGCAAGCACTATATTTAACCCTGTAACTTTCCAAGACACCATAAAACCTGTACATGGGGGTACTGTTTTACTCGGGAGACTTCGCTGAACACAAATATTAGTGTTTCAAAATGGTAACTTGTATTACAACAATGATATTTTTAGTAAAAGTGAAATTTTTAGTAGCCACTTAGTCACAAACACGTAGATTCAATCTGATTCGTCAGGCACAATCAAGTGCCCCGTCACAAATCTTGTCAGAAGACTGACAAGTCTTTATATCATATGCCTTTGGAAGTTTGCTTTTTGACTCTTTTAATAGTCAAATGTAAGCCAGAATATCGCTGCAATCCATTTCAACCATATGAAACAGAGGATCTTAGGATCTGGCAAAAACAGACATTGAAGTTCTACTTCAGACACCGAAGTTCTGCTGTAATGACAAAAGATGAATATGGAGTCATACCTAGTGCCTGGCAATTTGCAAAAACTTTCTTGTTTAAAGACAAGGGTTGACTGTTTCACTTCTGAGGAAATATGCATCCTAATTATTTATGTCAGGGAAGTATATAGCAGATTTCTTTGATGCATACTGCATAATTCTCACACTTGACGCACATCTTGTTTACCCTTGATCATGGATTACTGAGGTAGTATTGAGACTGAGTATGAAATTAAACACTCATGAATAAAGTTTTCCATAGTTCCAGAACATCTAAAGGTCTATCTAAGATTCTTAATGTTAATGAAAAATGCACCTCCAGCATCTAATGCGGTATTGGTTTAAGGGATCCTACAGTGCCAGGAAAACAAACTCGTTTTCCTGGCACTATAGGCTCCTGTAGTGTCCCCCTCCCGCAGTGCTGAAGGGGTTAAAACCCCTTCAGTCACTTACCTGAATCCAGCGCCGATGTCCCTCGGCGCTGGGTCAGGCTCTGCCTACACTCCTCCCCTGCCGACATCAGCCGGTGGGGGACACTTAATGCGCAAGCGCGGAAATAGTCGCGCAGGCATTAGACCACCCCATCTGAAAGAATTATTCAATGCTTTTTTATGGGTAAAAATCTGACACTGGAGGTCCGTGAGGGCAGACTTAGATTCTTAGAGCTGCAATGTAAACATTGCAGTTCTCTGGAACTGAAATGTTTAACATTGCAGCACTAGGTACAAAAGGGACACAGCACCCAGACCACTTCAATGAGCTGAAGTGGTCTGGGTGCCTACAGTGTCCCTTTAAGATGACTATTCATGCAGTTGTTATGATGGAATGAACTGTTGATGGTTAGTTTGGGTTGATCCACTAAAGAACAAGAAAGGCACCTAGAATTGTATGGGAGAGGATCAGTGTGTTCTAATTTCAATGTGTCAGCAATCTGATGTGAAGCTTGATTTTAAGTATTAAACGCTGACTCTTGATCCTGCAAAGTGAATGTGAGGCTATGTGGGAAATGTTTCCAATCAATGTGCCATTTGTTGTGTAACATATATTCATTGCATCGTGCATCATGCATCATACCCATTTTCTGTTATGTTTATAGAGAACTTTTTCCTTGTGTATAAGTTGAAGAATATCAAGTTAAGAACGAAGCAGGAGTGAAATAGATGTTTAGTAGGTAATTGTTATATCTAACATGAATGTTTAAATGGCTGCTGAACTTGATGTGGGAGGCAAAGTCAAGAATCTGATCAATAATAAATTCTAAAAATGGTTCTTGAGACTTGTTATACTCAAAGAAAATTTTGAGATTAACAAGTCTTATATTGCGTTTTAAATGTTTTGATGTTCCCCTTTCTTACTAGAGGTGATCCTTGGACTCTGTGGCACCAAAAAGTAAACCATAGAGATCTATCTGGAGAATACAGAACAAATATAGCTTAATGAGTTAGCGTTCACCAGTAGTAAAATTATTAGTAAAAAAGTAAAATTATGGCGCTTTATGATGATGACTACCAATATGACATCACATCTCCAGCCATATCCTGACTGTCTCTTAAGGTTGAAGAGCTCAAAAGCAAAGCAGATTGAAACAGATGGGAGTGAACTTCAGGGTGGAATAAATACAAAAATACATTTGCTTGCTATTCTAGGAAATAAATACAGTGCAAGAGCCATTAAGACGTCTTATATATCCTGTCTTCACACATTGGCTATAAATGTACCCATGCGTCACTACTGTAACCAAAGGCTGGTTGGTTGCGAATCATTATTATCAGGTTTATTATTTTACAACACTTAAACCTTTAATGCTGTTGGTTGAACAACGACTACAATAAAATAACTAAAATCAGACATGCTGTCTTTTTATAGCATATCAATCAAGAATACAGTGTACCTATGGTGGGAATTGTGGTCACAATCTCGCCAAGCTTCAGTTTGTACAAGATGGTGGTCTTTCCAGCAGCATCAAGCCCCACCATCAGTATTCGCATTTCCTTCTTTCCAATAAGACTTTTCAGTAGGTTTCCAAAGATGTTTCCCATGGCTACTTTCTAGAGATGTCCTTGCGAATGATAAATATCTGTCTAACAGAATGACAGAAGTAATTTAAAAATTAGGAATTTATATAGTAAAATAGTATTTTACATACCATAATTAAAAAACAGGGTCTAGTAATTGATAGCTAAAAGAAGAGCTTCATCTGCTCATTAAGCAGATAATACTCCCTGAGGACTTACTTAGAACTGGCATCAACAGATGTTTCTCCTGTGACTCCAAACAAAGCTATATTCTGTGCAAAACATATCAAATCATTTTTTTTTTTAAAAAAATACATGTAAATTAAAATGCAAGTGCTCAAACTGTTTCCTAACGTTCTGACTTCTAACGTGGCGTCTGGAAGGCCCCGTTCCTCATCTCTCCTATTCCTGCCAGAAGCTACCCTTAGCTGTCCTGTGCCCTACAGTACAGGGCCAGCTTATTGGCTTAGATCATCAGCAGATCTCTCTCATTCAATGAGCTAGGATTTGTTCTGCTGGGCATAACACAGGCAGAGAGCTTCCTGGCTGCAAAGGGGCAAAGAACAATAAGTGACAGACTCCAGGTAAGAACTCAAGCCATAAAAAATCATATAACCTGCAATAACCTGTAATGTACTGTTATTCAATTCAAGTGCCTTGTACAAGTTAACATGTTTACTGTTATAATGGATGGATATTCCCCCCTCCCCACCACTTCCCAGTTTACCCTTCCTTTCCCTTCCCTAATATATTGTTCTTTATTATTTGTAAATTCTGCAAAAAATTTTCAATAAAAATTATTTGAAAAGAACTCAAGCCATTAACAAACGGTTTCACTACTTACATGGGGAAGGGGAGCATGACCCTCCTGGAATCATAGCCACGCACTGTAGTTGTTATAGTGCTTGAAGTGTTACTTTAAGTGTTACCCCCTTACCTCACCACCCTCGGCACATAAAGAGTTAGAAAAAAAAAACAAAAAAAACTTTACCTACCCGATCTCTTCGCCATTGTCCCTCGGCTCTGCCTGCTCCTATGTCACCTGACGGGGGCCTAATGTGCATGTGCGGCAAGCACATTAGGCCCTCCACCTAGGAAAGCATTGAATCAATACTTACCTATGGGGAATTTACTGACTCTAGATGTCCTCAAGTTGAGTGTGTTAGGAGTCCATTAGGCAATCCAGAGCCAGGTAAAGTCTTGGAAGCGCCTCTGGTGGCTGTCAGTCAGTCAATGAGCTGAAGTGGTCTGGGTGCCTATAGTGTCCCTTTAATCAAATGACCAGTATAAAATTATTGACACCATAAAGGCTGCTGTCAGGCTAACGTTGACCCATTCGTATTCTGTAATAGGATGATTATGCACTGGCTTCTCACATTACTTTCCTACGCACACATTTGAAAGGTGAGAAAAGAAGATGTTTTATCTCCCTCTGAGGTGATAGCTACAATAGGTAATGTAAAAGGTGGCATGAATTAGTCACTTAATATATGAAGCATGTTGCAAAACTTCAAGCAGTAAGAATTATTAGAATGTAACTTTTTAATTCTTGTTAATTCAACAATGAGCAAATGCAATCCTAATCTCATCATGGTTACTTCAGTAATCTGGTCATTGTCAAAATTTGATAAGGGAATTGAAGATTTTAGACAAAAGAAGACTTGGGAAAACTACCAAGATCAACTGTATTTTCCAAATGGATTATTTTGACCTAGAATTCACCATTATCTTTTTAGTGAATACAATAAATAAAACCTGGTATGTTAACGGGATACTCAAAGCAAAATAACCAAAACAGCACACTGTTGTCAAAAGGTTTGCGTCCAGCAGGCACCCATTGCCTGGCTTAGTACTCAGATGTCAATAAAAATGAAAGTCCCTACTTCTGCATCACTAACATCAATTCTGCCCTTCCTAAAATGGAATTATTTGGCAGAGAGTGTCAGCCAATGAATTCCACCAAGATTGTAATATCTAACATGGAAAGGGAAGACCTGCTTTATCTATATCTTAAGAGAGGGCTCCACCGAGGAACCTTTAGGACCCAAGTAAATGTCGAACAATTTGAAACAGTTCAACTACTTACTGCAGGTTGGCTTAATGGAATTCCTTGCACCAAAACAACTAGAGTCTGAAATAGTCGTAATGGTGGTTTGATTGCCACTCTATTGGCATTAACATTTACATTTCAACTATATATCCTTCCATTATCTGTCAATGAAGAATGTAAAGAATTAAATGATGGTACCTTCACCATTTCAGCTGTTTTGGACAATATCCTGTATGGCTGGCTGAGAAATATTACTAGGAAACATGGTCAGCAACAATTTAAATGTTAAACACTGTTTGAGCATCAGTGGCAGCTACACCTTGGCATTACAGATATTGTGGAGAACATAACCCCTGGTGCTCTGTCACAGCAAAATGGCCTAAGCATCCTCTGACGGTCACAATAGCTTAAGTGGCAAATGCAAGCCACCACCTATCTATATGACGGCGTTGCCTATATGACGGAGTAGCAATAACGGGGTTTCCATACATGAACCATAATGTTAAACAATGCACTGATTCACTAACAGTGCTAAGCAAAACCTGATGTATGAAGGATGGAGGCGAGAGATGAAGTTGTCAGCTATGCCAATTAAAGATGAAGGCGGATGCTGCTATATTCAAAATAAAATACAGAGGCAGGTGTTCCTTATGACAGGTGAGATGGAAGTAGACAGGTGGTCCTCATGTCAAGGCGGGATGGAGGCAGGCAGGTGGTCCTTACGTCAAGGTAAGGTGTAGGTAGACAGGTGGTCCTTATATCACAGTGAGGTGGAGGTAGATAGGTGGTTCTTATATCAAAGTGAGATTGAGGTAGACAGGTGGTCCTTATGTCAAGGTGAGATGGAGGTAGGCCGGTGGTCATTACGTCAAGGTGAGATGGAGATTGACAGGTGGTCCTTATGGTAAGGTGAAATGGAGGTAGGCAGATGGTGCTTGTGTCAAGGTGAGATGGAGGCAGACAGGTGGTCCTTGTATCAAGGTGAGATGGAGGCAAACAGGTGGTCCTTATGACAAGGTGAGATGGAGGCAGACAGGTGGTCCTTGTATCAAGGTGAGATGGAGGCAGACAGGTGGTCCTTGTATCAAGGTGAGATGGAAATAAGCAGGTGGTCCTTATGACAAGGTGAGATGGAGGCAGACAGGTGGTACTTATGACAAGGTGAGATGGAGATAGACAGGTGGTCCTTATGACAAGGTGAGATGGAGATAGGCAGGTGGTCCTTATGAGAAGGTGAGATGGGGTAGACAGGTGGTCCTTGTATCAAGGTGAGATGGAGGCAGACAGGTGGTCCTTATGAGAAGGTGAGATGAAGATAGGCAGGTGGTCCTTATGACAAGGTGAGATGGAGATAGACAGGTGGTCCTTATGAGAAGGTGAGATGGAGATAGACAGGTGGTCCTTATGAGAAGGTGAGATGGAGATAGGCAGGTGGTCCTTATGAGAAGGAGACAGACAGGTGGTCCTTATGAGAAGGTGAGATGGAGACAGACAGGTGGTCCTTGTATCAAGGTGAGATGGGGGTAGGCAGGTGGTCCTTATGAGAGGGTGAGATGGAGGAAGACAGGTGGTCCTTATGAGAAGGTGAGATGGGGGTAGGCAGGTGATCCTTATGAGAAGGTGAGATGAAGATAGGCAGGTGGTCCTTATGAGAAGGTGAGATGGAGATAGACAGGTGGTCCTTATGAGAAGGTGAGATGGAGATAGACAGGTGGTCCTTATGAGAAGGTGAGATGGAGATAGGCAGGTGGTCCTTATGAGAAGGAGACAGACAGGTGGTCCTTGTATCAATGTGAGATGGGGGTAGGCAGGTGGTCCTTATGAGAGGGTGAGATGGAGGAAGACAGGTGGTCCTTATGAGAAGATGAGATGGGGGTAGGCAGTTGGTCCTTATGAGAAGGTGAGATGAAGATAGGCAGGTGGTCCTTATGACAAGGTGAGATGGAGATAGACAGGTGGTCCTTATGAGAAGGTGATATGGAGATAGGCAGGTGGTCCATATGAGAAGGAGACAGACAGGTGGTCCTTATGAGAAGGTGAGATGGAGACAGACAGGTGGTCCTTGTATCAAGGTGAGATGGGGGTAGGCAGGTGGTCCTTATGAGAAGGTGAGATGGGGGTAGGCAGGTGGTCCTTATGAGAGGGTGAGATGGAGGCAGACAGGTGGTCCTTGTATCAGGGTGAGATGGGGGTAGGCAGGTGGTGCTGATGCCGGCATGGCATTGTTACACATTGAATCCTGGTATGAGAGACAATTCAGACCTGTATAGATACATATATATGGGTACGGCTGCTGACATCCCCTGTTCTTTTACTAACCTACCTTCTCCTTTCCTTCTTTCTCTCTGCAAGCGACTCCTCTGTCCTCTCCGACCGGAATCCCGGTCCAACTAACGCGAGAGCTCCATCCGACAAGCAGGCTGTGCGGGGAGCGCTCGCGAGACTGTCCCGGTTTCCATAGCAACGGATGCAGCAGCGCTCTCCCCCTCCAGGTCTGCTGCAGAGATGAGTGGGCAGCAGGCCTGGTCCTCACATGCAGCATTGATCTGTATAAATCACCCACACATCCATTAACACAAAGTGGCAACAAAATCATAAGAAGGAACAAAAAAAAAAAAGCCAACTTGTAATATTTCATTTATGAGTCATGAAACCTGCACACCCAGCTTCTCAGTATAATCATACAGCTTTCTCTATCAGAAAAATAAATGTTATTCAGGATCTTCAATATAAAAACCGAATCAACCAAGCAGTATCATATAGACACAATGTATCTGTAAATGTAAAATGGTTTGAGGTTGAATGTTTCTTCATTAATACTGGAAATTTTATTCTCCCAACAATAATTCCCTGGAGTAATTTCTGTCTCTGTTACCTCTGTGTGACCTAATGCAAGTAACTGTAACCTATATAACAACAACAAAAAATTCTCCTGAAATATAATGCGTGTTTATAGATGTATATGCATTGGTATTTAGCATAAGAACATCTCTTATGTCAATTCTTTATTTTAAAAAAGGTGTAATACTGGAGTCTGCTTTACTGTTAATATATATATATATAATCTGATGGCAGCCCTGGCTATCACATTTAGCCACCATTCATGTGACCTCGTTGGCTCATCAATTTTAAACTACCTGCTCAAACTGCAGTGTAACTTATATTAACCCGTTTACGCCTCAAATGGTGTATACCCATTTTTACTTTTACTTACTTTGCTAAATTATATTTATTCAATGAAACCCCACTCACCAGCATTTATACTTCAGGAATGAGCACCAGCCAGCAGAGGAACAAATGTCTCTTCCAGGAATCTATTCCACAAGAGCTGAAAAAGACATATATACCATTGGACGCGTAAAGGGGTTGATATAAGCTACACTGCAGTTTTGAGCAGATAGTATATAGTTGATGAGCCAACAAGGTCACATGAATGGTGGCTGAATGTTATAGCCAGGGCTGCCATCAGCCCTGGCTGATGGCAAGGGCTGGTAAACTGGGGTCTGCCCCCGAGTCTGCCCACAGTGCCCACTCCGATACAACCCACAAGGATGAAGTGTGTGTGTATATAGTGGATGCAGTGTGTGTGTGTGTAGAGTGGATGCAGTGTATGTGTAGAGTGGATGCAGTGTATGCGTAGAGTGGATGTAGTGTGTGTATAAAGTGGATGCAGTGTGTGTATAGAGTGGATGCAGAGTGTGTAGAGTGGATGCAGTTTGTGTATGAGATGCAGCGTGTGTGTTTGTGTAGTGGATGCAATGTATGTTTGGAAATATGTGGAATAGAAAACAAACTGCATTCTCTGGGCAAAATTCTTTTTTTTTTTTTTTATTTAATTTCCCTCTCCCTGCCTCTTACCTGGGGCCATGGAGGGGGGACATTGCACTCCATGGTGTTTCAGTGGCATTGAGCAGAAAACCAGCTGCTGTATAGTGAAGATGGCCCCCAGCAAGCAAACTCCATCTTTCGGCACACATATATATATATATATATATATATATATATATATATATATATGTGTGTGTGTAAAAAAAAAAGATAAAATTCATATCTTGTAATACCTTTTTTATTGGACTAACAGAATTTTTTAATGAGAAGCTTTCGGGAGAACCTCCCTTTCTCGAGTCTGAAGCATGAATGGCCCACCAACCAGGCGACCCAACCTATGAAAGAAAAGAAACATTTTAACCACATGGAACCACACAACATATCATCATTCATCATTTTTACTTTTTTTTTTAAACGGTCTAATCTTACATACGACCGGAACCTGACAGGCTCACACCATCCAATACACTTTCCCAGCTCATCACCAAGGCCCAACCTTGCTGCTTCCATAGCAGCCCCAATCCTAAAGGAATGCGTACCAAACTGCAGAGGATCCAACCCCAAATGGCGTAGGCCCAACCCGAAAAACCCTCACACCGGGGCTCCCGCTGCTTGCCTCACTGCTGCCTGCTCCTATCCGCAGGCCCTGTGGAAGGGCTCCTCGTCCGTCCCTCCTGGGAACCGCACTGGGACTCAATCACTGGGGCGGCCTTGTTCACCTCGTAGGCCGGCGTGACGGCGCTGCAGAAGGCCCAGGCCCAGGAGCCAATAAATTCAGGCAGTCCTGAAGCCAAGAAAGTTCCCTCTCACGAACCGCAGACCGAATTCCTTCCATCAGAGCCTCCATGCCAGGATCCATCTGAAAAACAAAGCAGAAAGCACCACACAAACCTGCAGCACACAACAACAGGTAAGTGTGATTCATTAAAATGGCACCTAAACTAAAATGTCCGTTATTAATATCTGAAATCCATTTACAGCCACACCCTTGTGACCAACAACCCCACCTCTACACATGCCCGCCTCCTAGCTCTGTCAAGGCCCACTCCCCTTAGCTGTGCTGTTCCATGGGCTACAAGAAAGTGAAAGACAAGTAATGGAGCTATTTGGTGATTATTGTTCACCAAATGTTAGAGAAGAAGGGAAAAGAATGCAGGCCTCTCAACAGCCCCAAGTTCAGTGCAGTACAGTCATGATTTCAGGGTCTTGTCTCAACTTTAATCCATGGTGTCACGCTTTTGGGTCACCAGGGTACTGTCCCCTGAATGTGTATGAAATGCATTCACGCTAAGCTCATGGCACTAGGACCACGCAGAGAGCACCGATATATGTGGCACAAGAGACTTACCTCTGAGATAAGTGAACTTGGAAGAAATATTTACAAATAGGTAGAGATGTTTAAGACAACGGTGAAGATGCTATAGTCTCAGCAATAGTGCAATGCCAGTCCAAGGCATGGAAAGAAATGTCACACTCAGGAAGGGTTGCAGCAGAATGACCCGAGGGAGGACAATACAGTGCATTTCTTATGGGATGTGTCATTGAGACTGAAAGTAAAATGCCTTGAGTTTGGACAACAGTGCAAAGAATGTGGTAAACCTAATTATTTCAACAAACCAGCAGTACAAGCAGTTTACAATGAGACAGATGACTCTAAGGAATATGAAGTCATTTCTAAAGAAAACAAGAAGCACATTTCTAGTAGCTATATGTACTACTATGTTAACAAAACAAGAGACAACTTCCAACTGGACTGTGAAGCAAACTGCAATGTCATTCCAGCAAGGTGCACAAAGGACCAAATGAAAAATGTAAAGTGAAACTAAGCCACACAGACATTTTAACAGGCTGGGTTTATGGTCACTGACAAAGAAGTGTGTCTTCCTCTAGTGTGTAGACCATTGCAAACCATGTATCTGTGTCACACCAGAACATCCTAAATATGGATCAAGATGGTTTCTGCAGCATCAATACTGTGTACTGTTAGTATGCCATCCAGAAAGAATCTGCAGATATATTTGAAGTGGTGGGCTGTCTAACAGAAAAACTGAAATATGAAAGGTTACTGTCCCCTAAAAGTGAGACGCATTCACATAAATCCAATCCATGAAGGCCCAACTTCCTACCTTGATGGACTTCTTGGTGCTACAGACTTGTACAGTCCATGTCTCGGTGCATCAAAAATGTTTTGGCAGCACAAAGTGGCCCTACACAATATTAGGCAGGTGGTTTTAATGTTGTGATCAGTGTACAAACACCTTGGGTCGGCACCTATATCTATGCAAGAAGCATGTATGATTATAATGTTTGGAGTGTTATTTGGAGAAGTTGCAATTAATTGCAGCACAACTTAGGTGAGTTGAAGCAAACAGTGTTGCATTCAATAAATACCCAATTAGAGCAGCTGGCTGGTTTGTTTTGGTTGTAATGTTTCCTAACTTAACCATTAGTGAATCATCTCTGTATTCAGTTTACATGTGCAGAAGGATAAACACTGAGTGTGACCTCACACATTACCATTTAGAAAATACTGTACTTTCATGTTCTATGATTGTATATGAACTGCCCACCAGGTGGCAGAGGAGTTTCCATGTATATTATGAAGGAGAATGCCAGGAAGCCATCAAGTCCCATTCTGGAGTTATATGAACAAATATTAAATTACAGTTAGGGTGTGAGGAGAACTAACAATGACTTGACAAAACAAACTGGATAATTTTATATTGGGAAAACCTTTTAACAAATACATATATTGGAGTGTTAGCTTGGCCCCCTATTCCTGGGCAACATTCCAGAGGATCATGGGAATAAACATTTTTTTATGGATATATACAGATTATAAAACGTTTATTTCGAATCCTACTAGTATGAAAATTCAATGCAGTGAAACTTATGTTCATTATCTGGAAAAAACCTTATTGTTTTTCCATGACAGCAATAACGTGGCTCAGTCAGCCACCCGCAAAAATACCCTAGTAAAACAGTAAAATTGGTCAAATCATTATGCAATACTCACCTGGATTGTGTTGAAATTTCACTGAAATTCCAATGCAAAAAAAATAAATCAAAAGACAAAGTAGGCAGAGATTTTGCCATTTCCCCGAGTTGCCTTTAGTGACGGCTGTGAAGAAAAAGACAATGTCTCTGGAAACTCCTGCAGTCCAATTTTTGCCATGTATGAATATGTTTTCAAATAAATCTGAACTTTCATGAAATCTTTTCATGGAACTTTGTTGGATACTATGAGTGTGGTTCAAGGTGGGTTTTTTAAATCAGCAAATCCTGGAACAGTACAGGATGGAGTTGTCACAGCTGTTGTGGTGGAATCTCGGTAAAAATAAATTTAGTAGGCCGAGATTACCACGTGGCATGTGTACGTGCATATGCTGACGTATCGATCAGTTGGTTGCACGAGGCAAGATACGATCAGTAGTGTACGGAGCATGTGCAAGAATACAGGATATAGTATTCCCCCTCCTCCATTGTGCTGGACAAGCCATGCGGTCAAACAGGAAGTTAATTCTTATTTGTGTTGATTGGTCAAGAGAATGTGCGGGTGGAGCTTAATATGGGAGGAGTTATATGCCTATATAAGGAGCCTGCACTATTGTCCGGGGCTCAGACTTTGCTGTATTTTGGTGACGCTAGTCCCTCTGAGTCCCGATCGGTGATCCAATAAAGAATCTCTTCCTTCCTGAAGAAACCTGTGTCCATCTCTCTGTGCTTGGCTTCCGTCAGTTTCTCCGGTATCATTTGGTGCATTGGCCGGGAAGCTCATCGTTCAACGGTAGCTGAGAGGCAGAGGCGTGAGACGGTCTATCTTTGCCCACGTTCTCTACGGCTGCACCCCTGAACTTCTGCGTGGACCTCCCTTCATCTCGGCGCCACTGGTCTGTTGTCCAGGAGATCATCGGCCTCTACGTGAGAAGTGCTGGGGTGTCCCCGTCGATGAGTGTGAACTCAGGTTCAGGAACGAGGAGGTAAGACAACTGCTGTTTTAGACGGCAGGACCCGCTAGGGGTATACCGATTGTGCGGTAGGCCCAAAGGGGTTTTTGAATCTGTATCTGCCCCCTCTGTCGGAGGGAAGGAGCGAAGGCGCACCGCTCGATCGAACGCTCTTTAGTCAGACTGTTTGATTTGGTTAGTCAGGCAGGGCGCTCTGGTGTAAAATAAGCCCTAGCCGGACACCGGTGTCTTGTCTAGACTAGCGTTCTAGGGTGTATATTTTGTTCGCTAGGTCGGAGGGACCGGGAGACTAAGCGGCGTCTGTGTAAATCCGGTTCGCTAGTTCTCATCCTATCTGGGCTAAGTGGGAAGGCGTGTAAATTTGGAACCCACTAGACTTTTGATAGTACGACTAAGAGGCGTCTGTGTAAATTCGGTCCTCTAGCTCGTTGTATAGTGCGACTAAGAGGCGTCTGTGTAAATTCGGTTCTCTAGCTCGCTATATATGTGGTGATTGGGCAGTGTGGCTAACCAAAACGTATGTAGATTGTTTTTAGGTAGTCCATTCAAGGTACTGGCCAATAGTTTAGTTGGGAATTGTAAATGTGTTAACGATTGTTTTAGTAAAGTGTATATCTTGTTAGATAGCGCGAGCTCAGCCGTCTAGCGAGAGTGTTAATAGTGTGTTGCTGTATTATAGTGCACGGTACCATAACCCTGTATATTTACTGACACTGTATATAAGTACTAATCATTGTCGTCTATTGCATGTTTTAACACCATAACCACTAATAATTGTATTGTGACCTTAACTTGTGCTTTGACCTATGCTAACCGTACTGTAACCGCTATTTGTAAAAGACGATGTTACTGGGGTGTGTTATAGACGGGTAATTCGTATATAGAGAATTATAGCGTGGGTGACTGTATAGTTACGCCAAAGGGCATAATATTGATTATATAGTGACTGGTGTAACAGCTGTGTGTGTACGGGAATTCCCTGAGTGTTTATTGTTATTGTGTACGTTTCACTTGGTAACCGTACCACGTGGTGCTGTTGCCAGAGGAAACGGGTGTGACTGTTGAATAGTACGCGTGTATAGTATTCGTTGTCGACGACGTTCCATTGTTTAATATGGGTGCGTCGCAGTCAACGATTCCGGATCCCTTAGGATGTATGGTTAAGAATTTTAAAAAGGGATTCAAAGTTTGTGATTTTGGGGTAAAGATGTCTCCTGTACGTTTGGTCACTTTGTGTACTAGGGAGTGGCCTACTTTGGTTGCGGCATGGCCGCCACGTGGCAGTTTGGATCCAACTCTGGTACAGCGCTTACACGTGGCTGTATCAGGTAGGCCTGAACTTTACGGCCAGTTTCCTTATATTGACTGTTGGAGACAGGCCGTAAATGACTCGCCAAAATGGCTCCAGACATGCCACGAGGAGCAGTGTCGCCTCATGGTAGCTAGGACTTGTTCGTCCACTAGGACTGGTGTTAGGCCCATTTTGGACACGCCCCCTGAGTCCGAGATCCCTTTGCCGCCCCCTTACTTTCCGTTAAGAAGAAGTGACGCAAACGCAGGAAGTCCTGCACCCCTCCCCTCATTACCCTCATCCACTTCCGCTTCCTCCTCCAGTACAGGATCCACCCCCCCTCGTACTAAATCTCCCCTTCCGGAACCAGAACCCACCCCCATTAAAAACGAATATCCTGATTTGGCGCCACTTCAGACTTCCGGTCAAGCTTCATCTAGCTCGGCTCGAAGTGTTTTATTTACGACCTTTTCCCAAAACCAACCTCCCACATCCCCATACCCTATCTCTCCCCGACCGGAACCCATGACTGACGCCTCTCTACGTAGCCCCATCCAAACCCGACAGTTGACTGGTGCCCAACAATTAAAGCACTATCAGATGCCTCTTCGCCTAAATCCCGGGTCAGCTTATATCGATGCCGCAGGTCAAATGGCACACGCTGACCCAGTCTTCGTATATGTCCCATTTACCACTACCGACCTTTTAAACTGGAAGACCCATAATTCCTCGTATACTGAGAAACCACAAGCCATGACTGATCTGTTCACCTCAATAGTACAGACGCATAATCCGACATGGGCTGATTGCCAGCAGTTACTAATGACTTTATTTAACAATGAGGAAAGGACAAGAATAAATCAAGCAGCCATTAAAGCATTAGAAGATAGAGCCCGTGCTTTGAACCAAGCTAATCCAGCAGCATGGGCCGCAACACACTATCCCAACACTGATCCCGATTGGAACGTAAATGGTGCTGATATGGTTCAACTCAGAGCCTATAGAGACGCTATAATTGCTGGCATGAAAGCAGGAGGAAAGAAAGCCATTAACATGTCGAAGACAGTTGAGGTGATTCAGAAAAGCGATGAAGCGCCCAGTGTCTTTTATGACCGATTATTGGAGGCGTACCGCTTGTACAAACCCTTTAATCCGGAAGACGCAGACAATTCCCGAATGGTTAACTCCGCCTTTGTCAGCCAAGCATACGGAGATATTAAGCGCAAGCTACAAAAGTTAGAAGGGTTTGCAGGTATATCCATCACCCAACTAATGGAGGTAGCTAATAAGGTTTACATGAACAGGGATACAGAAAGCAAGAAAGAGGAAGAGCGCAAGATGCGTAAAAAGGCTGATATGCTAGCGGTAGCGATCGCAGGTGTAGATAGACGGGGCCCAGATAGAGGCGATAGTAAGTGGAATGAGGAACCTCTAAGTAGAAATCAGTGCGCTTACTGTAGGGAAGAAGGGCATTGGAGAAATGAGTGTCCGCGAAGAGAACAGTCTGAGAGAGACAGACCTAGGTCAGGTTACGGAAACTTTAGAGGCAGAGCGAGAGGTAGAGGAGGCCCCGGAGGGAGTAATGGTTATAGAGGGAGTAATGGGAACAGAGGAAGTGTTAGGGAAGACAGGTATATTCCAGCAGCGCAAAGGTCCCGCGATAGAGAAGGTAGGGACTTCGTAGGATTGGCTGACACGGTCATGGAGGACTATTGATACCGACCGGGCTCCATCCCCCTTGGTCGAGCGGAGCCTATGGTCGATGTATCAATAGGGGGGAAAAGGAGTGCGTTCATGATCGACACTGGTGCTGAACATTCAGTGGTGACTAATCTAGTTGCTCCTCCATCTGGAAGGACTATTACTGTGATAGGAGCAACTGGAAGAAGTGCTGAAAAACCGGTTCTTAAAAGTCGACTCTGTACATTGGGAGGCCACGTAGTAAAACACCAATTCCTTTATATGCCTGAATGTCCAGTCCAATTGCTGGGACGTGATATGCTATCCAAATTACAAGCGCAGATTACGTTCCTACCAAATGGAACAACATCTTTAAAGTTTAATGGACCTTCAGGTATTATGACTTTATCCGTACCAAAGGAAGAAGAGTGGCGACTTTATACAGTGTTGACTAGCCAAAACCCTAGGAGTGATGAGACATTGTTTAACATACCAGGAGTTTGGGCAGAGAACAACCCACCAGGACTGGCCCGCAATATTCCACCAATAAAAATTGAACTGAAACATGGGGTTTATCCAGTGAGCCTAAGACAATATCACATTCCGCAGAAGGCTAAGAAGAACATCCAATCCTATCTGGATAAGTTCATACGGTATGGTATCCTAAAATTCTGTACTTCCCCCTGGAACACCCCATTGCTGCCTGTTCAAAAGCCCGGTACAGATGAGTATCGACCTGTGCAGGACTTAAGAGCAGTCAATGATGCGGTTGTTAGTATACATCCAGTTGTACCCAATCCATATAACCTGCTTGCTTTAATTCCGGGCGGGGCTACTTACTTCACAGTCTTAGATCTCAAAGATGCCTTCTTTTGCCTCCGAATTGCCGCAGAAAGTCAATGTATTTTCGCTTTCCAATGGGAGAACGCTGTAACGGGCTCAAAACGCCAAATGACTTGGACAAGACTGCCCCAAGGGTTTAAAAATTCACCTACCCTATTTGGTTCAGCCCTAAGTCAAGATCTACTGGATTTCGAGTCCATCCCAGGAGAGTGTGTATTGTTATAGTATGTAGATGACTTGTTGATAGCAGCAGTTACAAAAGAAATCTGTCAGCAAGCAACGCACGATCTACTACACATTCTCTGGAAGGCAGGATACAAGGTGTCTAGAAAGAAGGCTCAGTTGTGTTTGCCAACTGTCAAGTATCTGGGATTCCATATCTCTGAAGGTCAAAGGATTATGGGGCCAGAGAGAAAAGAAGCTGTCTGCCAAATACCAATACCCAAGAATAAAAGACAAGTGCGAGAATTCTTGGGGGCAGCAGGCTTCTGTAGGATATGGATTCCCAGCTATGCGATACTGGCAAAACCTCTGTACGCAGCCATCAAAGGTACAGAGCACGACCCCTTCTTATGGACCCAAGAACAGCAAACGGCATTTGAAGATGTGAAGAAGGCTTTGATGAGTGCCCCAGCATTAGGTCTACCTGATCACACACGACCATTCTACCTGTACGTACACGAGCAAAGAAGAATGGCTGTGGGAGTATTGACACAGTACTTGGGATCATGGCAAAGACCTGTTGCCTACATGTCTAAGCAACTGGATGCAGTGGCCAGCGGACTTCCACCTTGTCTAAGAGCCGTAGCTGCAGCCGCCCTGCTAGTAGCTGAAGCCGATAAACTCACTCTGGGTCAAGAACTTTATGTACGAGTCCCACATGCAGTACAGACGTTGTTGGATTACAAAGGAAATCATTGGTTTAGTAATAGCCGTATGACCAAATATCAAGCAATGTTGTGTGAAAACCCAAGAGTGCATTTAGAGACTGTAAACACCTTAAATCCAGCTACCCTTTTGCCACAACCTACTGAAAGTCAACATGATTGTTTGGAAGTAATGGATGAAGTATTCTCAAGTAGACCAGATCTTCGTGATTTTCCCATCCAGAACCCCGATGTTCAATATTATACCGACGGCAGTAGTTATGTGAAAGAAGGGATCCGCTATGCAGGATATGCAGTGACAACAATAGACAAGGTGATAGAAGCTCGGCCACTGGCAAAAGGAACATCAGCACAAAAGGCAGAATTAATAGCACTAACACGAGCGTTACAATTGGCTGAAGGTTTAAGAGTGAATATCTATACGGACTCTAAGTATGCGTTTTTAACCACTCATGCCCACGGAGCTTTGTATAAAGAAAGAGGACTACTGAATTCAGAAGGCAAAGAAATCAAATACGCAGCCGAAATCCTACAACTATTGGAAGCAGTGTGGGAGCCGAAAGAAGTCGGTATTATTCATTGTCGAGCGCATCTGAGAGGAGATGGTGATGTAACCAAAGGAAATCGGATGGCAGATAGTGCAGCTAAGCGTGCTGCTGAATCAGGAAGACAGGAGTATGTGGGGCATATAGCTGCTCTTATACCAACTCCACTGTCCCAATGGACTCCAGTTTATACAGCTCAAGAAGAGGAGTGGTTAAAGACTGAACCGGGAAAGTATCTGGAGAACAAATGGTATCAGCTAGAAGATGGAAGAATAGTTATACCAGCATCGCTAGCGGTAGAAATTGTCCAAAATTATCACAACGGGACACATTCTGGGAGAGACAGTACTGAAGAATCTCTTAGAAAACATTTCTACATACCAAGATTGTCCAACTTGACTCAGGCCATTGTACGCAGATGTGTAACGTGTGCTAAGAATAATGCAAGACAAGGACCAGTAAAGCCACCAGGAGTCCAGTTTATGGGGGGACTCCCCATGTCCGATCTACAAATAGACTTTACAGTGATGCCTAAATCGGGTGGACATCGTTACCTGCTGGTAATTGTGTGCACCTATTCAGGCTGGGTAGAAGCATGTCCTACTCGTACAGAGAAAGCAGGAGAAGTTGTAAGATTCCTGCTACGAGAAATAATACCCCGATATGGACTACCCTGTTCTATAGGATCGGACAATGGTCCAGCTTTTGTTCACCAGTGCCTACAACAACTGACTCATATGCTTGGTATAAAGTGGAGGCTTCATACTGCATATAGACCCCAGAGTTCTGGTAAGGTAGAGAGAATGAATAGAACTATAAAGAACCAGTTGGCTAAAATGTGTCAGGAAACCCAACTTAAGTGGAACGTTCTCTTACCTATAGCTCTATTGCGAATTCGCAGTACCCCTACCAGAAGGATGGGCCTCTCTCCTTTTGAAATTATGTATGGGCGACCACCTCCCGTACTTGGTAACTTAAGGGGGGACTTGAGTCAGTTGGGAGAAGGAATTACCCGGCAGCAGGTTGTAGAGTTGGGTAAGACTATGGAGGAGGTACAGAAATGGGTACAAGATAGATTACCTGTGAATATATATCCCCCTGTTCATAGTTATCATCCAGGAGACCAAGTGTGGATTAAAGAGTGGAATAATGTACCGTTAGGGCCCAAGTGGAGAGGTCCTTATGTTGTTCTTTTGTCTACCCCTACAGCGATAAAAGTAGCAGAAGTGACTCCGTGGATACATCACTCCAGGGTTAAACCAGCAGCAGTCGATTCTTGGCAAGTTACAGCAGATCCAGAGAATCCCTGCAAGATCCGGTTGAAACGCACTACTCAGTCGGAGTAACGAGGAATTATTGTGGATTACAAATTTTATTGTTACAGGTGTGAGTGAGAAGGCCATAATAAAGCCTGTCCGCTTACCATCACATAGTGTATAAGCCAGGAAAGTCTCGAAGGGACACCTGTGAAGACGAGCAGAACTCCATTCCCTGCAGCCCTCACATCCTGGAAGCTGAGGTTCCATCGCACGGACGAAGACTGAGGATGACGGCGAAAGATGTGCTTTTGATTGTGTTTATTTATATGTGTTTTTATATTCAGGAAGGTAGAGGTACCGACACTCCTAGCTGTGAGGTATGCATTAAGACTACGAGAACAGGTAACCATATTTCCCAAACCCTAATTTGGCATTCACAATACGAGTGTAAAGGAGATGTATCGAGATGTAGATACTTAAATATAGACTATAGTGTGTGCCATTTAGGAGTAGGAGAACCTAAGTGCTTCAGTCCAGAGTATCAACCTCGTACAATTTGGTTGACTCTCAGGAATGGAGATCCTCAGGGGACCCTAATTAATAAGACGGTGTTAGAATCCGTACATTCTTCGGGTGTTCTGCTATTTGATGCGTGCAAAGCGATATCGAGTGGTAGAAAGCCGTGGAACGTATGTGGGGATCTTAGATGGGAGAGGACGTATGGGTCTAATGATAAATATATTTGTCCCAGTAGTAAAAATAAATATGTGAGTCCTAGATGCCCAAATAAAGACTATAACTTTTGTCCATATTGGTCTTGTGTGGGGTGGGCGACTTGGGGACAGACAGTAGACAAAGACATGATAGTGACTAAGTTGCCGACTAGCCCATATTGTAAGTCTATGGAATGTAACCCAGTCCATATACTTATTAATAACCCCGACAAGTTCTTAGATAAGTATGGAAATTTATTTGGGTTTCAAATATACGGGACGGGTTTAGATCCTGGGACATTATTGTTTATAGGGATAGAGACTGATACGGTATCCTCCCAGACTCATCAAGTATACCATTCCTTTTACGAAGAGATGAGTATAGATAATAAGATCCCCCATAACGCTAAAAACCTGTTCATCGATCTAGCTGAAAGTATTGCCGGTAGTCTTAATGTTACCAACTGCTATGTGTGTGGAGGTACTAACATGGGAGACCAATGGCCTTGGGAAGCAAAGGAGGTAATGTCCGGTTCTGAGGCAGTTGACCAACTAATATCTACACAAGCCGATTATCATATGAGTGTTAGAGGTAAATCTGAGTGGAGATTAAAGACCTCCATCATAGGTTATGTTTGCATAGCAAGGAAAGGAATAATGTATAATACTTCTGTAGGAGAATTAACTTGTCTAGGGCAAAAAGCTTATGATGATGATACAAAGAATACAACTTGGTGGTCGGCTTCAAATGTCTCAGAACCATCTAACCCGTTTGCTAGATACGCCAATTTAAAGGATGTGTGGTTTGATTTATCCATCACATCTACCTGGAGAGCCCCAGCAAATTTGTACTGGATCTGTGGTAAGAAAGCCTATTCGGAGTTGCCACAGGACTGGGAAGGGGCATGTGTGTTGGGTATGCTCAAACCATCCTTCTTCTTGTTACCGATTGAAACAGGTGAGACTTTAGGTGTTAAAGTGTATGATGTGAATCATAGGAAGAAAAGGGGACCCATAGAGATAGGTACCTGGGAAGATAATGAATGGCCTCCCCAGCGTATCATAGACTATTATGGGCCAGCCACGTGGGCTGAGGATGGTACCTTTGGTTATAGAACCCCTATTTATATGCTCAACCGTATTATAAGATTACAGGCGGTGGTTGAGATTATCACTAATGAGACATCACAAGCGCTCAATCTTCTAGCGAAGCATAACACCAGGATGAGGACAGCAGTCTACCAAAATAGATTAGCCTTGGATTACCTTTTGGCAGTAGAGGGAGGTGTATGTGGGAAGTTTAACCTAAGCAATTGCTGTCTTCAAATAGATGACGAAGGGCAAGCAATAGCTGAGCTTACTAGCCATATGGTTAAACTAGCGCATGTGCCTACTCAGGTATGGAAAGGGTACAATCCAAGTAGTTGGTTTGGTAGCTGGTATGAGTGGTTTGGAGGGCTTAAGGCAGTGGTAGGTGGAGTCCTACTGATTTTACTGTTGTGTCTACTCCTACCGTGTCTTATACCCTTAGTAGTTAGGTCTGTGCAAAGCCTGATAGGAAGTATAGCAGAGAGGAAGGCTGCTGCACAGATAATGGCGATTTATAAGTATAAGGCTTTAGATCAAGGAGAACCAATGCAGGAAGATGAGTGTTAAAAGATTCACATCATAAGATAAGTCTGGTCTGGTTCAAGGTAATTTGCGGTGTAAGCAAACCAAGGTTAAGTGATGCCTCAAGTAATTGTAAAATATCAAGAGGCATCAAAGGGGGGAATGTGGTGGAATCTCGGTAAAAATAAATTTAGTAGGCCGAGATTACCACGTGGCATGTGTACGTGCATATGCTGACGTATCGATCAGTTGGTTGCACGAGGCAAGATACGATCAGTAGTGTACGGAGCATGTGCAAGAATACAGGATATAGTATTCCCCCTCCTCCATTGTGCTGGACAAGCCATGCGGTCAAACAGGAAGTTAATTCTTATTTGTGTTGATTGGTCAAGAGAATGTGCGGGTGGAGCTTAATATGGGAGGAGTTATATGCCTATATAAGGAGCCTGCACTATTGTCCGGGGCTCAGACTTTGCTGTATTTTGGTGACGCTAGTCCCTCTGAGTCCCGATCGGTGATCCAATAAAGAATCTCTTCCTTCCTGAAGAAACCTGTCTCCATCTCTCTGTGCTTGGCTTCCGTCAGTTTCTCCGGTATCACTGTGGCTGTCTCCCTCCGTTCCGGTCCCCAGCGGCTGCAACATTCTTAGGAACGCCGGCCGCTGCGGTTCAGGATCTTAAAATAAACTTACCTTCCCTACATGAAAGATGGCTCCAACATGCGTGCGACGTCACATCATAGACGTGCACGCACGTGTTGGGGTCAGAGGTCGGAGACAGCCAATTGCAGCCTAAAGAGGGTTATTTTTTTTAATTTTTTTTGTCAATCTGTTTTTTATTGAGGCATACAAAGTGGGGTACAAAATAAAGAGAGGGAAATGCAATAATGGTTGACAGCGAAGGGTTCGTACATCATTAATTTGAAGAAACTACATTTCCTGAGTAGTGATGCCTCATTGTTTTTTTGTTTTTTTCTTGTTAAAACGTTTTTCTTTTGGCTTGTTGTGTAGCATAAACATATTATAACCAGAAACAGTGCCTGTCTAGGTAAACTGTTAAAATAGAGAGTCAGTAGGCTATATAACATCGTAGACACTCATTAGGTGATTAAAGTGTCAGGCTAAACATTCAAGAATATTGCAAGCTAGATAACTATCTGAATACTCATCAGTAGGAAAAACAATTTGTAAGGAGGTATCTATGCTAAACATGCATACAGTGGTGGCTGTGCTCAAGGCTAGACATATATGGCTGTGTGAGTTTACTAAAAGCTTACATTTACGCTTCACTGGGCATACGACAGGTGTATACATATGTATAAGGTGCCTATGTTTGCTAGGCTGTGTAGGTTGAGTGTATTCTCTGAGCCTCACTGTAGCAGGAGTAAGCTAAAAGGTTGTAACGTAGTTTTTCATTTCGGCTTATCGGAGAAGGTGTGGCACAAGGTTAGATCAAACATGACAACTTGAAACAATAAAAGGTTAATGCTATATGTTAAGTGAAAATGTTGCTTCTCTATCGTACAATGCTAGCCTGGCTAGGGTTAATAATCCGTCCAACTAGTGGTTACATTCACTATGCCTGAACTGCTGCAGCTTATTACAATATAGAACGAAGTTGTGGTGCTTCAGACCTCAGCGTGTTAATAACCTGGTTGGGCTACGCGGCCATTATGCAATACGGCATATTAGGTCTACCTTATAAGTAAATGCAAGGGTCACATATACAGAACATGCACGACACTGCATGACATCTAAAGTAGCCCAGGTAAGTGTCAAGTTATAAGCGCACCATTACTGTGTGTGTAGTGCCTATGGCTGGTTGTGCAGGGTGAATGTCCTCCCTGGATATGGGGACTGATACATTACTTAAAATAAAATTTAAAAATTAAAATAAAATTATAATATAAAGTTATACCAGTAGGAAACGTGGTAAGCATAGCTACAAGTGGGAGTCCAGTAGGGAGAGTCCATGTGGGTCATTCAAGCTAGGTCACTGCAGCCATTGGCTGAGAGTGGTGGTGGTGGGACTGTCAGTGGGGCCTGTTCAGCCTATACCTCTGCTGGGTAGGGTGGAGAAGTTGGCACCGTCGTTTAGTAGAGGCCACAGGGGTGCGGCATGGTGCGAGTTGGTGTCGGCCGTCGGCCAGCCCCAGGTCATTATGAAGGCCTTCACCAGTGTTCCACCGACTCGGTTGCTCGGAGAGGCCGGGTCGTCCCTTCGTCGGGCGCCATGTGGGGCTCGGGTGTTCTGCCGCCGCCGGCGGCGGGCAAGCCTCCGGCAGTGTGGTCGGTGTCTTGGAGTCAGACTCCACGTGGACTTCGGCCTGGGAAGGCGTTGTAGGCGGCCCATGGTAGAAGCCTCTGGTAAGTGGGTGAGTCGTTGGGCGGTCTGTCGTAGTGTATTAGTACCTCGCCTCTGCTGCTGTGGGTGAAGCTTTGGGCCTTGAGGTAAGACTTTGAGCCTGGCTGGGATACTGCTGACTGAGTTAGGCCTTTTGGCTTGCGTTTGAGATTCCTTTGACATGTGGGGTCGCGGCTGGCCCTTCTCGCTGTCTGCCTTAGTCTGGCGTTCGTTATACCACCGCCATGCTGGAGGTCTTTTAGTGACAGGTTGCTTGCTGATTCGCCGTGAATCAGGCAGTCGGTGGTGTGAGGGCTCAGCCCTCAGGAGGGTCTGGGCTGGACGGGACATTTTTACCTCCAGTTTGCGCCAAAAGTCTTGGAATATTCTCTCCAGCCTCGATTCATATCTCAGCTCGCCCAATGCTTCATCGGGCTTCCACGTGGCTGGTGTTCCTCCGTCCTCCATGCGGCTAGTATGGTCACCTGTATATGGGTCGAGGTCAACCCCATGCAGTGCGTGGTGGACCGGGATATCCCCCCCGGACCTGTGGGGGGGGAATGGGACTTTGTGAGGTCTCGTTAGTAGGGGAGGAGAGGGACGGGAGATCGGCCGATTCCCCCGCCCGTAGCCCCCGCTAGGACACAACCGCTCCACATGGCTTTTGTCGGTCAGCGTCTCGGCTCTCCACCCCGGGACACTCCAGTCGTTGTCTGCGGCAGGTAGGTACCCGTTTGGGTCAGGTTGTGAGCGGCAGGAGTCCCAGCTATTCGCTTGAAAGTGTCGATTAGTAGGGAGCTCCTGCATGTTGCGACCGTCCGCCATGCTGGTCGAGGGTTATTTAAACCCAAATTACCTTTTTGCCAGTGCCCTGTCGTGGTTTCCACTAGCTGGTTATCCCAGAGTGTGTTCCTGATCGTGTTTTTTCTGGTATTTGACTTTGGCTTTGTTTTGACTTCCCTGATTTCTGGTATCCTTGGCTTCTGGCTTTCCTCATCATTTCGTCTCATTCTGTGTCCCTGACTTCGGCGAGTATTTTGACTATTCTCGGGTACGTTAAGTCCGGCCATTCTAAGGTCCGGTTAGACGTTATCCTTAGTCTTTAGGTGTGATACAATTCTGCGTGCTGGGTCAACTATAATCCTGACAGGAGTGAGCAAAGTATTCTATATTTTGTTACGTTTTTCTTTTTGCTGTAGCTGCATGATCTGTTTCCAGGGGCGGACTGACCACTCGGGCATATCGGTCATGGACCGAGGGCCCGAGGCAGCCAGGGGCCCGGCAGCACAGCCATGCTCCAGCTGGAGAGATCAGAGATCTCTCCAACTGGAACAGCAAAAAAAAATAAAAAATATATTTTCCTTTATTAGGTTGCTGGGGCCCCTGATGGAGCGCAGGGCCCCAGCAACCTACCGCTCTGTAAATCCCCCCCCCCCCCTCTCACCCTCACCCGAGACCTGGCAGCTTCACCTCCTCTCTGCCAGGTCTCCTTCTCCCTGTCCCATGCGGCTCTGTGTGATGGGGAGAGGGGGCCAGGAAGTGACATCACTTCCTGTACTCTCTTCTCACACAGAGCCAATCAGCGAGAGAGGAAGGAGCAGCAGCCAGGGAGAGAAGAGGGAGCAAGAGAAAGGTAGGCACTAATCAACTCCCCCCCCCCCTCCATTGTGTCACTACTCACCCTCCCTCCCCCTGTCACTAGTCACCCGCACTCTGTCACTAGTCACCCCCACTCTGTCACTAGTCACCCCCCCCCTCTGTCACTAGTCACCCCTCCCTCTGTCACTAGTCACCCCCCTCTGTCACTAGTCACCCCCCTCTGTCACTAGTCACCCCCCCTCTGTCACTAGTCACCCCCCTCTGTCACTAGTCACCCTCCCTCTGTCACTAGTCACCCCCCCTCTGTCACTAGTCACCCCCCCTCTGTCACTAGTCACCCCCCCTCTGTCACTAGTCACCCCCCCTCTCTCACTAGTCACCTCCCCTTTTTCACTAGTCACCCCCACTCTGTCACTAGTCACCCCCCCTCTGTCACTAGTCACCCCCACTCTGTCACTGTCACCCCTCCCTCTGTCACTAGTCGCCCCCCCTCTGTCACTAGTCACCACCCCCATCTGTCACTAGTCACCCACCCTCTGTCACTAGTCACCGTCCCTCTGTCACTAGTCACCCTCCCTCTGTCACTAGACTAGTCACCCCCTCCTCGGTCACTAGTCACCCTCCCTCTGCCACTAGTCACCCCCCCCTGTCACTAGTCACCCCTCCCTCTGTCACTAGTCACCCCCCCCTCTGTCACTAGTCACCCTCCCTCTGTCACTAGTCACCCTCCCTCTGTCACTAGACTAGTCATCCCCTCCCTTGGTCACTAGTCACCCTCCCTCTGCCACTAGTCACCCTCCCTCTGCCACTAGTCACCCCCCCTCTGTCACTAGTCACCCCCACTCTGTCACTGTCACCCCTCCCTCTGTCACTAGTCACCCCTCCCTCTGTCACTAGTCACCCCCCCTCTGTCACTAGTCACCCCCCTCTGTCCCTAGTCACCCCCCCTCTGTCACTAGTCACCCTCCCTCTGTCACTAGACTAGTCACCCCCTCCCTCGGTCACTAGTCACCCTCCCTCTGCCACTAGTCACCCCCCCCCTGTCACTGGTCACCCCCTCCCTCTGTCACTAGTCCCCCCCCTTTCACTGGTCACCCCCTCCCTCTGTCACTACTCACCCCCTCCCTCTGTCACTGGTCACCGCCCTCTTTCACTGGTCACCCCCTCCCTCTGTCACTGGTCACCCCCCCTCTTTCACTGGTCACCCCCCCCCCCCCCCGTCACTGGTCACCGTCCCTCTGTCACTGGTCACCGTCCCTCTGTCACTAGTCTAGTCACCCCCTCCCTCGGTCACTAGTCACCCACCCCCTCTGTCACTAGTCACCCCCCCTCCCATGTCACTGGTCACCCCCCCCTCTGTCACTGGTCACCCTCCCTCTGTCACTAGTCTAGTCACCCCCTCCCTCTGTCACTAGTCACCCCCTCCCTCTACCACTAGTCACCCTCCCTCTGTCACTAGTCACCCCCTCCCTCTGTCACTAGTCACCCCCTCCCCCTGTCACTAGTCACCCCCTCCCTCTGTCACTGTCACCCTCCCTCTGTCACTGTCACTCCTCCCTCTGTCACCCCCTCCCTCCCTCTGTCATTGTGTCACCCCCTCACTCTGTCCTTAGTCACCCCCTCACTCTGTCCTTAGTCACCCCCTCACTCTGTCCTTAGTCACCCCCTCCCTCCGTCACTAGTCACCCCATCCCTCCCTCTGTCACTAGTCACCCCACCCCTCCCTCTGTCACTGTGTCACCCCCTCCCTCCCTTACTCTGTCACTAGTCACCCCCTCCCTTACTCTGTCACTAGTCACCCCCTCACTCTAGTGACAGTGAGGGATGGGGAGGGTGTGACTAGTGATAGAGGGAGGAGATGACTAGTGACAGAGTGACGGAGGCATGGGGTGACTAGTGACAGAGGGAGGGAGGGGGTGACTAGTGACAGAGTGAGGGAGGGAGATGGTGACTAGGGACAGAGGGGGGGGGTGTGACTAGTGACAGTCACCCTCTCCCTCCCTCACTCTGTCACTAGTCAACCCTTCCCTCCATTACTCTGTCACCCCCTCACTCACTCTGTCACTAGTCACCCCCTCACTCTCACTAGTCACCCCCTCACTCACTCTGTCACTGTCACTAGTCACCCCCTCACTCTAGTCACCCCTTCCCTCCCTTACTCTGTCACTAGTCACCCCCTCCCTTACTCTGTCACTAGTCACCCCCTCCCTCACTCTGTCAGTAGTCACCCCCTTAACTCTAGTGACAGAGTGAGTGAGGGGATGACTGGTGACAGAGTGAGGGAGGGTGGTGGTGAATAGTGACATAGTAAGGGGGACATTCACCCCATCCCTCACTCTGTCACTAGTCACCCCTCCCTCTGTCACTACTCACCCCCTCCCTCTGTCACTGGTCACCCCCCTCTTTCACTGGTCACCCCCTCCCTCTGTCACTGGTCACCCCCCCTCTTTCACTGGTCACCCCCCTCTGTCACTGGTCACCCCCCCCCCTCTGTCACTGGTCACCCTCCCTCTGTCACTAGTCTAGTCACCCCCTCCCTCTACCACTAGTCACCCCTCCCTCTGTCACTAGTCACCCCCTCCCTCTGTCACTAGTCACCCCCTCCCCCTGTCACTAGTCACCCCCTCCCTCTGTCACTGTCACCCTCCCTCTGTCACTGTCACTCCTCCCTCTGTCACCCCCTCCCTCCCTCTGTCATTGTGTCACCCCCTCACTCTGTCCTTAGTCACCCCCTCCCTCCGTCACTAGTCACCCCATCCCTCCCTCTGTCACTAGTCACCCCAGCCCTCCCTCTGTCACTGTGTCACCCCCTCCCTCCCTTACTCTGTCACTAGTCACCCTCTCCCTTACTCTGTCACTAGTCACCCCCTCACTCTAGTGACAGTGAGGGATGGGGAGGGTGTGACTAGTGATAGAGGGAGGAGATGACTAGTGACAGAGTGACGGAGGCATGGGGTGACTAGTGACAGAGGGAGGGAGGGGGTGACTAGTGACAGAGTGAGGGAGGGAGATGGTGACTAGGGACAGAGGGGGGGTGTGACTAGTGACAGTCACCCTCTCCCTCCCTCACTCTGTCACTAGTCAACCCTTCCCTCCATTACTCTGTCACCCCCTCACTCACTCTGTCACTAGTCACCCCCTCACTCTCACTAGTCACCCCCTCACTCACTCTGTCACTGTCACTAGTCACCCCCTCACTCTAGTCACCCCTTCCCTCCCTTACTCTGTCACTAGTCACCCCCTCCCTTACTCTGTCACTAGTCACCCCCTCCCTCACTCTGTCAGTAGTCACCCCCTTAACTCTAGTGACAGAGTGAGTGAGGGGATGACTGGTGACAGAGTGAGGGAGGGTGGTGGTGAATAGTGACATAGTAAGGGGGACAGTCACCCCATCCCTCACTCTGTCACTAGTCACCCCCTCCCTCCCTGCCTCTGCCTCCAGGTACCCCCTCACTCTGCCACCTGTCACCACCTCCCACACTCTTCCACCTGTCACCCTCTCCCTCACACACTCTGTCACCTGTCACATATGCATTCACACTGACACTATATACAAAAAAGCACATGTAGTCATCCAGACATGTACAAGTGCATTCACACGGACTCAAATACAAACATGCATTGATACACAGGTCTTCACAATATACACATCCAAAGGAATGCTGTATTATATGAGAGTTATATTTAAAGGGACACTATAGTCACCCAGACCACTTCAGCTCAATGAAGTGGTCTGGGTGCTAGGTCCCTCAGGTTTTAACCCTTCAGATGTAAACATAGCAGTTTCAGAGAAACTGCTATGTTTACTTAGCAGGGTTAATCAAACCTCTAGTGGGTGTCATCCTGACATGCAGAACGTCTATAGGAAAGCATTGAGAAATGCTTTCCTATGGACTGTTTGAAAGCGCGCTTGCCGCGCATGCGCATTTCGCTCCACTCGTGAGCTGACGTCGGCGGGGGAGGAGAGGTCACCAGCGCCGAGGGGGCCCGGTGCTGGATAAAGGTAAGCTGCTGAAGGGGTTTTAACCCTTCAGCGCAACGGGAGGGGGAACCTGAGGGTGGGAGCACCCTTAGGGCACTATAGTGTCAGGAAAACAAAGCGGTTTTCCTGACACTATAGTGATCCTTTAACATTTATTTAATGCACATATATTTGTGCATTCACAGGGCCTGGGATCTAATTTTGCCCGGGGGCCCCAAATGCTCTCAGTCCGCCCCTGTCTGTTTCTTATGTTTTGTATAATCGTATTATTCATCATTCTGCTAGAACTCATTCTGTGCTCAGCATGCACAGCTCAAGAAAAGCATGCATCCCTAGTGATGCGCTGAGGGAGAGGGATTAACTCTAGGACGCAGATCTGTAAGCAAGCATCAACCGACAATATTTACCTGAGTGCAGAATATTATTTATTCATAAATAGAAGGAGCAATACATATGATGCATAATCTACCTTTCAATGAATGCTCAATCGAGACCGACTCCAGGCTCCATTATATGCCAAAAACGGTTGTCCACCAACCATGTCCTGCGTTAGCAGAGGAGCAACAATAACGTATGTTAAAGGTAGCCAAATGTGAACCTCTGGCTTTTGTAGAAGTCAGTGGGCTACCTTGTGGCCACCAATCTACTATGATTCTACTATATTGTCATGCAGGACATGCACAGATGGCTAACTTCATATAAAAAGTACTTTGACTTTATGAAATGTCAGACATTTGCCAAACTTGATGAAACCCCGCAAGACAATAGCAATAATTATTGCAAACATACAATATATTGTCTCTCTGCATTGTACAATAAATCCAAATTAAATTTAGCAAATAAAATCCTAATTAAATAGCATACACACCCATATTATACAGTGCTTGCTATTACAAAGAATTTGACTGATCTATTCAAAACTTGCTGGAGGACATATTTCACACGTTCCTCTTTGATATTTATTAAGTGGAAAATCACTACAAAGAAGTAGCAGAGCTAATATACCTTAGGGGGTTTGAGTCATTTAGGAACACAGCATTAAGCATCACTCACAGGCTTGCAGCTGTAGCATCGGGAAAGAATGCAACACAAAACAAACATGGCTACTGGCTGTTAAATCCGTGGCCACTGTCAGTGTAAGACATGCATTGATGTGTGTATAGTGATTGGTTTCCTTTGTCCATTGCATTGGTGGACATACTCCGACATTATAATAAAAATAATAGTTCTAATTAACCTTTCTCCCTCACAGCATTAGTTTAAATGCCTCTAGTGACCGCCACTAGAGCCATTTAAAGCTTGCAAGAAAGGCAATGTGTTACATTTCAGGGTTAAAAAGGCCAGAAACATAGCACCCAGACCACTTTCTTGAGACAAAGTGGTCAGCATGCCTATAGTGTCCCTATAAACAAATTAAAGAGATGTGGACCTAGAACAGTCCCTTGAGGGATTCCACTTACCAATATTGTCTGTACACTTTTTTATTAATAAGTATTTTCTGCACTTGGTCTTTAAGCTTATGTTTAAGCCAGGGCACTGTAGTGGTTATGGTACTTGGAGTGTCTCTTTAATGCTGTGTCTCCTTTAGCACCAGCAGCAGCGATTCTCATTGTTACTGTTTGCATTAACAGAGAGGGAGCACCAACAATGTGTCGCATTTCCCACTGGCAGCAAAAGTGCTGCAGAAAGGAGATTATGATGAGAATGGAGAGGAAGTCCTATTGGTTTCCTACATAAATATACTAGGGAACATTCCAAGTTGTTTTCCATTTGGAAAATTATTCACAAATGTATGATGATAGATGGGATGGGAAGTATATTTCTGTCTCTGTATTCAGACATAAAACTGGACTGAAAACAGCACATAGCAGGAAAATGATTGTGACCCTAGCTCTATATAATAGTTTAGCAGAATAGGTTTTTATTTTGATATCTACGTTCCCCTGCCTTCTTCCAGCAACCTGTCAGAGTGCTATTATAATGTGGCATACCTGCTCCCTTCATTGCTGAGTTATGGGCATTTTTCAAATATTACATTTATATATTATAATATATATATATATATAATAGTATTATATTATAATATTACTGTCTCTGTTATTCAAGGGAGCTGAATCAAAGTCTTAATCGAATGGGCGCAAAAGCTAAAAACATATTTGTAAAGTGTGTATCATGAGATATCTTGTATCAGGAGATTTCTTTCTTATCATGGCTAAATTAGAAGTGCATAATAGATAAATATGGTAAATGTTGTACATGGATTGCAACTAAATGGTGCTATCCAAAAGAGGCATCCCTAAAATGTCTTAACAATCAAATATACATCCATAAAAGGATGCATACCGATCCAAGTCAACACAATCAAAATAAATATTTACCGGTAATTAAACAATTCAAAATGCAATATGCAAAATACAAGAAATACAAATAATAGACAATACAAATAAAGTACTCAAGCTAAAACATACTCAAAGCCCCTAAGAGTTGGACACGTATATAACCTATATCCCCAATGTTTCGGTACCTGAAAGTGTGTCTTTAATTAAAAGTGCACTCATCGATCTGTTTTTACATGGTTTGACTACGGTAAACGTGTCTCTCCCAGAACCCATAAATGTAAGCACTTGGGGTGGTTTATCCCAGTATTTGCAGCCTATCATTACCGTATAAGATTGATGGATTTGTATTTGACAATTGCATACGCCTATATGTATGCGTATATTGTTGCTGGCAATGTATTATGTCTGAGTAAAGTGAGTATATAGACATGGGCCAATATATGTATGCGCATATTGCTGCTTGGAATGTATTATGTCTGAGTAAAGTGAGTATATTACATGTAAATGCATCATCATGTAAGTTCAAAGATAATGTTTAAAGTGGTTACAGTAAAGGAACTTTAAAGTTAGAGAGTGGTTAACTTTAGAGGTAGACTATATAGGATATTAGGATGATTAACAGCTTGAAAAGGGTTACAGTTGCGGTATATGGAGTGTTTAGGAGCATTGGGTTTGAGGTTAGAGTGGAGTTACATTTTGTATCGGGGTACATGGGGTGTTTAGGTTTTAAGAAGAGTTAAACCTAATATGAACGTATAGAGGTTCAGGCTTTAGGTGCTTAGATTTAGGAATAAGGAAAGGGTTTGTAATGGTTTGAAGGGTTACATTTATGGTTAATAAAAAAAAGAGTATTTAGAGCAGGTGGAGTTTAAAGAGTTATATGCACAGTACTCACCCTCCCAGGTCTTCTGCAGCCAAGTTAGTCTCCTATAATTGATAGCAGAGCTGCAGTAGCAGTTACACAGTGTGCATCACTCAGTGCTGTATATGTCACTCCTGTGTGAGAGTCTATCAATGGGCACATGGGAATGAGATCCTTTTTACTTCCTGTCCTGATTTACACAAACATCCTGGAAGAATTGGGACAGCACTGGGTTTTACACCCTCTATAACGGTTCCTGTTGCTCTGCTATGAAGCACATGAAGCTGGTTGGACTGTAGAGGACACTGGTCAATGCAGATATCTGCTCTGCCTAATGGGAAATCCGTCCCTGGGGTGTTTGTTACTCAAAGACTCTTTGCATTTTAACTTGTGCAATAAGCTGGAGTGGTTACGAATCAGAGATTGTCCCTTTAACCTGTGGCTTGACGCTGTGCAGTATATTTTCAACTGTGAAACAATAGGTAGCACTGAGACACCGGACCAGTGTCTGTCATTTGGTTCCCTCAGTCCTAAACCTTTGCATTGGCTAAAAAGCCCTATTTAAAATATCAGACAGTTGCTATGGTTACCTACAGAAATGTAGTTGGATATTGTATTTGTGAAAATGCTGTGCATGCTAATTTGCATTTTTGCACAACATTCTGGGAGTATTAGGAGTGCAACCATATACAACAGACACAAATAAGCCACACATGTAAGAGACTGTTATGTGTGTTTCCCATTACTTCCCCCCCTTTGCATTGTATCTTACTTCCATTTGATCAGTTACATTTGTTAGGGATGAGTTCACCTAATGCTTATGTACGAGTCTGATCAGCTTAACCATCAGTGTCTATATAGAGATTTGGAAAAGTCATGCTGTAAAATGTATGCTGTTTGGGCTGGCTGTACCTCAAATGACCTGATTCAATTCCTGGAACACTGAACAAGGAAACATGATGCAATAGGGTGTATGGGAGGAGGATATTACTATAAGACAGATGAGAGACCTTTAAACATAGAAGGCAGTGTTATGTCACCAAGTTTAACAATGATTAAGTGCAATCGTACCTCACACTAAGTTAAAGACAGGGCTCATATCTCCTAGAATAAATTCAATAATGCCTAAATCCATCCCACTTCTACCACCAAATGATATACTATTAACATCTAGTTACATCGTAATTATATTTTTAATGCAGCAAATAGAATAAACTTTTATTGTGACATGGGCGTAATCACTGAAATTGCCATAGCTGTAGTGGGTCTCAAATTCATTTTCCAAACTTAACGAAAATGCATATTTTCAAAACCAAAAAGACTACAATATTTTCCATTGTATGGTTTTGGTTTAGACTGACTGTTGCTATAAGCCAGAGGTTCTCAACCCAGTCCTCAGGACCCCCTACCAGTCCAGGATTTGGGGATTACCTGGGTGTATCTAAGGTGTTTTTTTTTTCTTTTTCTAAACACCTTAGACACACCCAGGTAATCCCTAAACCCTGGACCGGTAGGGGGTCCTTGAGGACAAGGTTGAAAACTCCTGCTATAAGCCATACAAAGTAAAGACAGATTTATCATAGTGCTTTGTTCTAGAAAATAGTCTAGAGTACTAAAAGTACTAATCACCATGGAAACCAGTGGAACCAGCAGGCACATTCCATTGGTGACTCCTACCTATTTACATTTTTGCTCCACTTTTTAGAACAGATCGCTTTGATAAATCTCGCCTCTTTCTCCACCTCCTTGGCCTAGCTTACTGAGATACTAGTGTTAACCAGAAATGGGCTTTTCTCCACTTCCACTCTTCATTCTTCCCCACTTCCTACTAGATTGTGAGTAACCAGTCCATAACTATGTGTATGTTATATTTCTTGTAAATAGTTTTTTTGTAGGTCAACTTCGTTATACTGTATTATTTAGAAGTTAAACTGTTTTTTAAAGCAGGATTCTTACCATCTGGTGAGATTTACATACCTGAACACGTCCCTCACGGATTTCACCAGGTGGGTCCTTGAACGCTCCTGGCACTTCAGCTCCAAAAGCAGACTTTGCGTACTCACCCGCATGCGCGAGAGTACAGCATTGAGGTCTATTGAGGGTCCTGTAAGACAGCGGAATTCTCCATAGACAAAGCCAATTCATGCAGGCATAACTGGTGACAGCTGGGGGGGATTGAAACTTCTAGATGGCCATAGCCCCGCCCAGTGTCAAGTAATGTCAGGCGTAGGAAATATACAGAGACAAAGTAGTCCCTACTTTGTCTCAGTATATCTCTTGATTGGGTTGGAATTTCAATAAAATTCCAACACAGTCAATATGAGTATTTCATAAAACGTTCTATCTTTATGAAATACTAAGTGCCACTTAAAAAGTTAAACACAAGGACTTTAGTCTTTTTTCAGTCTATATTATTATGAAGCTATGTAAGTGCTGTATATAAACAATAATAACAATAACACATTTAGCATAAAGCACCAGGAACATCCGCAGATAATGATGTTATTATTACCCAAGTGAATGACACTCATTTTATTGACCTTGAAAAGATCAGAAAAGGAGTTGAACTTCCCATGAACTGGACCTGTGTTTTCAAAAGGCCACCTTACTCACCTAAATACAGAGGAATGGCAGATGTGACAGAGCTAATCTGAGATGGATGTCTGACAAAGATAGCCCCATATAATTGCAGCAGACAGGCTTGACCAAACTATGCTGAGATTAAGAGAAAAAGGACACCAATGTTCAAATAGCAAGAGCGAACTCGATTAAGATAGTTAAAGAGGACAGATCTGACAAAATTAGATGTTCAAATTTACCACATAGACTGTAAGCAGAGATCTATTTTTAATATGTTTTATTCCATTTACTTTGGTATGTAAAGCACTGTAGATATGGGTGGAGATAAAGCATTATTTGCCATCAGTACATGCCGTTCAGAGACAGCTCTGCAGGGCGTAGAAATCCCCGAGGTGTTATGCCTTCATCGTGCACTGACCTGTCAAGTTATTAAAAGAAACAAAATCTTCATAGTTGTTACTTTCCTTTCTCTCTTGCTCTCTCGCTTTTTTTTCTAACTGAAATAGATTCTAATTAATGTTTAATCTTCTGATACCCTAGTCCAAGCATTCGGCACTCAAGATGTTTTGGACTACACATCCCATGATGCTTTGCCAGCATTATGGGTGTAATAGCATTATGGGGGATGTAGTCCACAACATCTGGAGTGCCGAAGGTTGCCTATCCCTGCCCTAGTCTATAATGGTCATCAAGGGAGATGTGCAGCAAACTCTGGAGAACGTAGGTCATCAGTGGAGACTTTAGAGGAGAGTTATCAAGTCAAATTATGCGCTATTTTAGGTGCAAAGTACTAAAGACATTAAATTGATTTCCGTGGTAATTACTCATTATTTAGCTTGTTACTTCAGTATAGAACCTGCATTTGCCTTGATAAATTCCCCCCTTTGTGTTTTACTCAATTATGAATCTTAAAGAGACACTGTAGGTCCCCAGACCACTTTATCTCCTTGAAGCCATCTGAGTACAGTGTTCCTTTCCCCTTAACCTTGTATAATGTATAGAAACTGCAATGTTTTCATTGCAGGATTTAGATTTCCTCTAGTGGCAGTCTACCACAGAGCCACTAGAGGCACTTCCTGCAGTTTCACTGAGTTTAATTCTCTAAAACGACCCTGGATGTCCTCACACTTTGCATGACGATGTCCAGTGTCTTCAAAATCTCCATAAGAAAGAACTGAGTTAAAGGATCACTATAGGGTCAGGAACACAAACATGTATTCCTGACCCTATAGTGTTAAACCCACCATCTAGCCCCCCTGACCCCCTCATGACTCCATAAATATAGTAAATATCTTACTTTATTCAAGCTTGAAGCTGTAACTCTGCATGCTGTTAGACTCAGAAAAACAAGCAGTGTGTTGACATCATTAGAAGTGGTAGCCTGATCCAATCACAATGCTTCCCCATAGGATTGGCTGAGACTGACAAGGAGGCAGATCAGGGGCAGAGCCAGCATGATTCAAACACAGCCCTGGCCAATCAGCATCTCCTCATAGAGATTTATTGAATCAATGAATCTCTATGAGGAAAGTTCAGTGTCTGCATGCAGAGGGAGGAGATACTGAATGTTTGGATGCATTTTAGGCAGCCATGACCCAGGAAGGATCTCTAACAGCTATCTCTGAAAAGACAGTGTTTACAGCAAAAAGCCTGAAGGCAATGATTATACTCACTAGAAAAAAATGCAATAAGCTGTGGTTGTTCTGGTGACTATAGTGTCCCTTTAATGCTTTTTTATGGGGAAGACCTAATACATGCACGGCACTCGCTGCACATGCGCATTACGTTCTCCCTCGCCATAACGGCAGAGCAGGCTGAGATGGAGCCAGTACTGAGGGACCTCAGCGCTGGAATAAGATAAGAGAAAAGGGTTGGTTTTTTTTAACCCTTTTATCATTTCAGCTGCGTTTGTGGGGGCAGAGGGATATCATAGTGTTAGAAATACAGCTTTGTTTTCCTAACACTATAGTCCTTTACTATAGCCCAGTGGCTATAATTCTTCACACATTTGATGATATATTGCATTTTTTATAAAATTTACTGACAGGTATCCGACATAGATTAGCAAAATAATTACAGTACAAATATGAGAAAGCAAAGCATTTTTAGTATAGTAAAAGCAAAATAAAAAATCCAATAGATAGTATATGTACTGCATGTGTATTATGGATTAGTATACAGAGTCTCTCACCCTAAATTACTCTGTGCCTTTGTAAAACTCCTCAAATGACTGACAAGCCACTTACAAAGATTAATATCTGAATCAGACAGCTTCAGACACACGACAAAAAATGAAAAGTGACTGGGTTGGAATCCAGCCAACTACAAAACACAAGATTACAATCACAGATCTAGTAAAGAAACATGATAAAGTCCTGGACAAACTGAACACCTGCTCTACGGAGAGGTCATGTTACTATATTTGGGTGGTCTGGTAGTATTCCATATTCCCCAACATTTCAAATGGACAAAGATGGACGCTTTAGTTTTAGTGAGTGGTGGTGTGGCTAGGGAAGGGGCTGTTCTGAGAAATATAAGTTGACTTCACTAATTAAAATTAATGCAACTGTGATATAATTTGCAACAAGAATAATATATTATTTAAAACACACCGATTTCTAAATAGATTTATTACAGTTTAAAATACATGTTACTGTGAGTATCAGACAAACCAAGAATATGGACCTGCTAGAACAAAAGGGACGTTGGGATAAATAAAGAGGGATAGGGGGATTTGGTTTCAAAATAGGGACCATATCTTCTAAATATTCCCACACTAATGCATGAAGATACACGGGAAATGCATTTATGTAGGCAACACTTGTGGTGAGAAGGTCCAGAATTTAAAATAGACTGCTTTAGGAATAGTCTTTCCTTGATAAAACAAAATTATGATTCCAGTGAAGATATACCAGTGTTGGGACCCGAAACCAAAGTCATTTATTAGTTCATGATGGAACAATTCAATGTGTTACATAGAGTTTCACTTCTACTTGGCTTTGGCTTGATTGTTTGTCTATATGTAGAAGGCAGTACATATCCCCAGTAAAGATTCTGTTCTTAGAACCCACATGCATGGGCGTCCGCAGGAATTTTTCCAGGGGGGGTATAATTGTAATGACATCCATGCTTAGTCCCTTTTTGACAGTGTCATGAAAGGGAAGGGGCATAGTCATTATCACATAAAGCCAGGGTGAATAGCGTTTTCACAACTATGGTGTCATGAATACATGTCTGTATTTCTGACACTATAGTGTTCCTTTAAGCAAATTAAAGGAACATTCTGGTCACCACAACAACTTCATCTAAATGAAAATGCTATGATGCCAGGAAGCCCCTGGGTGCTCTCTTTCCTTTATGCGGTTAAACCGCTCTCCAATACATTAATCCCAAATGTTTCCTCCTGCTCCAGATATCCAGGTTGCTCAGTTCCATGCATGGGTGCTACAGATTTGCTCGAGTGGTCAGTTGACACTTTAAGCCAATCGCTAGTTCCCAGTTCATAATTTTTTTTTACTTTTTTACGAATGGGGAGTTACTGACCACTGACCGCTCTAGCCAATCAGCGATACCCCTACCCAGCGGCACTCTGTGCTTCCTGACACTCAGTAAATAAAAGTGAACACATTAACACTGATATTTTTTTTTACCTGGGGAGATGACCCTTCCTGCTAATTTCTGCTCCTTCCCCTACTTTACCTTTTGTGCTCCTTGCTGTCCCTTCCAGCTCCTTGATGCCCCTTTCTGCTCCTTGATGTCCCTTCCTGCTCATTTCTGTTCCTTCTCCTTTCTGCTCCTTCTCTTATTTTACCTTCCTGCTCCTTGCTGACCCTTCCTGTAGGCTGTCTACCCCATCACTTACTTACCTGATCTATAGGCTGCCTCCCCCCCATCCCTCACTTACCTGATCTATAGGCTGCCTCCCCCCATCCCTCACTTACCTGATCTATAGGCTGTCTCCCCCCATCCCTCACTTACCTGATCTGTAGGTAGATCCCCCCATTTCTAACTTACCTGATCTGTAGGTGGATCACCCCCATCGCTCACTTACCTGATCTATAGGCTGCCCCCCATCCCTCACTTACCTCATCTATAGGCTGTCTCCCCCCATCCCTCACTTACCTGATCTGTAGGTGGTTCCCCCCCATTTCTAACTTACCTGATCTGTAGGTGGATCCCCCCATCTCTCACTTCTCTGATCTATAGGCTGCCCCCATCCCTCACTTACCTGATCTATAGGCTGCCCCCCATCGCTCACTTACCTGATGTATAGGCTGCCCCCCATCTCTCACTTACCTGATCTATAGGCTGTCGCCCCGCCCATTCCTCACTTCCCTGATCTCTAGGTTGCCCCCCCATCCCTCACTTACCTGATCCGTACGCTGTCTCTGCACTCTGGGAGTTGCTGGCTGCATGTGCTGCTCCCCTGCGGATTCGGTCAGGAGAGAGAAGCTGGGATAAGATGCAGCTTCCTATCCCTGTCTCTCTCCATACACAGCGCCACCTGCTGGCCAGCATTGCAGTGTATTTTCAATCTCTCACGAAAAATAGCAGAACGCCCATGCCAATATTGTAAAGGGGGGAATTTATCAACAAATGGGACAAACTACTAGCAAGAGGATGTGACCCCTGCTCGAAAGAACTGACAATCTAGAGGAGGTGGGCTTTAAAAACATAATATGAAGGGCAGCGTGGAGGATTGCTATCGAGTGATAGGGTGGAAAAGTAGCAGAACTGAAAGATGAAAGTGAGTTAGAGTGTTATCCCACTATTTAAGAGAGATGAGAGATGACTTGAGAAGTGGCCGTTAGCCTGTGAGGCCATGAGACCATAGATTGTTCTGAAGAAATGGGTTTTAAGGGACTACTTAAAGGATTGAAGAGTTTGGGGGAGTATAGCAATTTAGCAGTACGTGTAGGAGCAGCGGACAGAAGAAGATCACCGGAACAATTCAGCTTTTCTGCGTGTATGCTTTTAGGCAATGTGAAGCATTGTTTTTGTCAATCTCTTTCATATTCGGGTATATGCATGGTAAACTTAGGAGACAATATAGGAATAGACATTAAACAACTGCGAGTGACAAATGAGCCCATAGATGTGTCATACCTCATTTTATGATTATAAGTAATATTGATATTATATCTATATATATGATTATAGTTGTGGATTTTAACATGTGAGATGCACAGGGTTGAATGAGACCATTTGGTGGCCGCCGCACCATAAAATGCAGAGATATAAAGATAAAATATAAAATAACAGATCAACACAAAAAAATTAAGATCTTTAAATATGTTGTCCCACACAGGATTGGTTTGACAAAAATAATTTTTTTTTTTTTTAATGTTCCATGTGTGATTGGGTGAAGACCAAGATGACCCTTGATTCGAGATCTCTTGCCCGGGAGACACAGAGGCTTCTTCTGGAGTAGTAGCTCTCTCTATTTTTCGTCCTTAGTGACAGTGATGGAATGAGGAGTGGTCCAACGGTATGGTATTCCTGCTTCTCTGAGTTATTTAATAACTGGAATCATGGATTTCCCTTAGAACAAGGTGGAACAGTGTAGGTAATGGAAGAAAGGGAGACTATGTGTGTAGTAATGTGGGGCTTTGGTCTGTAGAACTGTCATGATGCATTGTTTATCCACTGCTGTTTGTCAATGTAATAACATTTCTCTAGGTGCAGTAGTAGGTGCCTGGGGTGATTTGTTGATCCTGTAAACTCTATATATTAATGTTTGTTTTGTAGGAAGCCGCTAGGCACCTTACAAAGTGTGTGAGCTCTTTGGTGACAGAGTCTGAAATTCCTATATTTGTGATGTTTTTCTGCCTTCCCCTTTCATCTAAGGTATCTATGTGTAGAGTGAAGTTACAGTTGGTTGCTTGCATCAGTTGCATGGTTTCCCCTATTGATTGCAAACATTTCACAGGTCTTGAATGTCTTACTCTTGCTGTAATAGCTTGTACATCTATCTTAACCACAGCCAAATTAGCTACGAACAGACTCTGTATATCAGTAAAGATGAAGTGTCAAGGCAAGGTCAGCAGTGACATCTTCCACCATGGAAGTGTAGGCCTCTAGATCTGGTGGTTCTGCCTCTTCTCTGCATATCATGGGAGTATTTTCTTGTAGTTGTCAAGGTCAGCTTCTGGGATGTACAGCCCATTGCAAAATCTGCGGGAATATGATCGCTCTGCAAACCAGGTGAGTAAATACTCCGATCTGCTAGTGCTAGGCCTTTAAGTACGCATCTGATTTCAGTGGACCGGTGCACTTATTTGGAAGCCGGAGGAAAAAATAAATTAATCCAGCTGCTTCACAGTGCAACCCACTGTAGATGCTGGTATAAGTGCGTGTCGATGAGCAATGATGTCTGTGACATTAGTCGTTTTAATATGCCAATTATCGGGAGCTGATAAAAATGGCATCCGTGCAGGTTCTCTGAAGCATTGCTTATAGAAAGTGAAAGGCTTAATTAAAAAATGAGTTGAACATTAATAAAAATTCTAGCAAAGATGGAAAGTACAGGCAAAAAAGCAGTATCAGCGCTTGGCAGATATTCCCTTATAACAAATTCCGAGGAGACAGAGGTCTGCACTGGTTCCAGTGCACAGGATCGGTTTGCAGTATCCTATCGATGGAATGGTAATACATCTATTTCGACTAGTGCACTGCACCAATGCCTAACAGTGGTTCTTAGAGATAAGTTCCACCACCACCACCATCTGTAAGAGTTCCACAAAGGGGTTTTCTTAGTGAGAATAAAATATTTGCAGTGTTACACTATGTCTGTGTCTTTTTTAATTTAAGGTGGATACAAAGTTAGACCTGGATTCGATCTATTCAAACGACTGAATACACAGACTACTGTGCAACTATTATTCAATTCCCTATTACTTGGAGATATCCTTTTCCTGAACATTATACTAAAGTTGGGAGTCTAACGATTTGGATTTATTGATTAATTGCCTTTTGGCCTATTTTGTGTTATAAGGGAATATCTGCTAAGCGTTGATAATGCTTCTTTGCCTGCATTTATCTTTGAAACTTAGGAAGGTTTTTATTGTATCTAGTGGCTTTCTATAGTTTGTCTTACACTGCTCCAGTGTTATTATTGTTCCAGTGTCTCATAGTTTTATTATTTTGTAAAAATGGAAAGTATTTGGGAATATTTGAGAATAAAAAAGATCATTGTTTCTATTTTTAGTTTCGGTATTAAAGTTCCTGCAAAAAAATAAACGTTATAATAATTCAAAGAAAAATGTTGGTAAATTGGCTGAAGTAACAAAGGAAATACTTTAAATACATTTTTGTATTTGGTTTTAGCAGGATTTAAATATGATACATTTAGTTTATAACATGTGGCATTTTTAGACCAACATTCAAATAAGTCACCGGATAGTAGGAATCAATTTAACTGGAAACTGCATACAACTTAATTTGCATTCCTAATACAGCAAATCCAGGAATAGTTCTCATCTCTCAGAATGGCTGATACTTTCCTGTCTTCAGGCTTAGACCTAAGGAAGCCAAAAAGCACAGTCAGGTTTCTATTATCTTAAGTACAGAGCGATGGTCACTGATCACGGCATTTCCTTACTGTTTGACCCACATGCTATGGAGACCTCAGACTGGCTACTTCCCTTGTTTGTACTTGTGACCGATGTTAAATAACTGTTAGAAGTTATAAAGTGGTAGTTATTTAAAGCAGGTTTTGTGGAGAAAGTAACGCATAAAAGAGCAAAGAGAACCAAGCAGTTAGTTATGTTAGGTTAAACCTCCCCTTTTAATCTAGGCTTAACATCCAAAACTCATAAGTACAGACTTAGCTAGAACTATTTTGCAATCTGTGCAAACAGAATTAGATCCGCAGGTAAGTACGACAAACAAATTCGAAGAGTATGTTTTGAAAATAAAAGTCACTCCAAAAGGTGACTTGTGTAATGCATAATAATAAATACTTATTTGCTCTTGCATATGTACGAGAGAGCAATTCCCCTGGAGAATGGGATACTGTGAATGGAGTTCATGAAGTATATGTATCTCCATTCCTCTTTTCTCCAAGTAGCTCCATGTAGGTAGACATGCCATCCATCATCATTGTTGTTCTGTCATCATTCCATCCCACCTGCCCTGTCTGCCCACACTTTGCACATTTTGTAGTAACCTTTTTGAATTCCATGTTGTAGTTGACATTAGTTTGTGTTCAACAATACTTTATAGGTAAAATTACGTATGTTGATTATGAATATGGCTCAGATTATGATTAATAATAACAAGTGAGTTTTAATTGCATGATTTTTTAAATGTTTTTGTAATCTAAATTGTGTACATATATAAATATATAAATTGTATATATGGTAAGTGTATACCATATGTTTCCATCTTTAGGGGGTTTAGGTAGATATCATTCCTTAAAGACCCACACTTGCCAGAACTGCCTGCCAGAACTCTCCATGAACATTTCTTGTGGCCAGTTTGCTCCCTTTGTACAGCATCTGCAATTCTTTGCCTGGAGACTTATTTTTGTCTTGGGAACCTGGAATTTGAAAGATGTCTATGTTACTACAATTATTTTACTACAGAGCTCTGATGATTTAGCCAGGATCCAGGTAAAAGTGTTTGGTTGAAGAACTGATTCATGGTTTGCCTATTCCGGTAAACCTGAAGGGGTAGAACACAATTGCAGTCATAAACTAACATTCTATTGGTATTCTTTTTTTGGTACTGGTTAAATTTGAACCTATGATTTCTAGGACTGGAAGAATATTTATATTTAAGAATACCTCCTTGTTTCCAATATATTATTGTTGCTTTCTGATTTTACAAATACAGTTTGGCTCTTCTACTTGGGGGTGGCTACTTAGACTAATCGGCAGAACACAAATTATATTGTGTTTTTTAACCAGTATATAAGGCAATTATATGTTTGACAGGATGTTTCAGAACTTATCTGAGTTGATGTATCAGAATAGGACTGGGGTGCGTTGGTCATATGTAGTTTGTGGTTTGGTGGACAGTCAATGACGTTGCTCATGTCTAGGGGCTCTTATATTTGCTTTGTGAATATAACTCTTATGACAGTGGCTCTTCACCAATGAATAAGGGACCCCCAAGTTGTTTTTCCGTCTTCCCAGTGATTGGAACAGGCACATCATGGCATTTATCATTTAAAATGCAGCTGTCACCAATAGGTAATTTACCTTTGTTGCATGGCATTCCTTAATGTCATCAAGACTCAATTGGCATTGGCAATAGTTGACTTTAATAATAAGCCTGATTAACCCCTTAAGGGCCAAACTTCTGGAATAAAAGGGAATCATGACATTAAGGGGTTAATGGGCTAATTTTTCAAATGAAGAATTATGTCATGTAAGTGACATGGGGCCCTGTTATGCAGTAGGTACATACTCTATCTATGTCTAGTGACTAGCAGCTGCTTATATTTTAACTTATGTCCATGGTTGAATGACAAAATATACCTGTTACTAAGCTGTTTTTTATGATCATATGTGTGTATATTGATTCAACATATATTTTGGAGAAAACTAAAATAATCTTAAAAGGGGGGGGGGGGGTTCATCAGACTGTAGGCAAATGGTAGCATATTAAATCAGACTGTAGGCAAATGGCCATTTTTACTTCTAGAAGTGGTGATGGTGGCATGAAATTGTAGGTGCAGCTTTCTGCTTGAAACACTGCACTTTTGTGCTAGGGGCTAGTTTCACCGCAAGCACACGTGAAATGATGCACAGGGTCAACAGATATGAGTTTCTCCCTTGCAGGCAGCGCTGGGAGCACATATGCAAGGAGATGCACATGCATTTGTAGGACTCACCAGATCTAGAGCCAATCAGACTGTTTCAAGTTTTGTTGCAAATAGCAGTTTTTCCCATCCTGAGATTACCACTTACTTCTGAAAATTATTGGATCTGGAAATGTGGATAACTATGTGTCAAAAGTAGATGTAATATGTTTTACATTATATTATTATGGGTCCAGCAGCCAGAATAATGGATCTGGCAGATATTTCACTATAGTATTTTAGTCAGTCCATGGCGTAGATTACACAATTAGGAATCTGGCTTACAATTAAAAGTATCTTAGTTGTGTGGTGGTACCTGCCATAATATCCTTTCACACAATATGTAAAGTGTGTATATAGGTTGCTTAATGTTTAACATTTGCACAGCTGTGTTGCTGCTGTTGATAAAAAACAAACAAAAAAACAAAAAACTGAAGAAGTAATTTCAATCTTTCTCCAAAGTGACAATGATTCCTCATTAAATCAGGAAGAAATGGATTATATTTACGGTACTGTAGCCAAGTATTGAATGCTTTGGGAAAATGTACAAAGACATATGTTGGATTTGCTAAAACAAGTAAAAGAATTACATATCTTTATTGTTCTCAGAATAAAAAACGTGTTTGCTGTGTTAGGTGACAAATTTTTTTCTCGATTAATGTTGCTCTTCTCTTTTGTACAGTCCTGTTAATTAAAAGATCACCAAAATAGCCCTGTAGATATCAGTATATATGCACTGTATATATTTCAAAATATTATCTCTGCCCTAAAACTTATTTTTTGTAATATCAATAAATGCAATGTTTCTAGTCTATCTTTGTACCTAAATGTTTTACAGCCTACCCATTTCAGATTTCAATGGACCAATATTTTCTATCTTTCATTTCTTGACATCAATGTAAAAGTAATAATATACATATATTTGAAAGTTATCTTGGTCTCTAGTTTTTTTTTTCTTTCTAGTCTAGCCAATCTAATTGCCCTTTTTCAAGATTTGTTAGCCTTTTTGTTTTTCATATCTATGGAGACCAAGACTTAAGCATACTAATACACAGCTTTCCTTCAAGCTGTTTGCCTTCTTAAAGTAACACTCAAAGCACCATTATCCCTACAGCATGCTGACAACTTCCCATTGTAAGCATTGTAAGTACTACAGTGTGCTTTAGTGGTTATGGGGCTTGTAGTTTACCTTTACAACTTCACTAGTCTCCACTGGTAGTCAGAAAGCAACACATCACTCAACTTCAATGCAAATGTGGTTTATTCCACTTGTACCAACAAAAGGACTTGGCTACAATTACACTACATATCTGTCAATCCTAGACCGTTCTCTCTTATCAGCTCATCAAAAGTAATTGAGTTTTAAATTCATGGAAAAATAGCCAAACTGGAAACATTCTCTAAGTCAGCTATGCTTTCAGTTCAGCAACTTTGGCCTTAAATATCAAATTTACTTTGAATTCACATTGAATTCTCATTTTTGTAAACAACCCTGTCAGTGTGCGTGTAGAGGAGACTGAGCTTGACTGAATTCTGTGTGTAGTGTCTTGAGTGTGTGTGAGTAATTTTTACATTTGCCCCTACTCTGTCTGAGCCTAATTGGTAAGTCACGTGCTTGAGTGCATCTTTTATCTGTGTATTAGTTTCTGTCAGTGTGTATCCATGTGTGTGTGTGTGTGTTTGAGTACATGTAAGTGTGTGTTCGGTTGTATCCATCTTTGTGGGAGAGTTTGTGTGACTGGGAGAATGTGTCTAGGGGGTTTCAGTCGGTGGTACTGTAAAGACGCCTATGAGTTCTAATGGCAGCACTTTTTTTATTTTTTCATATTTCACTAAACAGAAACCACATTTTATGAAGCATCCTTTGAACCATCCCCACAGCAATATATATACACTTGAATCTAAGAATTATTAATAAATAAGGTTGAAGACAATAAAACATTGAAAGAGAAACAAACAAGTTATTTCAGTTTAATTTAATAGAAATACGCAAACTCCAATAAATAAAACCCCTATTCACATCCTCGCGGACCTCCTTTGATAAAACTGTCTGATCAGGAGGTGTCAGAATTAGGAGGTCTTGGAGTCAGGCAAAGCTCAAACACTATGCCTTCTACTGCCACAGTTCTCTGCACATAGTGCGTAAATACATTTATACATTTAGAATGTTACCTATCTAGGTTTAAAAGCAGGCCCATATAAAATTTTAACATCTTATTTGTGACCCAGACAGTTTTTGTTTCTATTTGACATCATTTATTTGGCTCCCTCTTGCAAAATCCTCCAGCCCTCATTCCATTCTTCCCTTTCCGAAGGAAATGTCAATGCAATGACAGGAAATATGCTCATTATACGAATATATATCCTAGTTCCATCAGACCATAGGATGTTTGTGTGACGCATCCAAAATTTTAAATTTAAATTAATGGTTTACAGCCACTGTCTCAATATGCAAACTGAGATACACAGATCCATATGTTCCTTGCCGGCTCTTTGTGTTTTTGTAGAGCTGTGGAATGTATAAATTTTGTAACTTTGGCCGGTGGACTGAAATGTTCTAGTTGGGGCAGACAAAAGTATTCAAGGGCGAAAGATGTTGGAATCCAGAGCAAGTTGCTAATGACCCTGTCATCTTTTGTCCTGGAGCCACAGGGCAGCAGATGTGGGACGCCAAAGTATTTAGTCAGTGACTTACTGTGCATGTTAAGTTCCACGTACAGAGAAGCGTACATTGTCAGTGCTATGAAAGAATAAATTAATTGCTTTCAGCCCAGAAAAGAGCTTTCCATTGATTTCAGATCACTTACAGACATTGACCCACTGTGTCACCCGACACTCCTCACACATAACATAGCAGCACCAGTGGAACCGGCAGTTGCAGCGTTCCTGGCGTGTCTGCATGAGAATGTTATGCCCTCGCCCACAGCATAGGCTGGCACAGCTGTCCATCTGATGGCTTGTTTTGTTGCACACTCGTCCATGAGTGCCTGGAGAGTCTACTCTGGGGTCCCTCTCACAAAAATCAGGAGACTTCTCAAAGTAGACAAGCTCACTAACCACACGCTTCTTGTTAAGTCGTGGATGGAAGGCCCCACTGTTCTTGTTACGGGAGTTGACAAACACAGCCCGTTGTAGCTTATCCTTTAGTATGGTGCTAACAGAACGGAACTCCGGAGTCACATGCCAACATGTCTTGAACTGGCAGCTCCCTGATGTGCCATGGCATTTACATCTCCGCTTCATATTCTCTGTCACAGACTGCAACAAAAGCAGTGTTAGAAGATAGAAGTAAAAAACAATATGCAATAACACTTTTAACGTCTGAGAACAATGACTTATACAGTATAAATACTGTGGAATTTATTCACTAAACTGGAATGAAATAGCACAATTGGAAAAAATAAGTTATACAATTTTCCAGATCTGTTATTTTGAGCCCCAACAAATTCCAGTTCTCCATAATTCCTACTTCAGTGAATACATTCCAGTGTATGAAAAGGCCAGTACTCTTTCCAAACTTTTCACAGGTGCTAGTGGACTTTGAACATTCTTTTCCAAACCTGACCATCCAAATTAAATAATGGCATATTCTAGAATATTTGTAATTGATAGTAACATGTACGCCACCAGGTATCCACAGCCAGTGACATTTTAGTACCTCAGGTTTGTGTATTTATAAAAATGCTTTATCAAGGTCCCCTTAACACAACGCTGTTCGATACTTGTACAACATGCTGGTAGAAAGATGTAATATGTTACAATACATGTAACACAAACAATATGTTCTGCTAACCCATTCTCCACATCTAATATTTCACTAATTTCCACAGGGGACACAAGATAATTCTTCCTTGGGAGATAAAATACCCTAGTGGTCTTTGAAGGCCCTGAGATGACTGATCCTCCCTCAAAAATACTGAGAGTCCTCTTCCTCAAAAATACTGAGTAACAGGTAAGACTCTCAGCAGAGGTTTTTTCTATTCTCTTTCTGAATATTATGAAAGGATGAGTTGTTAAATAACCAGAAAGAAGTAGCACGTGGTCTCCAGGCTTTGGCCACCATTGACTGTGCCATGAGTTAAGAGAATATTATATTACAGTAGGGTGTTCAAGTTCTTTGACTGATGTTCTGTGCTGATACTTTGGGAAAATAATGGAGGAGATTTATCTAGTTTGTCTTTTCTTTGTCAATTTACTTCTTTGGATGTTCCACAATGATGTCCCACTATATGAGAACATATTATGTAAGTATTCTACTTTGCTTTCTGCACTAAACTAAAAGTGCTTTTAGAGAATAGCAAGAAACAGAATATTTTTTTAATGCAAAAACAAAAAGATAAAATTCTTAATAAATGGAATGCACTGCACAAACAGTTATACAAAAGAAAATAATTAGGGAAAATATGTAAATGTCATAAATAGTGGAAATGACGATCAGAACTGATAATTTAAGCTAGAAAAAAAAAATCTAGAAAAGTAGCAGAATCTAAATACCTATGTCCATCAATGGGTTGTTGTGGAAGGTATTAAAAAAAGATTGAGACATTTAAGGGAAGGTTCTCAAAACATATTTCTCCATCTTTCAGCTTGGGGATGTTTGAGACATAGAAGATAGAAACTCTGGGTTATTGAGACATTAAGTAGATGTGGGTGGAGAGGGTTTTGAATTAGATGCAGGTTGAGTGTATGAAACGTTTGGGAGGCTCACACCTGGAGAAACTATGGTTTAATGTTTGGTGGTTAATGGGTGAATAAACAAGTAACCTGATTCTGAGATGGCCCTGTGACGTGCTAATCTTGTACTTGCGTACGCAGGGACAGAAGTATGCTTTTTGTGCTGTTATTCTGCTGCAAAAACTACTCTTTGTAAGCAGTGCTCACCAAATCATTTTTAAACCTATTACATTTTCTAGAAATATATTTTACTCATTCCCAATACCAATCCTTGACATTTAATAATTTCTCTTGAAGAGACTACCACCAATAAAATAAATAAAAATAAATGGAAATATAAGCCACTGAAAGTCAATAATCACAATATGGCTATGATTACTTTCAATGTGCAATAAATATGTCTGATCTCTCATGTATCTTCCATTTTTGAAAGTGATTGATATGTTGGATAAAAAAAACCCAATAAAATTACTAATAATATAATATGACATTAAATTAAAGATATATCATACACAAAAAGCCAGCATTGTATATACTATGTTTAATGTGGACATCCCAGCTCACTATAAATCCAAAGGTGCATCCACATTAATAATATAAATTGTGATGGTGCAGTTACCTGCCTCCCGACACGATTATTATGTATCCTCATTCTTGCTTGAATATCTCTTGGTGACTCCCTTGAGTCTAGGAAATCTCTGGAGAATTTTTCTCCAAATTCCAGTTCATGCTTGCAGCCTCCCCATTCCCATGTATCTTGGGGACTGGGCTCAGGAGTTTCTCGGAGAAGGGGTGTCAGGTCCCGAGACAGACCCTTCACCTTGGACAAAGCTTGTAGTTGTAGTTGGTTTAGCTTCAATCGTATGGACTCTTCTGTGCCTCGACGCTTCCATTCACAACCACAGCCCTGCAGCTTCCCCAGGCTACAAGCTGTGGCCACTGAATGCATGACTCCAGCAGCCAAGAGCGAGAAGGCAAAGGCACTCTCCCGAAAGCCTAATGGACAGAAAGACAAAATCTATTAACAACACTGTTTTTTGAATATGAATGTTTTTCAAACAGTCTTGTTACTTGATATTATATAGGCTGCATAACAAATTATTTAATATATATGGATGAAAGAAAAAAGTGTTTCTTTCAAATAATGAATATCTGGAATGAAAATGCACCAGACACCCATAACGTTTAATCTGCAGTATGTATTGTTATGTTCTGTTAACATTCTTGGCAATATGGAGAACCATATCTTTATGATTTATTAAGGGCAGATTGCTTGTTTTTGGAAAGAGAGGCTAGTAATATTGAAGGCCCAATTATGTCTGTGTTGTTGAGTCATAAAGATCAGGAATATGTGAAAATATATTATAAACTCTATACTTTATATACTCTCTTGTCCCATTAAGCCAACATAAGGAAGATATCTGTACATCCTCATTCATACATTGGCATATCACTGATACTTTATGGTGTTGTATTGCTAGATAGTTAGAAAGGACCTTGTAAACTCACATTGCGTGTTTGTGGCTGTGTAAATGTGTATATAGAATGTTAATATGGAGTTTGTTTGTAGAACACAGAGTTGCATAAGGCTTACTAAGGGCTTGCTTTCCACATCTTGCATAGTATTAAAAGAGCCCTGCCCTAAGGAGCATTTGGATACTCCTCTATGGCCAGCAAGAACTGATATCACCACACATCATGATGGAATGCTGCAAAATGTAGTATTGTGATTGCGTCCTCAGCTACTTGTTTGTATGTGCCCATAGGAAGGTTTAATGTGTTGCATAAAACTTCCACAGTAAAATAAACTCAATTCTGGTCATGAGTTTGGGGTTAAAAAACTCTGCACTAAACTTTGAAAGACTGAAATGTATAAAAAATGTAAAAGTTCAATAAAAACAGGTATTTTGGTGACCAATAAAGCAGGTATCTTGGTGATCTATAAAGCAGGTATTTTGCTGATCAATAAAGCAGGTATTTTTGTGATCAATAAAGCAGGTATTCTGGTGACCAATAAAGTAGGTATCTTGGTGATCAATAAAGCAAGTATCTTGGTGATCAATACAGCAGGTATCTTGGTGATCAATAAAGCAAGTATCTGGGTGATCAATACAGCAGGTATCTTGGTGATCAATAAAGCAAGTATCTGGGTGATCAATACAGCAGGTATCTTGGTGATCAATAAAGCAAGTATCTGGGTGATCAATACAGCCGGTATCTTGGTGATCAATACAGCAGGTCTCTTGGTGATCAATAAAGCAGGTATTTTGGTGATCAATAAAGCAAGTATCTGGGTGATCAATACAGTAGGTATCTTGGTGATCAATAAAGCAGGTATTTTGGTGACCAATAAAGCAGGTATCTTGGTGATCTATTAAGCAGGTATTTTGCTGATCAATAAAGCAGGTATCTGTGTGATCAATAAAGCAGGTATTTTGGTGACCAATAAAGCAGATATCTTGGTGATCAATAAAGCAAGTATATTGGTGATCAATACAGCAGGTATCTTGGTGATCAATACAGCAGGTATCTTGGTGATCAATAAAGCAGGTATCTGGGTGATCAATAAAGCAGGTATTTTGGTGACCAATAAAGCAGGCATTTTGGTGACCAATAAAGCCGGTATCTTGGTGAGCAATAAAGCAGGCATTTTGGTGACCAATAAAGCCGGTATCTTGGTGATCAATAAAGCAGGCATTTTGGTGACCAATAAAGCCGGTATCTTGGTGATCAATAAAGCAGGCATTTTGGTGACCAATAAAGCAGGTATCTTGGTGATCAATAAAGCAGGTAACGTGTAAGGGGTTTACATGAGTGCTGCTTGATACAAGCCCTCCATCCATGTAGCCAGAACCATAAACTTTGTGAAGTTGCTACTTGTATTTGGGAATTTCCCACTGAGAGCAGCTGCGATGAATCCTTTCCTAGCGCTATGTCACCTTAAGCTTCTGTTTTATTTTATAGGCTTCTCGTTCCTATCCATTTGCTCATTGGCCTTCATTCAAGATGCCGTAAGGCTGATTTCTAAAGCCGAAACAAGTATTTGGCTCTATTTCAAAGGATAGGTCTCAAATCACTTTTAGTTTAGGGATATTTCTACACAGTATCTTGAAGAAAAAAAAAGGTTCCAAACTCACTAATGATTATTAATTTTCCCAGCATTAATTCCGTCCATAGATCTGCCATCATATTGCTATTTTCTGTTATGGATTACACTCATGATACATGTGTCTTAAACCAAATGTCTCTACAGCTGGAGTAAAGCCAGTTGTTTGTTTCTCAGGTTCTCAGTAAGCGAGTTTATCATGTTAGAACCATGGATGTAGAAGGTCAGATTCCTACGTATGGACACATGCTTGGGATGCCACAGAGGTAGGGGGTAGCTGACTTCCATCAGCCATCTGAACAAAATAAAAAATACTTTAGTTGTTCACATTTTAGAAATTATACAGAGATACAACTAACAACTTCCAAGAGATATCAGGGAGATAGTATAGTGTATCCCACACTATACTATCTCCCATGGGGGTGTTTGTGTAACTGTTGGCGTATGTACATAATTTGTGTTGATTTCTGACTGGTAAACTAGAGTAGACATTTGGTTGGTTAATGTCCGTACAGAATGAAGGATACAAAAGCTCTTCAGTGAAGACCATTTTACAAACTAAAAATATGTTTCAGCACAATATTCTCAACTTTCCCCAATCTCTAGTGGTTTTTGGTTTGGAAGGTTAATGACTTCCAAAAAGAAGAGGTAACAAAACAAAACTGTCATGTGTTATATGGTTCATAAAAGTTCATAAAAGTATGATGTTGCTTAAACTTGTACGTGACCTTCACACATGCATTCGACATAACCAAACTACCATTACACAGTGGTTATTGTCGAGCTTTATGTTCTTTTGCTGAGTTTGACATGAATATCAAGCTGGAACAAGAATGTTTCCAATTCTGTGAAATGTATACAGTAACTTTAATAGAACCTTAACAATCTTAACCGTCTTAAGGACTTTCTTTCTCTCACATTGATCATTTTTTCTGCACCATTATAATTTATATATTTTTGTCAAAGTTAATGAAATTTCCTTTTTAAGATGATGAACGTTAAGTACACTAGATATTGCTATAAAACCTAAATTTTAAATAGCATTCCCATAAATAGAATTGTTACACAGGTGATAATAAATCCTCTAACATTATATGTAAACTCAAACACATGTATTAACAGGAGGAGAATGCTAGCACTTGCGTAACATTTAGAACACAAGAAAGGTTATTTTTTTCATCGAGTGATGATTACTAAGAGTGGGTACACGGGTCTAACTAGTGATTACAGGCAAAAAAATATATATTAATGCAGCAGGCAAGAGTTTCTGCCAGTCTTATTATATTCTGATTATGCTATACATACATGCCTGGCAGCCTCATTAGTCATAACTTTAGGAATATACTGAAACTTCACAGCACTGTAAAAACAGACTGCATAGACATTAACACACTATAGTGACATATTTATTTTTTGCAAATAGGTGGTAAATCTCAACATTGCAAACACTTGTCTTACACAGAGTAGGTTGGTTTGGGTTGTGTTGGCAGGAGGGCAGTATTTCCTGATACTGATCTGAGTTCAATAATTAGGGCCACCAGCCTGAATATTTTGCAAACTCCGTTCCAGTTACAGGCTGGGAAGGGTGCCGAGAATGCTATGCAGTCAGGTGTTTTGGAAGTATTGTACTATGTATTTTTGTAATTCTATTGTAGGTAGCCCCTGATGCTCCGTTTGACTACTAGACTTCATTAAACTTTGCAGCATGGGTATTTTTTTTTCATTCAAATAACACATAGCAGTTTTTTCCTGCAAATTAAAAGTTATCAATTCTCTCCAGGATGTACACGTCCATAAATTTTTCTATACCCGTACCTCTCTTCAAAATAGCGCTGTCGTGGGGTACTTTGCCACCAGTTTCCAATGTTGAGCAATTCCAGCGTTGCCCTTTTAGCTGATGCTGACATTCATGAATAGCAATCTGTATTCCCTGCAAAGCTGAGGCTGTGACATCAGGGCTGCGCACACAAAGGCCCATTTGGCGCTTGCTCAGGCCAGGTAAAGTCAGGCAGACGGTGTTGGGAGTCAGTATAGGGTCATTGGGTAATTTCAAACCCAGGATATCATTGCAGAGAACTCTAGTGAGGAAACAAAGAGAGACATGTTTAAAGACCCAAGGGATGACTTTGCAGATAAGATCACATGAAGTAAAAAAAGCATTTCCTGGTCCATAATGTTTGTTCAAAGGCAACTTTATGTCTGTTCTGCATATATTTGTCAATGGGAGTAGATGTGACTGCACTTGTCTCACACAGTCTGAGTGATATATGTTTAAAGAAAATTAGGAAAAGGCGGCTGGACTCTTGGCTTAGGAATTAGGTAAAATAGCTCTAGATAAACCCCTTGATAGTGACATTTATACATAATATACGGTTAACTGTGTATTTTATATAGTTTTTATAGGTATCTCTATAATTAACACAATAATAAAAACACAATAATAATAATTACACTCAAGCCATACACAATACCACATGCAGCCCGCACTACACACAAACAATTACAAGCATTGCAACCTACATACATGCACTTATATATGCACAAAAACCCAGGAAGTCTACATGCATACAAAACACAACAAACAGCACACACACACACACACACAGTACCTCAAACAGCCCACATACATATGCAAGCAAACTACAAGCAACTCACACAATTATCACTGACAGCACACAAACACATGTCACCCATGCATAATACCACAGACAATCATACTCAGACAAATATCACAAACAGGGCACAAAAAACACATAAAACAGCATGCTGCCAACGCATATACAATACCACAAACAACCCACCCACACAAACAGCCAGCATACTAGAGATATTTCACACACATAACACGCAATATATAAAGCCCATTTACATTTAACCTCACAAAGTATCTGCCACACCCATACATAACACAAACAGAATTCCTCAACATTAATTAATATTTCCTTAAAAAATAGGGCCAGCACCCTAAAGGTTTTACTTGTGCTACCAAACGTTTGCCTACCACCAGATTAGGGACGTTAGCCCATGATGACAATAATTATACCTCCAATTGCTCTGAGTACATGCCTTGCAAAGACTTCTCATTGAGCTGCATTGGGAAGTCTGTGATTGGACAGTCACAGAAAGTTTGGGCGGAGATAGAAGGATAGAGCTTGCAAATGCAGCAGAGAAGAGGTCTGCAAGTTTTGCAAAATGTTTTTAGATATGTCCCCAATGAAAAGATGCATAATTAAATGCATGCAAGTTTACATTTGGGGTATATCTACTAAATAGTGATTTTCATTTAGTTTGTATTTGGGCAATGGAGTGTTAAAGTGGAGCAGTCACTTCCCAGGATGTTTTTCCCTATATTAAACTTATAAATCTTATAAATCTTCATCCTGAAACGGAGAACCTCTATTTTTCCTCTCTGTCAAGCATGGTTATACAGTTACACTGTCCTTTGGATTGTCAGGCAGTACGGAGAAAGATTCCCACTGGAATAATAAGGAAGGGGGAACATGACTGCTGCCCAAGATTGTGGGATGGATCAGAGAAGATACAATGTTGCTAAGATTGGGGGGTTCTTAAAGAAAGGGAGAGGGAGGGGACTTACCAGTCGGCAGGATCAGTTGAGGGCTCCTGACTGTTTTCCCACCCACCCCCCCTCCCTGTTTCTGGTGTTGTGGCTTGTGTCTCGTGCTTTTGTTTTATGTTGTCACAGCTTAGCGGTTTCTCTGGACAGCGCAGAGGAAGAAAGGACATTGGGGAGACGACAGCCGGCACGGAGCTGATGGCGAGGAGCTGGCTGGCGAGGCTCATGGTACCGAATGTGTGTGAGAACTGCCTGTTGGGCAAACACCCAACAGCTGGCAGATTTTGACTGAGCAAAATTGTTAAGTTAAATAAACCTGTGGCCGTTGCCCTTATCCACAAGAATGAGGTGTCACGTGTATTATTGGGGGGCAACGGGTTGATGGTTGGGACTGGTTGGGTCAGCAGTCAAGCATACAGAAAAGAGTAGCAATTAAACAAGTTTTCTTTTTCTCTAACTCATTTCCAATGTTTGCCCTTGTCTTGCCTCGTCTGAACTGCATTGTGATGTCTCTTGCTACATCTTTCTTTACTCTAACTTTTAAAGAAAGAGAGGTTAACGAGACGTATATGTCATTTCAAATGTTTAGCTCAATTGTGTAAATTCCAGAGAAGTGACAGTTCATGTAGTAAAATAAATAATGTGCTTAAAATACAGCACTGTAAGCAAGACAGATCCCCATCTTCCTCCGCTACACAGAGTCTATGGGAAGGACTCTAGGCTAGAGGTCACAAGTTCTCTGCCCTGGTTATTCCATATCTTTCATTATCCACCCTGATTTACTGCCACGAACCTCACACTGTACGTGGACATATACTTTTTAACACATCCTTTCAGCACTAACATATCACATTTTGGCACACGATCGCATGCCGTTTCTGCTGGGATCAGAATACTAATTTGGATCCGAGTTTTAACAGATGTACGTGCAACATTAAAATACAGGATAGGACCTGTAAAGCACACAGGCAATAAATAAAAATAAAACTTCAAGCCTCCAGAAAATTGCATTCCTTTGAATATTATATTCCATCACTTTAGGCACTTGTTAAGTATTTCCAATGGCCGCAACCACCAGAGTTTGTGCAACTTAAAAGAAATTTTAAGAGAATGGCACTATCTGTGAGGCTTTTTTTAACGCTGTCACTGCCATCTGAGACGTACCATAGATTAACTTCACCATACGGGTTTGGACAGATCGATGACAAGAGAATCGAAAATGTTTAAAACTATTTTATTCTAGAGTGATACTTTTTATACAAATAATATGGCAAACCCCACAACACCTGAGGCTACAAAAGCAGGAAGGACAGCCAGAAAAGAGGTGGCCTGCGGCACAATATGTGTCATCACCAATATTTGGCAGGAAACAAGATCAGAAAAGGGACGTCAGACCCAAATACATGCATGCTGAGTTGGCAAGCAACTTTGTCGTTCAGTCAACCAGAACTGCACACATGCAGAGAGTGACAAAGAGCTTGCACTTTCTAGAGACTTTCTCTGGTGTTCCCAGAAAGAGGTTTTTATAACAATGTCAGCTTCAGAGAAGTATTAGCTTGTGCAATATACTAGGTCAGCGATCAGCAAGTTATTGCACCTGTGCCATGCATGGAACTCAAAGTGTCTTTGCACAACACTCAGGGTTGTGAGAGACAAACAGACTTTGGCCTATCAGGAGTCCCAGTGGGACTTCAGATATTTGCTAGTGCAAACTGGGTGGTGATTGCAGGTGGTTACAGACAATCCTTGATTTACGCATTGCAACACTTAGAGGAAGTGATCTCAGATCACTTCATCCACACTCTTGTGAACAGGAATCCACACTGAAGTAGAACAGCCCACAGCAGCTATCGCAGCTCCTGCCCTTGGCCTGTACCTGACCAGCCCAGGCAAACCACCCACACTGCTAGATATATACAGAGCTTCAGAAGAAGCCTCCCGGGGGCGGGGCCGGGCCGCCGGGCCGACTGGACGCCATCTAGATGGGCTCCAGCGGCAAATCGCCTGAAAAAGCATTAAACATGGCCCAAAACCGCTCAAAAAAAGCGAAATATGCTGCATTTGAGGGGGGAAAGCTCTGACACCCGCCTGGTATTTGCAAGAAGCCGATCGAGTGGCAAATGGGCGGAGAAGACTGGATCTGGCCTACACGCGGCCTTGGAGCATCGGCCGCCATTACAAGCAGCATGGAGCCGTGAAATAGCGTAACACAGAACCAACCCGCCGCAACATAAACATTCCTGGCATGGAGAGACCCTTGGCCCGGGGCACGGCCCCGTTTCCCCCCCCCGGGCGGCGGGGGTAATCCCGGCCACGCGGGGACCGCAGACGCCGAGGAGGGAGACCCTGACCGGTGCCTGCGATGCAGCCCAGCAATGGCAGAGGCTAATTATGTGGGACCCGCCAGCAGTCTGACGTGAGAAACGGCTAACCCATGCGTGGGGGGGACACCCTCCGCCCACCCTTTGACCCGCGGAGATCGGTGCTGCGGGCGGTCTGTCCGGATGGCCTGGGAGCTAACACCAGGGCCGCTTGACCTCCGGATGAGGTGGGCACCCGGAGGAACTTGTCCCCACCGCTGTGAGCCCGACGGGGCTGGGAGGAACGCGCCCCCGGTGGACCGGTGGCCGCGGGGCCGTGCAGCTCTGGCCCAGTAGCAGCGGCCGGCGATGGGAGAGACACACAGAGCGGACCTGGAACCTGCCGGGGTACTGGAGGTACGGGGGAGGTGCAGGGGACACTGGGCATGTGGACTCTTTGGGTGGAGGGGCCGCAAACGTTCAGGATGCCCCCGAGTGCCCACCGGGCCGCGGTGCGTACGGGGGGAGGCCTGGGTTAATCTGGGGGGCCGTCTGGGGCCGAGCACCCGGAGAGATGGAGGGGCGCTGGCTACGTCCTGACCGGTGTGGGGGACCCGGACACGCCACATGACTAGGCACTGTTCCCACACAGCCAGCCAGATAATGCACCACATAGAACTGCACATAAAGCTTGGATGAAACAGTTAAGCTCCTGATAAAGCCATTGGAACTCATCCACTGAATTAATGGATGCTGATAAAACCCAGGATAATTTTCATTAATCTGCAACTTGAATTAGTCTTGTTATGGCTATTTATGTTAATGTTTGCTTTTGTTGTTTCTGCTCATGTTATATATATCTTAAAGCCCCCCAGGGCTCCTGCTTAATGCTGTTTATTTTTGTTGTTGAATAAATAGCCAGAAGGGTGCACTATATAATGTAGGTCAAAACGCTAACATTTCCCATTAGGACGACACACGCTGCACAGGTAACTACATGTCAATAGGTCACGTCGACTAACTTACAGAATAGGCTTTATTCATACCTTAATTTACGTCACCTCTCGGGCCATACTCTGATTATAATGCAGCAAGGTATTGCTAATAGATGAGTGCATGACCTCACAGATTAAGCACACACGGCAGCTTACTTTACGTTAACCGCTTTTTACATATTAACGACCTAAGTCCATACAGGCCTCAGTTAGCAATACAATTTCGTATTCATAAAATGCTGATACTTAAATTTAAACAAATAGCGCATTTGCTCAGATTATACAGCTCATGTTGTAATGCCTAAAGTGTACATGTACTAAGTTTAGTATGAGCATAAGTTTATGTTTTGATCAACATGCCTTTGCACAGGCGATAATCTGCATTTTTACTTGTGCGTTAACAATTTAAGCCTCTACGCAGGCGACTGTTCACCTTAATGTTTGATGTAAACTACTGCTTGAGCCCCTGCGTGGGCAACCGCTTGCTCTTTTTGAACCAGTTTGCAATATGCATTCTTATGTGAAACAATAAAAATATTTAAAACAGAATAAGCCTCCCTCTAAAACAAATAATACAAACAGCCCATACACAAACACACAAAGTCCCCACAAACACAACATTACTGACAATCTACACACATTCATACAAACCCACAAGCAGCCTCTCACATAATAACATAAGCAGCACACGACCAAACACACAATGGGACATACCATCCAGACACACAATTGCACAATACCACAAACTACTCATAAACATATACAGCCCACATACGCACAAATACAACGTTGGATAGCAACTGCAGCGCCCATAAATAACACAAGCACAATACGGCAACATGTACACCTTGATTTAAAATAATAGGACCGGCACACCAAATAACAAAATCTTGCCTATCCCTTTGATAGTTGCTAGCCAAATCTCAACCCAACATATATGTTACAAAGTTTTATTCCATGAGGTATGCTCAGTGTCCATAGCTGCTTGTGCATATTTGTGCTCCCATAATGCTTAGAATAACCCCAAGTGCATGCCTAAATCATGTCAGGTGGGAAACTGCAAATAATTTAACAGTGAGAAACAAACTATACCTTACAACAGACTACAGAACTGTATATTGAATGGTATTTAATATCCTTTTTTCAGAGTGTGGTTTTGAAAGGGTTATCTCTGGTCCCCTCGTCTTGCCCTGGGTGGGGACAGAAGCCATGGCTTGTGTCAGAAGCTCTGTGGGATGCTCCTTACAGGGTGGGAATATATTTGTCTTCACTTCATACCTAAACCTCAGCATTTTCTCGCTAAAAGGAGGGGCAGGAAAACAGAATTTGGAGCCAAAGGACCAAGCGACAGATCAAAACATGTCGATGCTGAAGGGAAAATAATTCTCGTTTTATAACCTTGGTAATAAAAGCTAGCTTTTGCAAAACAGGAAGTAAGAAACACATAAAACTTTCACCGTAATAAATAATTAACATATATATTAGCAACTGATTATTAAGTTATATTTTGACAGCACAAATTTACATTTAATCCTATAGAAGTGTGTTTTCAAAAATGACGGACTTAGACAGCACACCAGGGTTGAAAGCTGCTCATAAGGCCACATGAAAAACTACTTCTCATTGATATAGTATATTCACAATCAAATAAAAAAAGAATGGATTTAACAGTTTAGATTCTAGAAAATCCAAAATGGAATAGTGCAGCGAAGAAGTATTATCAATTGTAAAAAAACACATCCCACTAGACACACAAAACATCACCAGGGTCTTGGATTCAGAACTTATAGTGGTACTGTCACCTTTTGAAGACTTTGCAAGATTTGTAAATTTCCCCAACGGTGGCTTTGCCGTTTCAGGTTTGGTGGCCAGGGGGGGCAGGCAAAGGTGAGTTCTACTTACCTGAACCTGTCCCTTGCAGGTGCCGATATCTTCTTCCAATGGGTCCTCTTCAGCTCCTGGCGTTTCAGCGCTAGGAGCCAACATCACTGCTCTACTGTCACACATAAGTACAGCATTGAGGTTTATAAAGGAGCCCGTGGGACAGCGGGATCCTCCAGAAATAATTGTCAGGCATAGTCGGAATACTGACACAAACTAGTCCCTATTTTATCTCAGTATATATCTTGACTGGGTTGGAATTTCAGTGCCATTCCAACAGAGTCAATATGAGTATTTCATAAAGATTCTATCTTTATGAAATACAAATTTTTCAGGGTGGGTGACAGTAACGCCTGAAATCAAATGGATTAAAATTGTCCTTCGAAAATATTATTAAATTTGGACATAATGTGCGGCAGGTGGAGGGAACACAAAGAAGGAAGACAATGAAGAAATGCGTTAGCGTCACTCTTCTCTGTGTGCCCAGTTGCATTATGTCCAAATAAAATTTTGTTTTTGAATATAGGGCAATTTTAAGCCATTTGACAGAGTACAACTTGATGATATATTGTAAAGAAAGCATTAGCCTATTTTATTTCAACTTATCCTCTCATGTGATCACCTAGCACTCTCTCACTTTACTTTGTTAGTCCTTCATCTTGATAAAAGTGATGATATAATGTTGTCCTATTAATTATAATTATCAATATGGATACCGCACTCTCCTGGATCCCAGGGTGCAACCGGGCATGAGGTTGGCCAATCCTCACAATGTGATTTGCAAAAAAGTAATGATGGTCCAGGCACTCAAGTTCAATCCAGTGGGTAGATTTATTGGAGTAGAATCAAAACAACGTTTTGGCCCACAACAGCTTGACAAAGGCCCTGTTGCGGGCCAAAACATTGTTTTTATTCTGCTCCAATAAATCTACCCACTGGATTGAACTTGAGTGCCTGGGCCATAATTACTCTTTTGCAAGTCTTATTAATTATAGCCATGTTTGATCGATGAGCATCATTACAGCTCTGCGTACATTGCGTACACCAGTAATGACACAGCATACACCACGGCATCCCATTATGTAGATTTAGGATTAGTTATGTTTGGAGAGCCCTAAATACCTCTAACCCTAAGTTCCCCTAAGTCTAAACTTTCCTATCCATTGTTTTACCTAATGCTACAGAACCTAGCTTAAAGGAACACTATAGTCACCTAAATTACTTTAGCTAAATAAAGCAGTTTTAGTGTATAGATCATTCCCTTGCAATTTCACTGCCCAATTCACTGTCATTTAGGAGTTAAATCACTTTGTTTCTGTTTATGCAGCCCTAGCCACACCTCCCCTGGCTATGATTGACAGAGCCTGCATGAAAAAAAAAACTGGTTTCACTTTCAAACAGATGTAATTTACCTTAAATAATTGTATCTTAATCTCTAAATTGAACTTTAATCACATACAGGAGGCTCTTGCAGGGTCTAGCAAGCTATTAACATAGCAGGGGATAAGAAAATCTTAATTAAACAGAACTTGCAATAAAGAAAGCCTAAATAGGGCTCTCTTTACAGGAAGTGTTTATGGAAGGCTGTGCAAGTCACATGCAGGGAGGTGTGACTAGTGTTCATAAACAAAGGGATTTAACTCCTAAATGGCAGAGGATTGAGCAGTGAGGCTGCAGGGGCATGTTCTATACACAAAAGCTGCTTCATCAAGCTAAAGTCGTTCAGGTGACTATAGTGTCCATTTAAGCCCAATGTTTCTGTTAATGAAGACTTGTATGTAACCAATTTTATAACCTTTTGAAAAAAATTATAATAATACAACAAATTGGTGACATATATATTCTATTTCTGATGCCCATGGCACTATACACAAGCTACCCCAGAATGAGGCAGTTGCTTAATTATCTTGTGCAATCAGGAGAACGTGTTTTGACCTGACACTTCGTAATCTATCCAGAGCAATGCCACTTGCTTTTTGTTGTTGACAAGTAACCAGTAAGAGACTCTGAAAATATTGTTATATAAGGAAAATAATTTGGACAATGCATACACAAACCCAATGTAATAGTTTTATATTTAATAGGAATATAGTCACAGAAGTTTGAATGAGAAACAGAATACTTTGTAGGCAATTTGGCAACGTAAATTCATAAAATAACACAAGAATAAATCAGTGTCTCAAGACAGACTTATTCTAAGTATTGGGAGTTTCCGCTACATAACTTGCCTCTCTCTTGTCAATGCGTACACACACTAAAATGATCATTATATGCTCCTCACTCTGCTTTACGTAATTTATTTGCTCTGAAAAATGCTAAAAATGAAGATTTATTGTCAATGGCTGAACCGTGAAATGCAATAAAATACTGAAAGCTGGTTAACAAAGTTCTTATATTCTATGAAGTGAGCTAAAGCCATGAAGGGCTGAATTATGCACGGCATGTGCTGCAGGTACCCAGCAACTCCCTAATGCAGCTAATACAGCTGGAGCAGTTCTAGTTCTTAGGGGGGCACTCTGCTGCTGCACAGGCTAGTAGGGAGACCAAAAGATGGTCTTGACTGGCCTTTTGCCCTAATATTGCTGTGAGGGAGCTTATAGCCGGCACATAAGATGGGTTTTAGATCACTGTTAGTCCTCCTTTGAATTCCTTTACCTGATGGAGCATTTACAGTGATCTGCACCCTGGGAGGCGCAGACCATGAGCTCCACCCACCGGACAACCACTACCAGACACAGGCCCCACTGGACCACTAGAAAATTAGGAACAATGCCCCCCTGCCTAAAGGTCATGAAGAGGGCAAATAAAATCACATATTTTTTCATTTAAAACAAATCTTGTAATGTATGGGAGGCTGGACACAACAAACAGCCTCATCACTCACACACAACATATACAGCCACACACATCAACAACCATCCATATCTACCAACATCAAACAAAGACAAAACACACATCACACACAATCACAAACATCACACGCAGCCAGTTACATCCCATACAGCCACACACAGCTGCAACACACATATCACAGTCACCCATCACTCACAACTACAGCACTTACGGCCACACACTGTCACTTTTATTATTTATATAGCGTCAGCAAATTCCGTAGCACTGTACAATTCCCTAGCGCTGTACAACCTCCCTACACACAATACAAAACTCACTTCATTTCAGTTAATTTGATCAATACAAAAGACACTTGAAAATTAATGTTTAATATATATTCACCTTATTTAAAAAAAAAAAAAAAAATACACAGGGAAAAATTCCAGGCTGTACATACTAATGTCATGTGCTGCACACTCCTGTGTTGTCAATTTGTCCTTAGCACTAAACTTATTATGAACTTATTACAGTATAGTTTCAATATTCTTTAGAAGAAACACGTCCTTACATAGATGAACAGTGAAGACTTTATATTTACGTCTAAATACGCGATTAAGGTTGGAAATCAGTTTATTTAATTTAATGTCTAAAATAGTTACCAAGACTTAGTAACACTGAACTGTCCAACGTCAATTCCTTATAACTAACAGAGTTAGAGTTTTGCCATTTCACTATATCTAACTGAAACTACTGGAACACTAAATGATTCAGGTGAATGAGGCCACTCTGTAGAGTCTTTAGATTATATAGACTATACTAAACATTAATGAAATATAGCATTCAGCATCCAGCACACAATTATTGTACTCACACAAAAACGTGACACTCCAACACACAGTTTTAACATTCTGTCAGACTAGATCACAGTTAACTCACTGTCAAAGTTTTAATATGACCTTCTTTATAGATATAATTCTATAACTGGTGCAGAGCACAGAAAATAGGAGGCCAGAATATCTATATAACGATTATCAACATACCTTAAGATATCAGTACATTTTCACGTGTACATTTTCTAGTCATCCAGCAGTATATGAATACTCGCTGTTCTATGATTGGCTAAAACCACTAACTAGTCAATCCAAATGCAGCACACAAAGAGATCACTGGGAGTTTTCTCCTGCTGCTATCTTCTTATCTTATATCGGAATAATGTACGGCTTCTTGTAACAGTAAATGGAATTTATAGGCAGTTTAAATAACTTTTACACGTGTATTTGAACATGTCTCAATGTACTATTTCATACAAACTCCATTTAAATAAAAGTATTACTGACCCTATAAAAACCTCTGAACTTTTTTAAAATGTAACTCAATAAATCAGTTTTTCTTATAAGAGAAAACCGATATAGATCTTCAGCTCATCCGACACCTGGATGTGTTACAAATACAGAGATGTGACCCTAGGAGAGAACATCTTAAACTATCTAAAATATCCATAGAAACTGAAAAAGAAGATTCACATTGATTTAAAAGGAAGTTAAAAGAGGCAAAGGTGAACTTGTTCCAGAAATAATGATTCTTCCTTTAAGGAATTACTAGCCATGGACTATGCTTTGATAAAGGGTCGCAGAAAAAAAATCAAAAGTTGATATTCTTCTTTATATATATATATATATATTTTTTTTTTTTTTTGCAAAATTTGACCAGATAAGATCAGGAACTCTTCAAGAAACTATATATTTCACAAATGTGTGCAAATGAATGATACTGTTGTAATAATACTGATATGATTATCAAAGTTCTGAAGACTTTGTTTCAATCTGATCTGACAGTTTTTTTCAGAACATTCAGAACTGTTGCTGAATGTTTGGTAGCAGTGGGGAAACTACCAGGGTTGCAGAGGCTGATGTCATGTAAACCATTACTGCAAAACCACTGAGCCACCAGGGATTCAGTTAGCAGCACCACAGGACTACCAAGGATTGCCCCCCAGATAATCAAGGCTACCCGCCCTCCCCCATAGTAAGGTAAAGGAAAGGTGATAAAAAACAAACAAACATATTTTAAGGACAACATTACCCACAAATCCCTCATTCAGCCAACTCCACACTCAATCACATTCAGCATGCCCAAAACACCCAGTCACACTCAATCAACTCCACACTCAATCACAATCATAGGGTTAGATTTCAAATCTAACTGTGCAGTTAATGTACAAGTGAATGCTGGTGATCATTGTTAATAATGTATACAATAAATAAATCTGACTCTGAAAAAAAAAACATGAACATTTACACACTGAGTATTTGTACTCATATCCAATTTTTACATTCATTGGACATAGCTTTATTATCCTCCTACTGTCAGTTACAAATGGTTTTCTGACAATACAATGGTCTAAGTCAGTAAAGAAATACAAATTGTGCATAATCACAGTCTATTTAACTTTGGAATCAATAAAAAATGATTTTAAAAATAATGCATACACAGTGGCAAAATCTTGTAAACACACTTCCCCAATGCCGAGATGGCTAAATATCCAAGTAAAGAAATATGTTTGTAAACTTAGCACCGTCCAAAAAGTGGAATAACACAGCATTGTATGCAAGCTGGCACCTACACATACCTGAAAATTACACTGCACTATTTAAATGTATCCATGATTGTACAATAGTTTGATGATAGCTTTTATTTATGTGGGTTTGGCAAAGGGTTTTCCCAAGCCAGGCTTCCAGTGCTACGGGCATGCCAATATTTATTTGCAATTCTCTAATTGCCATGTATCTCATGAAACAATTTTCTTTAGAATATAACACAGGTGTTAGTGCTCTTTTTGACTGACGGTAAGTCACCCTATTGATTACATGTTTGGAATTTTAAATTGAAATGAAAGTACATTTTTAACCCATTTTCTCACTTCTGTTCACACATTTACCGGCTGCAGAGCCAGATGGCGATGGTTAGAATCCAGAGCCAGGTCTCTGTATGGGTGTCCCAGGCCATCTTCTGACCTTTCATCGGACAGCTGTGTCAGACGGTGAGGAGCTTTCTTCATCTCCTGGCCCAGGGGGCTGCCCTTTCCTTCTGTCTACTTGCCCTGTTGAAGAAAAAACTTTTATAAAAATTCTCATACCATTAAAATTTCAACCCATAATTAAATCCTATCCTTCCATGATTTATTTCACAAAGTCTAAAAAGTAAACAACGGTCAAATACATTATTTCACCCAAAGGATATATAATGGTGGACTATATTCTGGGAAAATAATGGCCACGTGGCTTATGAATGTCTCCAGAACCCAGGGATGACATGTTTCCACTAATATGCAGTTGACTATTACATGCTATATTTAGGGATAGTAGTGTTATTGGGTAGGGTTAGGATTTGTGTGTGTGCCAGGGTTGCATTTTTATATGCATTATTATTAGGAGAACACAGTGATACCTGTCATGTGCACAAATCCACATGTTGACTTACAGTGACAGAGTTAACATACCAACAAACACACACAGGGATGGTGTTAAGATAAGTACTTTTAAATATGAAATATGTAATGAAAGCTGTTGAATGAGTCTAGATAAATTCACAAATCACCAGTAGGTGATTTGTGAATTTATCTAGACTTCTCCTTTTTTTATTTAATATTTTTAACTTATGGCCCATCACCATTAACACTGGGGCCATAAGTTAGAAAAATATATTTTTAACGAAGGTTGCATATCATTGGTCTAGGTCTTCTATAACATCGACATCTGTTTAATCAGTAGGTTTGCTGAATGCTGAGAAAAAGTTGCAAATCCTTTAACCCCTTAAGGACCAAACTTCTGGAATAAAAGGGAATCATGACATGTCACAAGTCCTGTGTAGACCTTTCTGCTACCATTCAAAGTCCCAGTTTAACAGACTTGATGTTAGTCTACATTCATAATGATGCCCACTGCCATCAGAGAATGAGAGCCTGATGTTCTGTCCAAAAACTGCAAGTAACAGAGCTCCTAGGACGGTACTTTTCTGCTAATTTGCAGGATGTGGAGTTTTATGTCCAAATGCTTAAAATGCAGAATATGGAATGGCAATTTTCAGTTTTGTTCATAAAGCTCTTTTTCATTTCTTTTCAGCATTTTCCATCCTGCTAGAATTTATCTCTGTTAAGTGCCAAAAGTTGCTAATTTTAGTATAACCCCCAATAGTTTCCTATTTCTATATACAATTCTACATATAACTTCTGGACAAATAACTAGAATCAGGCTTTCCCAAACTCAAACTCCGGCCTTCCAGATGTTGCTGAACTACAACTCCCATGATTCTCAGGCTATTTCTTTCAAGAATCATGGGAGGTGTAGTTCAGCAACATCTTGAGGGCCGGAGTTTGAGGTCACATGGACTAGATTGTGCACCAGATTACTTCATTAGTAAACAACACACCTGGTATGTAGATAAGATTAACTGATGAGCTGTTATAAACACTGCTTAGAAATATTGTATTGGAAAAAAATGCTGATTAGTATTTACTGGTTTGTGACTTGGATGCATGTTGTATAATCCCTCACTTTTGAGTTAGTAACCACAACCACTGCACCACGTCTAATTTATAACATGTAACAAATAAATAAAGATTCTTAGGGTATGTAACATGCATTTGAATTCTATAAACATTTTATTTTTAATGATATATTTTTGATTTGTGTTTTGACCTTGAAATACAGAGATGCCCTTAGTGTCTACATATAACTGGCTTTCCAAACTTCACAGGTAGCTCTTAAAATGTATATATTCACACCATGCTTATAGATGTTCTTCAGTAATATCACTTAGATATATATCACACGTCTTTTGCCAAAAGAAAATGTACTGCTATGTTTTCGTCGCTAGCTTGTCTTTTTCGCTTTAACTATGTGTAAAAATTTATTTGAGGGGGGCGGGGCCTGACTGCCAAGATGGCCGGACGCACTCTCTGATAGCTCCGGCACCAGCGGGCGCAAAAACACAAATCCTGTTCTACCAAACACTGTCAGTGGTGCATGGTGCCCGGAAAACGATACAGGACCCTGAACGGAACATGCCGATACCTGTCTCGCATCGAAACGCGAAACGAGCGCTTGAACCGGCCATGAGGCCCAAACAGGAGCGGAGCCTAAAGCCTGGGGGAGGCGGCCGATCGCCCGGCAAGGGAGCCGCTCAGAAGCATGAATCAAACGCTGCCCTGCTACCCCCCCCCCTGGACCGGCGGGGGCTATCCTGGTCCACGCAGGGGGTGCCCACCCCCGCAAAGCTACAAAAACGAGCAACAAAAACTGCAGTGAGACAAAACTGCCAGGGCTCAGGCAAGATGGCGCCACTGGCAGGGCCAGCGACGCAACACACCCGGTTAAAGCCACCCAAGCATACCTTGGACTTCTTCGACCAACTCTGCGCAAGCCTCTGGACGAAGCTCAGTGCCAAATGTCATGCCTTAAGGCTAGCGAGGAGACTGGCGGCGGCATGGATTCGCCCAGCAACCCGGCGACACCTGTGTGGACTCCGGCCAAGCACCGCTAGGGCGGCCTCCCGACGACGCCGAAAAACAAGATGGCGAGAAAAGGCAACATGTCCCGCGGCGACAGCGCTCACTCCCACTCACACCAGGGCGAGACCAGCCAGCATACCCAAGCTGTCTACCACACAGAGAATCCGAGAATCACCAGCCCCCCAAACCCCAGCCTGCGACAACAAGACTCACCAGAACGGTGAACACCACACAGGGACCTCGGGAAGAGCCCGGCGAGAGGAACAACCAAAAGCCTTAACCCCTGGTGCGCTGGCGTTCGAGGGAGACAGACACCTGTACACCTGCAGCTTCCCACTACAGGGCATCGGCTGAGCAGTCCACATGGATGCCCACGGCACGCACAGGACACAGGTCCTTTTGTGTTTGAACTGTTCACTGCAAATAGCCTGATTATATACAGATTCCCACCACTGCTTAACCTGATGTATATTAGCACATCACAGCTCAATACTAACAAACATATCTCTTGTATGCAGCATACTCCTTTATTGTGTTTTACGTAAATTACTCCTTAAGAATATTGTATAGGCCTAGCATGTTCACACATTGGGCGCCCCAGCTTAGCATTGCGCTACACAAAAAGCTGCTGGGACTCAGTCCCGATATGAGACGCCAGTAGCAAGCATGGGTATCAGGTAAGCTCTCTGAGTTTCACTGATCAGCAACAGCCACGGGGTGTCACACTTACTGGCTATACATTATGTGCAGGACAATCCTTACCAGTATCTCTCCTCTGTTTATTGTTTTAAATGCCTCCTGCGAGCATTATCTACCTACCCTAAATGCAGTTGGCCCGACCCCAGGGGTCAATACAATATAATAGAGCGCTCAACTATAAGCGTGCTAAGCCACAATAGCCACCACTGTAGTCTAGAATGTACACATCTACTGCCGTTAGACCTACTAATACTGTCGTTAATAAATATAGCACAGACGGAGTATCATTGGCATTTTCAGAGCCAGTTTCATTGACTGTTAATAAGCCTGTTTTACATTTTACATGTCCAGTGTACACCAGCTGACTTACCTTACCTTTACTGTTATATACACCTCATAACTTGCCTAGCCTGTACTTAAAGTTATGTTTAAGTTTGAATATAAAAACACGATTCAATTAGGCGACTCCCAAAACTGAATCAACTACACTAGTATGCTGGTATAGTTACCATTACACTGGACACAGCATCTTAATTTTATTCCATGCGCAGAAAGTTTAAGCCACGTTATTTTAGTTTATTTCATGTTAGGAAAATGCTTAAGTAATGACAAGCGATACCGTATACCGCATAACTCAACTTTATAAAAATGTGCAAGATCAACCCTGTACCTCTGTTTAAATGTTTTATAATGCGCTGGAGGATTGCCGTTGGGGTACCTCACAAGCGATTGTACTAAGCTTATGCACTACAAAAATAAAGAATTTAAAAAAAAAAAAAAATTATTTGAGCTGACAGCTTTCAAAAAGATGGTAATATTTATTTTCCTTTCTGTGTCGGGCTGCCTCTTTTGGCCTGTTAATCTGCATGCTGGAATTCTCTCTTCCTGGCTGGCAGTGTTAGTTTTGTGCAACTTTTGTATCTGGTGTCAGCACTCAAACCACGCTAACCCCAAATGATTTGGACATAAACGGACACTATAAACATCAAAACAACGTTAGCATAATTAAACAGGGTTTGCGTGGCTTATGTACCTTCACTCTCACTGCTCAATTCTCTGTCATTTCAGAGTTAAATCACTTTTGTTTCTGTCCATGCAGTCCTAGTCACACCTTGCCTGCATGTGACTCACACAGCCTTCATGAAATTACAATCAGATGTCAACTTACTTTAGAAGTTTGTATCTCCCGCTCTGTAATCACACACAAACTGCTTTTGAGGGGTATAGAAAGCTATTAACAGTGCAGGAGATTATACATTCTAAATTAAACAGAATGTGCAATAAAAGAAGTGTAAATATTAAATCTCTCTTTACAGGAAGTGTTTAGGAGGGCTGTATAAGTCACATGCAGAAAGGGGGTGTAACTCCTAAATGGCATAGAACTGAGCAGTGAGGCTGAAGGGCCTTATCTATACACTAAAACTGGTTAATTAAACTAAAGTTGTTTTGGTGCCTATAGTATCCCCTTAAGTGACTCAAACACATGATTATTTACTAAAGTAAGAATTTTTAGGAATTCAAAGTGAATTTGAAATGTAAATCAAAATAGCCAAACTGAAAAAAAATTCTAAATCAGCTATGCTTTCAGTTGGGCTACTTGGTCTTAAATTTGAAATTCACTTTGAATTCCTGGCAATTGTGGCTTTAGTGAATAACTCTGTGACTAACTCTGACAGTGTCCGGCTCTCAGACAATTTAACTCTCTAACTACCTGATAAAGAAAGAAAATAATAAATGAGTTCTAGTTTTTGACCTTTACCATTCCTAGGTGCAGAGGTCAAAGAAATAAAAAAAAAAAAAACAAGCCACACTGTTGGGAATGTATGTCCCGTCAAATTGAGTGCAGTAAGTTGTCTGCCCCTGCTGAACTACAACTCCTATCAAGCTCAGTGTGACTCTGGCTGAGGTTGGTGGGAGTTTAACTATACATGTAATCTTATAGTACAGTGAAGCAACTAATTGCATATTTGTAATATAACCACAATTCTGCTTCTTTCACCTACAAATATCTCCAGGAATCTCAATTTCAAAAGACAGGCAAAATTATTTTCTGCTCTGGATAACTGAATTCCTAATTATCTTACACCTCGACCAACCTAAACACTCTTCGAGCATCTCTGCCAGGACAAAGTATCTGCGACTGCCATTCATCAGCAGTTGCCCACTCAGACAGTCTCTCCATTGGCACCTCATCTTCTTTAAATAAGAATTCAGTATTCCTGATCTCAAGTTATGCACCTTAGCAGCACACTACTTACATGCCCTGGACTAGATTAGAGGATCTGGACAATTTACCACATTACAGTTAGAAAAACAACTTTGCCCTTAACTTTGCTCACCAACTACTACACTATTTATACATTTCCATGACAGAAAGAGAAAAATGTAACTTTTTACTAGCATCCACTATTAAAATGTTGATATTAGTCAGACAATGACTGGGAGTCCATTGGCAACACACCAAATATATATCCTTCTTACGCAACCCATGCTTCCAGAACGGAGAAGCTCAACACCCATTTCACTCTTGGAAGAAAGTAGGTCACACTAAAATATATAAACCAAAAATATTAAAACCAAACAAATGATCCTCACAAATCAAACACACATTTCCTGATCTCAATGTTCCCCTATTTGCATACTTACAAACCCGCAGCTTTATAGGGACAATACTTCCACATCTTATCCATGAAGATTGGGATCACCATATAGATTATCCACTTACACAACCAAAAACCTCATCCTACTCAATCAGCTCACTCACAAATTAAATCACACTTTGGCTACACAACCATATCATCAGGCCTGTCAAGGTGGACAACACATTTTTCCATCACTGACTCATCAAACATTCATTACTACAACAAAAAACAAAATTATCTGTCCTCACGTTCCGCCTTATTAGCAGAAGAGTACCTAAGAGCAGCCGGAAATCAACCACAGTGGTGCTCCATGTAAATGGACACCGCTGATCAGTCCCAGCCACAGCAAAAAAGACACCGGCTACATTCTGTGATAATGATGGTCTAGATTTATTTCAGAGTAAAACAAGCAATGTGTTGGCTTTCCAGAGCCTGCAAGGCACTAAGGTATGATTAAGTCTCTAGGGAGCCAAATGGTAAATTTTTCTGTGGGGTGATTTACCCTGAAATAAATCTACACCATCATTATCTTCACCATCAGCCGCTTAACCCCTCAAGGACACATGACATGTGTGACATGTCATGATTCCCTTTTATTCCAGAAGTTTGGTCCTTAAGGGTTTAAACTACTCCCAACATCGACTTAACAAGAAATGCACTTGGAAATTGCACATCATGTGTATTATTCCCCTCAAAAGCTATTTTCCCTAAAACTTAGAGATGTAGCCAACTGTCTGAAATGTGGGACAGACAGGGCAGACCTTTAAAGCTGCTTTTGGTGATGTGCGGAAATTGAGGAATTCTAGAAACAGGTAGCAAACAATGTAACACAATTACTAGATAAGACCTTTCAAATCTCCCCACTGTTAGTAGGGCTGGGGATGGCGAAAGATCAATTTTTTCTTACCTGGCAAACACACATCAACAGACTAGACAGAAATACACAATCAAAACTAAAATCTACATTTGAATTTACAGACTGGTACCTGTCCAGAGTATTGTCAGGCCAAGCACCAATAGCCCAAGAATGCCAACTTCCCAAAAGAAAACCTCTCAAGCTATTTACATCTAGAAGAGTAACGTATTTTTTCTTTTTTGTTTAAATTGTTGTACTATTTCATTTCCTTCTCTTTTTATATCAATCAAAAACTTTCTCTAAACCGCCTTTCTCAAAATATTTGTGTACATTGTACAAGATGTACTAAACTGCTTCATGACAATAACAAGATTGAAACTAAGTTAAATTTCAGGGTAATGTTCAGTTTTCTGCCATTTCAGAGTTAAATCACTTTGATAATGCTGCCTAGGTACACCTCCCCTAACTGTGACTCACACCTAAAGAATCCAATTTTTAAAGGAACACTCCAAGCACCACAACCACTTCTGCAGAACTGATGCTTGGAGTGTTTCTTTAAACATTTTTCAATTGTATTGCTGCTCAGATTTTTTTTTTACATGCTAATTATTATTTGTATAAAATAGGCATGTGCATGGGGAAAAAATTCGGTTCGGTTCGGCATTCCGAAATTCGGGATTTTCACAATTCGGGACTTGGGCAATTTGGCACTTCAAGACTTCGGAACTTCGGCAACTTTGGAACTTTGACACTTCGGAAATTCGGCAACTTCGGAACTTCGGCACTTCAGCACTTCGGAACTTCGACACTTTGGAACTTCGGCACTTTGACACTTCGGAACTTCAGCATTTCGGAATTTCAGGACTTCGGCACCTCGGGACTTCTCTTGCAGCCGCTTGGTAGATAACTCCCTAATTCCCACGGTATCAGGGAGTTATCTACCAAAAGGCTGAAAGACCTAAATTGGTCTTTCAGCCAAATTTACTAATACTAAGTAAACATTTATTAGTAAATTTTGCCCCTACTCGCTATACCGCGAGTAGGGGCATGTCTAGTAAACAGTGAGCAGCCTGTGACTGCTCACTGTTTAAAAAAAAAATAGTGCCCCCCCAGCCCCCACCCCTGAGCGGCGGGTGGGGGCCCTAAACAAGAATAAGGGGGGGGGGCAGCATATAGGGGGGGGTCAGCAGCAGGCGGGGGCCATAAATACTAATAAGGGGGGGGACCTAATGTCCTCCCCCCGGGCCCCCACCCTTGAGCGACGGGTGGGGGCCCTAAATTGTAATAAGGGGGGGGAACCTAGTGTCCTCCCCTCTGGCCCCCACCCCTCAGCGGCGGGTGGGGGCCCTAAATACTAATAAGGGGGAGGGACCTAAGGTCCTCCCCCCTGGCCCCCACCCCTGAGCGGCGGGTGGGGGCCCTAAAAAAAATACCCCCCCAAGTGACTAGGGGTCCCCAAACCCCTAGTCACCCCCCCCCCAATAAAAAACTTATCCACCTACCTACCCCCCTCACCCTAAAAACTAATGAGGGGGGAACCTTTAACTAAGTACCTGTAAAAAAATAAATAAAACTTACCATTCGATGTTTTCTTTCTTCTAAAATCTTCTTTTTTCAGCCCCAAAAAAGGCCAAATAAAAAAACATAATAACCAACGCAATTATAAAAAAACAAACAAAAAAAAACAAGCGCAAAAAAAAAAAACATCTTCACCCATGGAGGGCTCCGCGCAGACTGAGCTCTGCAGGGCGGGGGAAGGCTTATAAAGCCTTGCCCCGCCCTGCAATTAGGCTCAGAGCAGTCTGATTGGTGGGTTTAAGCCATCCAATCAGAGTGCTCTGTGTCATTTTACACAGTGTGGGAAAGTTCTTTAGAATTTTCCCACGCTGTGTAATTTGACTCATAACTCTCTGATTGGTTACATAATCCACCAATCAGAGAGTTATGGCTGCTCACTGTTTAATAGACATACCCCTACTCGCACTATAGCGAGTAGGGGCATAATTTACTAATACTAAGTAATCTTTACTTAGTATTAGTAAATTTGGCTGAAAGACCAATTTAGGTCTTTCAGCCTTTTAGTAGATAGCTCCCTAATACCGTGGGAATTAGGGTGTTATCTACTTATTCATTCCTGTCATTAAACTCACTGGCCAAGTAACTTACATTTTATATGAATGTATGTTACTTGATTGTTGTAAGTGTTGCAAATGCTTACAGGTGAATCCTGGCTATGTTTGTATACTTTTTATTTAAAATTGTATACAATGTAACATTCTTCTTCTTTCACTGGGTAAGTATACTAGTACTTAGACAATACTGTGTTTCGGAACTTCGGCACTTTGACACTTCGGAACTTCGGCACTTCAGCACTTCGGAACTTCTCGGCACTTTGGTAATTTCGGAACTTCAGGACATCGGCAATTCGCACTTCGGACATTCGGAAGTACCCAAATGTCCGAATTGTCCGAAATTCGTCTGAATTCCTATTCGGACCGAAACGAATTGCACATGTCTAGTATAAAAGAAAGTCATTATGTAACAGCAATGCTTCCTGTTAATGCATTACACTAAATCACTGCTCTTAGTAAGACGAAAGTACATTAACGATCACACAAGTTTGCAGAAAATTCAAAAGAAGTAGCAGGGATATATTTTGAGAGCGTGGCAATAACTATATTAACATTAAAAAAAGAGGCACCAATAACTGAGTTATGGTGAGCTTAGTGCCAGCTTGCTAAATTAAATGATCTGCTTGTTATTTATATTGTCAGATCAAATCTTCAAATCCCATAGTGAACAATGTGATGTCACACTGTAAAATAAAAAATATAATGCATGGTTTTAGACATTATTGTGAATTTTGCGTTCATCAGTCTTATAGAATCCAGAACAATCGAATAATGATGGAATTACTTTCAAACAAAAGACTTGTTATTTAACACACAATAAACTTAAATCCCGATTACAGTTCTATATCGATTATACAGTGAAAAAAAACAAAGCAAAAACAAGACAGCTCCTTTGTAAAATATCCATGCAGAATAGACATTAAGAAGTTTGTCAATAAAATCGAATAAAACAAATTCACAGAATAAATGAAGAGCAGACAATGAATGAGGCACTGAAAAAAACCCAAAACAACAACAACAACAACAACAACACACTGTACAACAAGATTAACCTTTTCCATCTTTTTGCTGAACTGCTGTCACTGTCATAATATAGGTTTCCACCCTATAATAAACACTGGAATAGACAGATGATATAATTCTTTGCAGAAGTGGTCTCCTCGGTTCCCGCACAGCTTAGTCGAGGATGCCCTGTAGACTCTGCCCATCAATGTCCTGTAATCCTTTTGTATTTCCATAGATTCAGGATAGACGTGAGAAACCATTGCACACTGATATAATTTGACAGTTCTCCTTAGGTTTTACTGGTTCGAATAAATAGCCCCCAGCAGGCGTCTGTGGCCAGATAATAGTTAACCACTAGGTAAGTGTATGAATGACTTAATAATAAACTGGAAGAGAGCTATGTATGCCTCCCTAGTGATGCTCAGCAGGGGTTACTGTTGACCCCACATGACCCGGGAGTATTGGGGTTGAAAAATATAACATATAATATAAAATAATGCTTCTTAGCTGATTACCTGCATATCATGTCGATGCTATTAAAGACATAGGTGGAAACCTCAACAGGTATCATTATAAGTGCAGGCTGCATCTTGTTCCACAGTCTAATGTATTTTTGGAAAAGTTCCATTAGCATGATATTGTGTGATACGCAGAGAAAACTGGAGAACTGCAAGAATATTCACAAAAAGGCAAATATAATATAGAAGAGAGATGCATACCCAATAACATGGATACATTCTCATTATAATGTTTATATATATATATATATATATATATATATATATATATTTATATATATTTATTTATTTTTTTAAGTTTACTAAATGTTTTATTTAACTAAACAATGAGTTGGCGTGAGCTAACAATTTACAAAGTTTAAGCCAAATTAAATCAATGGGCTGGGAAAATAAGCCGCCCTGGTAATTGATATATCGACCAAATTGTTCCTTATAATGACTAAACATGTAATGACCCTGCTAAGAATGGACCCTGCAGCCTATTGGTTTGAACAGATTCTGTAGGCAGTGGACAACAATCTGAACTATCCTCTGCGTTACAAAATGACAGACAAACAGACAGATTCCTGCCAGAAACGAGTGCCCAATGGCAACCAATGACAGTAAAATGGTGAATCATATTATCTGTTTTATTACCACTAGATATTGGATCGATAGATAGATAGACAGACAGGATCTAATATTACACATATATAAATAAAAGATAACATACTAATTTACTAGTCGCCGTATTAATCCAGTGATAGAGATGCATTAAAATAAAGTCTTACTCTATCTATAATTTTTCATTATACCTACATAAATACTATGTTACATACTGTTTAATACAATCCCTTTATGTTGCAACATTACATATTCTTTTCTTGTTATATTTTGTTTGCTAAATGTTCCCTTGTCTCATTCCTGCCACACAGACACAGGTTGGGTGTGTATACATTGTTGCAGTACACAGTTTGCTACCACAGTCTGAGTAATTTTTTTGCGACAATCAGTATTCATCCACTTGTTAAACCTCTTACAAGGGACCTTATACTTGAGATTGTTCTATTTTATCATTGTATCATTGTAAGATACATTAGGGAATGTATTCCCTACACTATATGTTGATCCAGCAGGAACTGAGATATGATAATCAGCAGGTGAATCATCTTGAATATTCACTAAACATTTTTCTGAGTCAACTAAAATCATCCGATGTCTCAGCATCTCTAACCTTGCACAATGAAATTTAAAACACATGGGCAATCCCTGACTGAATCAACTGTAAAGAAACATGTCACCCCTCTAGGATCTGACTGGTTGCCTACAAGTTCAGCTTGTGATACAGAAAGTCAATATGAAGTCAACTTAAATGAACAGACTGTGGTATCACAGTTCAACTCATATCCCCATTGCCGTCCCATGCTAACAAGTCTTGCGTAAGTCACACTATTTGCTATTTTAGTTGGACACTACTAAAAGCTGTTGACATCCTCAATGATTAATAAACAGGTTAACAGTGACACTAAGACAAATTATATTTTCAGCATCCTCTTTGATTAATGCATTAAGTATATCATATTCCTTTGGTAATTCATTACATCCTTCCCAAAGATTTGTTCAACAAGAATTTCTATGATCTTTCCATATAGATTAGTATTCAGTAAGCTTGTGAAAAACTATTGAAGATCTTATTTAGTTCATGGGCTACTAGCTGAAAAGACCTGAACAAAGTCACAAAACGAAAATGTTTCCTTGCTGATAGAGGACACTCTGTGAAAACATTAACAAAATGATGCCATATATTTACAGAGTTATTTAACCAGAAGCACTGAGTGGTTTACACCGTGGATACTTAAATAACAATATATTATAAAACAGGGGAACTCAAACACCGGAACTTCAGCTGTCAGCACTCTACAAGTCCTACAAACACTGGCAGACAAAAATACTCTATGATACAAAGGTTCATGGGAGCTATAGTGTGGTGGATAAAGCTGGGGATCCAGTATTTGATCACACCTGAAACAGAAAGGATTGATGTGGGCCACCATTGTCACATCAATACTCAAAGCTATTGTGAATTTGTTAATATTTATTACATTCATTTTCGTTTTGGTTTGTTTATAGGTTTAATTCATAAATATTAGGTGTAATCCATTTCATAACACAAGCAAACTTGCGGTTTCATCTCAACACTAAAAAAATTGCAATTTTACTAAAAAACAGACAATAACAATTTATTACTTCTCAACATCTATTTTCCACTCTCACTATAATACTGAGACTATAATCACCACTATATCAAATAGATCAGAATCAAAACCCAGTTAACAATGTCTGTAAAATTGGATAAAATATAAAATTCACCCGTTTTGGTGTATGTTGAAGCTTTCAAATTGCTTGATTCATCTATCATCAAATCGAGAATGCCAGTCCTGTTAGGTCTTTAAGTGGTTAAATTCTACTAACACTGCTTTTGTTCCTATGCATTTACTGTAATTAAGACTGATTCTGCAGCGCTATGATGTAGTAAAATAGATTTACGCTCTAAGCATATTTGTATATACATCTTTTTTTTTATAGATCCTCTTTGCAACAATACTCACTTATCATTATAAATAGACATTAATTGGGTATTTAATCAAAAATATATGTTAAAAAATATTCATGGATTTAATGACCGATCAATATTGCAGTTGCTATTTTTTATTTTTTTATTCATGTGTTTTTGTTTGGTTTCTTACGTTTGGAAATATTGATGAAAATCCTAGCGATAAACAGGATATTTACTTATTGATTTCAAACTAATTTTCTATCTCTGAAAGCAAACTGTCCAGACCTTAGGATACAGGGGCCACACTAAAAACCCTCAGAAATCTTGAACTATTCCTGGTGCAATTATTTCTCATGCTGGAAAATGCTTCCAATAACTATACAATGAGATCAATAATAAACCATCAATATTTGAATTCTACGTTTAACCTACAAAATGACATTTGTTAAAGAAATTCCTGTAAAAATAGACTTAACATTTTTTCATTATTTGTTTTGCGTTTAAATATAATCATCAAAGTTTCTTGTTGCAAAAGGCGGAACCATTACACAATATATTACATGTGTGAAAAATTAATTTCCCTTCTATCCTGGTCCATGCATTTAAATTAAATAATTAATTCATTTTCTTATGCATTTTACTCTTTCCATTTTCCTGGATCTATGTACGTACTAATGCTTTTTTGTAAAAATTAACTTTTGCAAATTAAAACAAATATATATTGTTACTTTTTGGGCTTAATGATGAAGCAATCACTTAAAACTACAACACATCTGAAAATTATGTGCGTTTTATTTCCACGGCAAGTTTGCAAGGACTGGATAATATTTATTTATCACCCCTGAAATTTTAGAGACATTTTATTGGGTGTCAGATTTATCTTAGTCATAGTCTCTCACACCGATTGTGCCTTATGTAGCGCCAGCTTGCAGGCTGGGTAGTGGTCGCAAGAGGCGTTGAGATGTGTACATATAATGGGATGGATCCAATTATGGGTCTGTGTCAGTCAAGGGCAGGGGTAGCTAAACGTAGATCCCCAGCTGCTGCAAAACCAAAGTGCCCATTATACTTGTACAGTCTCAAGGCTGTGAAGGCATCATGGGAGTTGTCTACAACAGCTGGGGATCCATCTTCCTTTTGACCACCCTTGGACTAGGACATAAATCTTTTTACTCTACAATCACAGCAATGTATTCACCATCTTTTATCAGCCAGCCAGGTTCTTAAAATTCAAAGTTTGCAAAATATACAAGAAAGGTCATCTATGATTCCTGTGTCAAAATTCCTCATAGATTTAATGCTCCCAGCATATGTTTAATGCTTAATCAGTCAATGAACAACCATCTGTACCTTTAATATTCTCTCTGCCTTTTTGGTACACTGACAGCTATTTTTTCTTAGCCTTTAGAGTCAGTCATTTCTGTCTCTGCTTAGCTGAAGATTCGAATTTTGAAAACAACAAAAAAAAAACTACTAAAATCTGCTTCTATTAACACAGATATTAGTGCAATCCTCAAATCTATCAGATCTGATAAGCAATACACTTCTTCTATCATCCAAGGTCCATGCATCCTCCAGGATACATTTTAAGGAGGGAATTAGTGTCTCAAGTTCATTTATTAGTTTATTAGTTAGTAACAAATAAATACAAACACTACATTACAAACTATTCCATTGGCTATCTGACTAAACACACATATAGCAGCCCATTTTTTATAGATGCAAACTCTATCTAGTTAGTTGTGAATCAGTTGCATTGTAAATCGAATAAAAGCCATAATGGTAGAATGTTCGTAGATTGTCACCTGTCCTCTGAGTTTACAAACTGTTCCCTGACCATAAATAAAAGCATGGATACCATAATAAGATTATACAATGAGCATTGTTCAGATCACGTGACCCTATTATTGCATTCATTCTGCAACACAAATTTTCGCCAATCTGCCTATAATATCCACCTCATCCCATCTTTCCCCTTGATTGACATACCTTCCTCTCCAGTGCTGCTCTATAGCTCATGCGGCTATATGTTTCCTTTAAGATGATCACAATGTCTCAGGGCTTTAAGAAGCTGACTTTTCCCTTTTCTAAGGCAGTCTGTGAGTGATTCTGTTCTGATACCTGGTCACACAGCCTCATGCTCCCTGTATCAGCAACTTCTGGATGGATTCTAGTCTGTGTCTGGCAGATTCTTCATTCTGTGAAGTTGCTCTGGATAGTCCCTGCACAGCCCCTCCCTGAAGTTACTTTTCCACTCCCCCATCTGTCCAAGCAGAGAATTTACCTCTTCAGTCTGTACTTTGCTATTATCATTCCTTTCTCACTGTCTGCCTGCACAGCTACCATCCTCTTCTATGGCAGAGAGGTGCTTGTAATGCTACAGGGCACAATGAGTGAAGGATCACAGGGCAGAGATCAACATAACTCTGCAGTCACAGCTTGTGTACTGCAAACACAAACTGAATTGCAGATGATTTAGATGGCAAGTAAATGAGGATAATAAAGGCTAACACCTTAAACAGTCATGCGTTGGAAAAAAAAAATGCACCAGAACTTACATTTTATTTAGTTTCATGAAGCAAATGTGGACATTTATTTTCAATGTCAGTATACCTAGGTGACACGCTTTAAAAAGAGAAGAATAACATATTTGTCGATTTTTGTTTACTGGCAAAAAAATAATACAAAATGTTAAAATAAAAGTTACGATAAAGGCAAAAAAAAAAAAAAAAAAAAAATTAAATACATAAACCAAAACCAAAAGTATATATTAATATGTGACATTTTGAAATTTCCTGAACTCCTTATGTACGCCACTGCATATCCAGGTAATATATTTTCCTCACATAAGCCGAAATCTTGTCTTCTCGGTTTTCTTAAATTATTATCCAACACTTTATATCTCCCATATTGTCACATTGGCCGTGGTAAACATTTGCACCATGAAGAGTCCTAGCGAATGGCTTAGTCATTAGGATAGAATAGGGTCTGCCCACAAAGGGTTACATTGCTCATGTGACAGACTACACAAAGTATTAATCAGTTTTGGATATTTCCTTATTTTGTACAAGCTGGAATTAAAATTTAGTTTTTGGGGATTTTTGTCGTTCAAAATTCAAGTAAACTCCTCGTGACCGTCCCCCCCCAAGATTCCATGTGATTGTGACAGGTCAGTTTGGTACGTTTGCTGTGGGCATGTTCGGTTGTTTCATTATGATTTTCTCAAGGATAAACATGGCTATCTTTGGATACCAATTATGAGTATATAATACAATATTAAGAATAATTTAAATATAAAATGGTTCGGATGCAACAATTCGTCTGTTTTAACTGATATGCCTATTTGCGAAAGGCAAATTTGGTTATTGCAGCAAAATCAGAACCTTCATTTTGCTGCAGTTTCAGTTGTCTGTCGAAATTAGACGAATCTCCTTATAATATAGGTGATTCACAAATAGTCAAATTGCAATCCAATTGGCTTGATTGAGTTTATCCAATTCCACAGATAAGGCGTAGGGGAAGTGTAACTAAAACGTATGCCTTCCAGTCCTAAATAGTCTTAAATCACTCTAGTACTACTAGTATCCCCTTAACACTTGAAGGATACCCCAACTCTAAACCCTCCCCCCAAATCCGACTCAATTTACATTTATAGCAGCATCTACAGCAGCATTTTGGGTTCTTTTTTTAGCGAAATTCAGTTACAAATCCGCTGAAATTCGGTCTGAATTCAGATGAAATTTGGTTGTGGTATTTTGACATTTCCACTTAGGGGTGTATTCATTTTTGTTGCCAATGGTTTAGACCATGCTTCCCCAAATTCCAGCCTTCCAGATGTTGCTGAATAGTGATGTCCCGAACTGTTCACTGGCGAATAGTTCCTGGCGAACATCGCTTGTTCGCGTTCGCCACGGACGGCGAACACATGCGCTGTTCGGTCCGCCCCCTATTCGTCATCATTGAGTAAACTTTGACCCTGTACCTCACAGTCAGCAGACACATTCCAGCCAATCAGCAGCAGACCCTCCCTCCCAGACCCTCCCACCTCCTGGACAGCATCCATTTTACATTAATTGTGAAGCTGCATTCTTAGTGAGAGTAGGGACAGTGTAGCTGCTGCTGATTTGATAGGGAAATTGAAAGCTAGGCTAGTGTATTCAGTGTCCACTACAGTCCTGAAGGACTCATCTGATCTCTGCTGTAAGGACAGCACCCCAAAAAGCCCTTTTTAGGAATAGAACATCAGTCTGCTTTTTTTTTCTGTGTAATGTAATTGCAGTTAGTTGTCTGCCAGCGTGTGTGTCAGGCTCACAGCGTATACTGTACCCACTTGCCCAGTGCCACCACTCATACCTGGTGTCACAATAGCTAGCATTTAACAAAAAAAATACTTTTTGGACTGTAATATAATAGCAGTCAGTTTCCTTCACTAGTGTGCGTTTGAGGGCCTGCCCAGTGCCACCACTCACTCACTGGTATCACAATAGCTTGCATTTAACAACAAAAAAAACTTTTTGGACTGTAATATAATAGCAGCCAGTTTCCATCACGAGTGTGCGTTTCAGGGCCTGCCAGGGCACAGTATCACACCGGTGCAACTCATATCTGGTGTAACAGTAGTGTACATTTTAAAAAAAATAAAAATAAAATTTTGACTGTAATAGATTGAATAGCAGTTAGTTGTCTGCCAGCGTGTGTGTCAGGCTCACAGCGTATACTCTGCCCACTTGCCCAGTGCCACCACTCACTCACTGGTATCACAATAGCTTGCATTTAACAACAAAAAAAACTTTTTGGACTGTAATATAATAGCAGCCAGTTTCCTTCACGAGTGTGCGTTTCAGGGCCTGCCCAGTGCCACCACTCACTCATATCTGGTGTCCCAATAGCTTGCATTTAAAAAAAACTAAACTTTTTGGACTGTAATATAATAGCAGTCAGTTTCCTTCACGAGTGTGCGTTTCAGGGCCTGCCAGGGCACAGTGTCACACCAGTGCCACTCATATCTGTTGACACAGTAGTTTGCACGCATAGTACCACTAATCGAAAAAAAAATGACAGGCAGAAGCAGGCCACCCCGCAGGGGCCGTCGTGGTCGTGGTGCTGTGATACCCTTTGGCCCTAGAATAATGCCCAGTGTTCAGAGGCCACGTACCCTGAACTTGAAAAGTTCTGAGGACATAGTTGACTGGCTAACACAGGACACCCAATCTTCTACAGCTTCTGCTCGGAATCTCGATGCACCATCCTCCTCCAGCTTAGCTTCGGGCACCTCTCAAGTTACCACTCGCCCGCCTGCCGCCACCACCAACACTAGCACCACAGCTGCTTCACTTGGTATGTCAGAGGAGTTATTTACACATCAGTTGGAAGAAATGAGTGATGCGCAACCATTATTGCCAGAGGATGTAGATAACAGGGATATGTCTCAGTCAGGCAGCATTACACACGTACGGTGTGATGATGATGTTGTACCCACTGCTGCTTCCTTTGCTGAGTTGTCAGATACAAGTGAAGCGGTTAATGATGACGATGCGTCCGTGGATGTCACGTGGGTGCCCGCTAGAAGAGAAGAAGAACAGGGGGAAAGTTCAGATGGGGAGACAGAGAGGAGGAGGAGGAGACAAGTTGGAAGCAGGGGGAGGTCGTCGCAAGGAGCTAGTGGCACTGTCAGACAGCATGCATCGGCACCCGGGGTCAGCCAGACAGCACGCCAATCAACGCATGCTGTTGCCACCACCAGAATGCCGTCATTGCAGAGCTCAGCAGTATGGCATTTTTTTTTGTGTCTGCCTCTGACAACAACGATGCCATTTGCAACCTGTGCCAAAAGAAACTGAGTCGTGGGAAGTCCAACACCCACCTAGGTACAACTGCTTTGCGAAGGCACATGATCGCACATCACAAACGCCTATGGGATCAACACATGAGTACAAGCAGCACACAAGCTCAAAGCCGCCATCCTCCTCCTGGTCCAGCATCTTCAGCCACGTTAACCACTGCTGTCCTCCTTGCCCCCTCTCAACCATACGCCCCCCCGTCTCTCGCCTTGAGCAGTTCCTGCTCATCTGCCCACAGTCAGGTGTCTGTCAAGGACATGTTTGAGCGTAAGAAGCCAATGTCACAAAGTCACCCCCTTGCCCGGCATCTGACAGCTGGCTTGACTGAACTCTTAGCCCGCCAGCTTTTACCATACAAGCTGATGGAGTCTGAGGCGTTCAAAAAATTTGTAGCTATTGGGACACCACAGTGGAAGGTACCCGGCCGAAATTTCTTTGCACAAAAGCAATCCCCAACCTGTACTCGATTGTGCAAAAGGAAGTAATGGCATGTCTGGCACACAGTGTTGGGGCAAGGGTCCATCTGACCACTGATACCTGGTCTGCAAAGCATGGTCAGGGCAGGTATATCACCTACACTGCGCATTGGGTAAACCTGCTGATGGAATGCGTGGCTCTGCAGAGGAGTTGGTGACACCGCCACGACTTGCAGGCAGGCCTGCTGCCACCTCCTCTACTCCTCCTACTCCATCCTCTTCCATAACCTCCTCGGCTGAGTCCTCTTCTGCTGCTGCGTCTTGCTCCACATCAATGGCACCCCCCAGCTCCCCAGGTACTGTTCCACATCCCGGATACGGCAGTGTCACGCCGTCTTGGGGTTAACTTGCCTGAAAGCACAGAGTCACACCGGACCAGCACTCCTGTCCGCCCTGAACGCACAGGTGGATCAGTGGCTGATTCTGCACCAACTGGAGATCGGCAAAGTGGTTTGTGACCTCGGAAGAAATTTGTTGGCAGCATTGCATTTGGGCAAGTTGACACATGTGCCGTGCATGGCACATGTGTGTAATCTGATCGTACAACGCTTTGTGCATAAGTACACAGGATGTCCTTAAGCAGGCCAGGAAGGTGTGTGGCCATTTCAGGCGTTCCTACACGGCCATGGCGCACTTTTCCGATATCCAGCGGCGAAACAACATGCCAGTGAGGCGCTTGATTTGCGACAGCCCGACACGTTGGAATTCAACACTCCTAATGTTTGACCGCCTGCTCCAACAAGAAAAAGCCGTTAACAAGTATTTGTATGACCGGGGTGCTAGGACAGCCTCTGCGGAGCTGGGAATTTTTTTGCCACGTTACTGGATGCTCATGCGCAATGCCTGTAGGCTCATGCGTCCTTTTGAGGAGGTGACAAACCTAGTCAGTCGCACCAAAGGCACAGCAACATCATACCATTTGTTTTATTCCTGGAGCGTGCCCTGCGAAGAGTGCTGCGAAGAGTACCTCTGTAACGCTCAATTGTTGATAAGATGGAAACAACTGCAGATTTCTGAGTTTGATAATGTTTATTACTTTAAATAAAAAAAGATAATCAAATTGAACTGTCTCTTTAATTCCTGGTAGGTTATAACCAGCAGCGGTGTTTGAAGCTTTTTTTAGGATAAGGTAAATTTAACACAACCAGCGAGAAGTTCCAATTTAGGATGCAGATAATTAATAAGTAGGTGTTGGAAACAAGATTATGAGTTGATGTGGAGCAGATAGCGAACCACTTAGATTTAGGATGGTTATATATTAAGTTGAGCCAATCTGGGTTACTTAACTTTTGAAGGAGTGATAATCCAAATTGGTGATAGAGATTCCACAGAGAATCGAGGTTGCAGCAGGCAAGAGAATATCCAAAACAGTCCGAGGTCGTAGGAGAGGAGAAGGAGGGTAAATGATTAAACAGTCCGGGTCCGATACACAGTAGAAGTAAATATTCAGTTTGAAGTTCGCGGGAGCTTTCGAGTTGATCCAGCACTGTGGTGTTGACGCGGACTCTCTATGAACCCTGGGAACGACCACGTCATAGGAGGGGGAGTGGCCGCGCTCCGAGAACCCGGAAGTCCACGGTTAGCGAATGCCGGAAGGTCTGACAGAACCCCCCTCATAAGAAGCAGCCACCGGATGCTGTCAACGAGGTCTGGATGGGTAGCGAGCATGGTACGCGTTGATAAGTCGACGAGCATGCACCGCGGAGGACGACACCCATGAGTCTTCGTCAACTCCGTAGCCCTTCCACCGGACAAGATATTGTAAGGAACCACGATGGATTCGTGAGTCGAGAATCCTCTGAACCTCGTATTCCTCTTCACCTTGTACCAGAATGGGATCAGGAGTGGTATGAACATCCCTCATGAAAGGGTCGGAGTGGTGTGGTTTAAGCAACGACACATGGAAGACTGGATGCAGTTTCATGGTAGGTGGAAGTTTCAATCTAACCACGTTTTCGTTGATGAGTGACAATATACGAAAAGGGCCAAGGAAGAGTGAACTTAGTTTCTTTGAGGGACGGTTGGTAACAATGTTTTTTGAAGAGAGCCATACTAGATCACCAACCTTGTAAGTAGGGGAAGGTCGTCTACCAGTATCGAAAAACTTTTTCTGAGTAGATGATGCATTTTTAAGGTTATCACGTAACCTGAGGAAGAGGGCAGACATGAACGAGTTATGGTTGGAGACGTATGGATTAGAAGAAGGAAGTCCTTGATCGGGGAATGAAGAAGGATGGAATCCAAAATTTGAGAAGAATGGAGTCATTTTGCTACTAGTGTGTACCGAGTTGTTGTATGAGAACTCTGCCATTGGTAACCACGTGATCCAATCATCTTGTAAATGAGAGCAATAACACCGCAAGTATTGTTCAAGACATTGGTTAACTCTCTCTGTTTGTCCGTTGGTTTGAGGATGATAGGCTGAAGATAATTTACGTTGAATGTTGAGGGAGGAACACATCTCATTCCAGAATTTGGAGGTGAACTGTGTTCCTCTGTCTGATATGATTTCTTCAGGAAGACCATGGAGTTTCACGATGTTGTTGATGAATACTTTTGCAAGTTCAGATGAAGAGGGTAATTTCTTTAAAGGAATAAAATGGGACATCTTGGTGAAACGGTCTACCACTACCAGAATGGTGGTATGATGTTGCGAAGGAGGGAGTTCTACCAAGAAATCCATTGAGATGGACTGCCAAGGTCTTTCTGGAACAGGTAGGCTCAGTAATTGACCGAATGGTGGATGATGGTCAGATTTTGATCTCAGACAGGTTGGGCAGTTTTTGACATAAGATTCTATGGTCTTGTCCTGGCGAGGCCACCAGTAATATCTTTTAGACAGCTCCAGTGTTTTTCTTGTACCAGGATGACCAGCCAGAGGGGAATCATGAATCAAGGAAAGTATTTTATTTCTAAGCAAGGGAGGAATGTATAACCTGTCTTTGAAGTAGTACAATCCGTCCTTTTTTGATAGATTGTCTTGTTTGGGAAGTTCAAGATCTTCTTCTTTAAGATGTTTAATATCATCAGTTAATGACGAAATAATACCTATGATTTTAGGAGGTTGAGTTTCGTTTACAGGAAGATCTTGGTGAATTCTGGACAGGGCATCTGCCTTTTTATTTCTGGATCCAGGTCTGTAGATGATTTGAAAATTGAAACGGGAAAAGAAAAGATTCCAGCGTACTTGTCTGGCAGAGAGTGTTTTGTTGGAATGAAGATATTCAAGGTTCCTGTGGTCGGTATAAACAATTACAGGAGTGCGTGTGTCTTCAAGTATGTGACGCCAGTTTTCGAATGCAGCTTTAATACTTAATAATTCTTTTTCTCCTACAGGATAATTTCGTTCAGCAGGAGACAAAGATCGTGAGAAAAAAGCTACTGGATGGAGAGGATCTTGAGGCGTTTGGTGTTGAGAGAGGACAGCCCCGATAGCTGTATCAGAAGCATCCGTTTCCATGACGTAGAGAAAAGCAGGATTAGGTAGTTGAAGAATGGGAGCACTTGTGAATCTCCGTTTTAATTCATCAAAGGCTGCTTGAGCCTCTTCGTTCCAAGCAAAGGACCGTTTACTGCTATTGAGCAGGTTGAGGGGATGAGCAACCTTGGAGTAATTTTTAATGAACTTCCTATAGAAGTTGGCAAATCCCAAAAAACGTTGTAAGTCTTTAGTATTAGTAGGAGTAGACCAGTTGACAATGCAATCTATTTTGGAGGTATCCATACTTATTGAATGAGGGGAGATAACATATCCCAGAAAAGTGATTTCATTGACTTCAAATATACATTTTTCTGGTTTTGCGTATAATTTGTGTGTTCTTAATCTGGATAATACCCATCTCACGTGTTTTCTGTGTTCTTCAAGGTTGTTGGAGTAGATGAGAATATCATCTAAGTAAATGATGACACAAACGTCTAGGAGATCTCGGAAGATATCGTTAATGAAATGCTGAAAGGTTGCAGGGGCGTTACATAGCCCGAAGGGCATGACAAGATATTCGTAAAGACCATATCGGGTTCTGAACGCCGTTTTCCATTCATCATTGGCCTTGATTCTAACAAGGTTATATGCCCCACGAAGGTCAAGTTTAGTGTAGATGGTAGCTGTTCTTAATCTTTCAATCAACTCATTGATCAGGGGAAGAGGGTAACGATTCTTAATAGTTATTTTATTTAAAGACCTGTAATCGATGATGGGGCGTATAGTCTGGTCCTTGTTTCTCACAAAAAACATGCTGGAAGCGGCTGGTGAACAGGAAGGTCTAATGAACCCCTTCCGGAGGTTTTCATCTAGGTATTCCTTGAGGGTTTTTAGCTCTGATTCAGAGAGGGGATAAATATGTCCAAAAGGGATAGGAGCACCAGGAACAAGGTCAATCGGACAATCATAGGGTCGATGAGGAGGAAGTGTCTCTGCTTCCTTTTTACTGAACACATCAGCGAACTCCGAATAGCTGGAAGGTATAGTGGATTCCCTAGTAACATGCAAAATGGGGATGTGTTGTAGACATGTTCTCTGGCAATATGCAGAGTTAAACGTGAGAGAGAAAGGAGCCCAGGTAATAAGTGGGTTGTGAGTCCGTAACCAGTCTATCCCTAATATTATAGGATAAAGAGGAGAATTTATGACATCAAAAACAAGAAATTCAGAATGGACATAATTAGTAGTAGTCCTTAAAGGGACAGTTTCAAGGCGAATGGGCCCCGAGGAGATTAAGGAGCCATCAATAACTCTGACAGAGACGGAATTACGTTTTTGAACACAAGGAATTTTATTTTTTGTAACAAAGGATGAGTCCAGGAACACCCCATTAGCACCGGAATCAATAATGGCCTTAGTCGCAATTCTTTCTTTGTCCCACTGTAATATGAGAGAGACAGAGGAGAAATGAGAGGTTGGTTTAGAAGGAAGTACACTCATTATAGTCGTGGTAGAACCATGCTTACCGCCTCTTGGACGTTTCAATAGGGGACAGTCTGGGACCACATGTTCTTGCGAAGCACAGTACATGCAGAGGTTCAGTTGTCTTCTTCTGGTTCTCTCTTCTGGAGTAAGAGGACTTTTCACAACCCCTATTTCCATAGGTTCAGCGGGAGTTATAGGTTTCTCCGGTGCCTTTGAAGAGGTGAAGGGTTTTTTCCATAGAGAGCTAGTGAGTGATTTCTCAGCTTTTCTTTCCCTAAGTCTTCTGTCGATACTGATTGACAGTTGAATAAGTGTATTTAGTGTAGTAGGTAGTTCAGTTCTGGAGAGCTCATCTTTGACAGCTTCAGATAACCCAATACGGAACTGGTTACGTAGAGTTATGTCATTCCACTGAGTTTCAGGTGCCCATCGTTTGAATTCAGCAATGTAATCTTCAACAGGCCGGTTTCTTTGCTGCAGTGTTCTAATGGTTAAATCTGCAGTCGCTTGTTTGTTTGGGTCTTCGTAAAGGAGAGACATGGCTTCAAAGAATTCATCCAGAGAATCCAATATGGGATCATCATTCTCAAGAAAGGAATGAGCCCAGGCCATGGGTTCACCTCTCAAAAATGAAATAACAGAACAAACTTTAGATCTTTCCGTGGGATATGATCGGGGTTTTAATGCAATCAACAACTTGCAAGAATTGATGAACTCTCGGTATTGGGACCTGTCTCCAGAGAATTTTTCGGGGTTGGAGACAGCAGGGTCACTAGCCGAGTGTGTAACTGTGTGAGGAGTATGGGTTTGCAAGTCCCTTACATAAGTAAGGATTCTTTCATTGGTGATCTGTAGATCTTGCATGCCTTGAGTGAGAGTATCCACTCTTTGGTTTAATCTGGTGATTTCAGAAGTGAGATCTGCTGTATCCATTAATTAGGCTGGATCAATCTGTAACGCTCAATTGTTGATAAGATGGAAACAACTGCAGATTTCTGAGTTTGATAATGTTTATTACTTTAAATAAAAAAAGATAATCAAATTGAACTGTCTCTTTAATTCCTGGTAGGTTATAACCAGCAGCGGTGTTTGAAGCTTTTTTTAGGATAAGGTAAATTTAACACAACCAGCGAGAAGTTCCAATTTAGGATGCAGATAATTAATAAGTAGGTGTTGGAAACAAGATTATGAGTTGATGTGGAGCAGATAGCGAACCACTTAGATTTAGGATGGTTATATATTAAGTTGAGCCAATCTGGGTTACTTAACTTTTGAAGGAGTGATAATCCAAATTGGTGATAGAGATTCCACAGAGAATCGAGGTTGCAGCAGGCAAGAGAATATCCAAAACAGTCCGAGGTCGTAGGAGAGGAGAAGGAGGGTAAATGATTAAACAGTCCGGGTCCGATACACAGTAGAAGTAAATATTCAGTTTGAAGTTCGCGGGAGCTTTCGAGTTGATCCAGCACTGTGGTGTTGACGCGGACTCTCTATGAACCCTGGGAACGACCACGTCATAGGAGGGGGAGTGGCCGCGCTCCGAGAACCCGGAAGTCCACGGTTAGCGAATGCCGGAAGGTCTGACAACCTCTAACCCTAACCCTAACCCTACCTCTAAACCTACCCCTACCCGTACCCCTTCTCCTAACCCTACCCCTAACCCTACCCCTAACCTAATCCTATCCATACCCCTAGCCCTACCCTTACCCCTACCTCTAATCCTAACCCTACCCCTATCCCTAATCCTAACCCTACCCCTACACCTAACCCTACCTCTACCCCTAACCCGACCCTTAACCTAACCCTACACCTAGCCTAACCCCAACCCCAACCCTAACCCCAACCCTACCCCTAATCCTAACCCTACCCTTACCCCTAACCTAATCCCTACCCCTAACCCTAACCCTAGTTGTGACTTAGTGGCACTAGATCAGCATCACATTGCTTCACGGAATAGTTTTATTGCTCGACCTCTAACAATCTTTTTCTATTTTTAAATGACTTCACTGCAAATTCAGTTAGCATTTGGTTGTTAGTTAACACAGTGAACGAGTGCAGGAAAATTGAACTGAATGCAAACAGACGAAATTGCAAAAGCAAATTTGTTGTTTTGTGAATACACTCCACAGTTTTGATTATACCGATTTCTACATAACAAGTACAGCTTAAAGTGAACGTGTCACGACAGGTTCACTTTAACATAAATTATTGCCAAATGCATTGAATACATCATATAACAAGAAGATACATAATGTATTCAATGTAACTTTTAGAGATATTCTCGCTATACCTCCCATCCAGTATCACCATGTCCTTAGAGAGGCTGTTATTATTTTTCTGTAACAACCAATCTATGGTCCACTCTCACTCCTCCTGCAGATACTTCCCAAAGCAGGGCAGACCTCCTCTATGATGCTGAATGGAGAGACGTCACTCACTCTATTGCTATACTCCCTAGCCTAGCCAGTGCTAGCATAGTCAGCTGGGGAGTTACCATAGCAACCACAGTGCAGGCACTGTAATTGCTATGTGCGGAGAGCAGAAGGACCTCTCCTGCAAGATCTTTTCTCCTCTCTTTTGTCAGTAAATTCTTCAACATTGAGTCTATGCCAAAGATTTGACTGACATGCGAGAAAGACCTATTTCTCAATAGGTTTTTCTCCTAAGGTATAAATTTGCTAGCAACCCTGCAAGCACCATGTAGAGATACAATGTTATACTCTTCCCTGACAGGAACCATTTTTGATTTATAGCTCAAAACAGATTAATTTATTCGTCTGATTTTAGAAACGCCTCATTTGTCTAGGATGTCAATATTTTTGGGAGATGTTACAAAGCAACAGCAAATCGTGCTAGGAGTGAATGACCTTTCTAAAGCTAAACATTTGGAATATTTGGTATGCTAGGATTATAGTTAATAAAGATTGAGCTCACCAAAACGGATACATAAAAGTGTATATTTGTAGAAAGCAGACCATCCATGATATTTACCTAGGAGCATTCCGAATCTTGTCATGTAACCATTCAACCTTCTGTCATACTTCAAGTTATATTTAATTATTTGCACTTTTCACACACATACAAGCATAACATTGCACTGTAAATATTGTACAGTAATTGTGATGTGGGCTAATGCTAAATGCAGAAAGGAAAAACACTGGGTTCGACTTCATCCCTGAATAAAAAGATACTGCGCAGAACCCACGGACTCCTAGGCCTATATATATTTATATATATTACTGAATACAACAAAATTGGGGATGTTATTTATTTCTTTTGCATTTTCACATACATCTTTTATTTTATTTCTATTATATATAAGGAAATTGGTGATGAAATACAAACACTAATTTTATCATATTTTTTTTAAATTTTCACATATATTTTTTATTTTTTGGGAACATTTACATTCCTTGTGTGTCCTACTGTTGCAGAACCACACATATGCGTTATGATGCATCCCCCAATTACAGCAATACTCCTTATAAACACATTAGCCAGGTTTTAGAAAATCAAATCTGAGACATGCCCATTGAAGTTTGACAGATCCATTTTACGGCCCCATATCACCTTAGGGGTAGAATAGCATTCCCTACTACAAATTACCTCCATCGTAGCATACTATTTTTAAAAATAGACATCCTGAGCTATTTACATTTTGAGTCTTTAGCTCTAATTACCACTTTCTGTCAAAATGTACTATTAGATTTTCTGACAAAATTTTCAAATACAAATTATATTAGATTCACTGAGAATATCATTAGTAATGATGTTTAACTACTATTATTTTAAAATATTTATTTAAGAAATAATTCACGTAAGGAAAAAACACAATGTAAATCAGATCAATCAGCAAGTTATTCATATGAACAGAACCTGCAAAGTTGGCAAAAGAAGAGAGAGGTAAAAACAAAAACAATAAACACAAATAAACAAAGCAAGAGAATAAGGAAAATAGGAAAAATACCAGAGAGAGAGAGAGACAAGGCAAGAAAGGGAAAAGAAAAATGTTGCAAAAAGCCTGAGTAATTCTGAAAATGTATCACACATTAAAATACTATGAAAAGCTGATTGAAAATCAAACAGGATAATCCCTAAAATGAACTACCTCCTTTTTGTGCCAGATTCTAGAAGTTAATGCCAATAAAACCAGATTGCAACTACCTTGGCATTGTTGCCCTGCGCAGAATCTAGAAGCAGTTTTCTAGAAACAAACTCTTCCATGAGGTCTATCTTTCCATGCAGGAGGGTTTATTTTATGGCTGCATTGATCAGATGTCTCAAGAGGGAAGTTTTGTTGTATCCAAAATTCCCTATCAAAAACTCTTCCAATAAATAATGGAGGCTGGGGGGTGGCCAAATGAGGTTGATTACTGACAAGTCTACTGAATGTCCCAAACGGGAGAAGGGCATGCCCAACTGGCATGTCCCTCCCTCTTTATTACTATTTAGCCCTCACTAATGTGAGGGGACTTCCATGTCCTCTAAAATCACATGAATAGAGCCCCAACCCCTGCCCATGAGTGGGAGCTGAGGTGATCAACTGGCATGTTCTATCCTTAACTACTTTGCCCCGACCAGCTGCCCACAGTAAGGGGAGAGAGGGATGCCTACCCCTGTTATTAGTTTAATACCCACCCCATCTGATGCCCATGGGTAGGGAGGTGGTGCGAACAATGACATGTCCCCCCATAATAACTATTATGTGGGTGGAGGCATGGGAGGAGCCTATGCCAGATCTTCCAACTATAAATGTATAGGCACAGTGCCACTGGTAGATGGGGCTCTGAGCAACTGGGTAGCCAAGTCACTATCATTTTAACCCCTATTTGCTGTGCAGTAGGGGGAAGAAAGGAGACAAGGGAAAGCCCCCCCCCCTTATTCACATTTTTATAATATTGCATCTCACTGTGCAGGGGATGGGGTAATAACAGTTGAGTAGCTGCTTGCTTTTCAAAGTTTAGAAGATATGGCACCATGTTTGGTTGGGGAGATGGGATGATTTGTATCCAGATGATAGTTATGGGGGTCATACTGAGGCCCACCAGTTGTAATTTTTTTGTACTTTATCTTCCTGTGGCAGCAGCTAGCAAGAGATGGCCAAGCTCACAGTGCCAAGATTTTTTTTGGTATACTGGATTTGTCTGTATTCGTGCAATATCTGTCTGAAATTGGTATACATATGGTGTGTGATAAATATGCAAATTCTATATTTTATATAGGTTAACATGCAAAAATGACCAGTTTTAAATCAAACACAGGTTGGTAGCAATTGAATGTTGATCATTTTGTTGATATAACTCATTTTAAGCATATTTGCTTTTAGTAAATATGAAAATTGCAAATCTGGTTGTACCCTTATTGGTATATATATATATCAGTGGTTATTGCTCACACTGCTATATCTACTATCTTTTCAAATTTTATTTTGTCAAATCTAAAAAATAACTTGCATGATTATTTACTAAAATGTAAATTCAAATAGAATTTCCCATTTTGGACAAATTCGGCAACCTGGAATATTCTCCAAGCCAATTGTTTTCAACTTAGCATTTTGTCCTACAGTTTGAAATTCTCTTTGAAATTACTTTCATTTTACAACAATTCAAACTTAATAGCCCTGCTAGTTGCCATGAAATATATTGTAGTTCAAGTATTTACTAATCCCTGATTTGTTCATGACTTTATTTTGAGTTGGATTTAAATATTGAACATAGCATCAGACTTTTCAAGCAACGAAAAGAGGGAATCACATCCAGATTCAGGACACAAACCAATGCTCTTGCTATCCATTTCTTCGACTGTAGCTACGACTTTCTAAATTGGTTCACAAAGTTCTTAAACATAGTATTTTATTGGTTGGTGATGACCACTCCCAAAACTTCCCTTCTGTAGTAATGTATGAGATAAAGCTAGAAATAGTAACTTTTTTTTAACCCAACTCTCTACCCAATTAATGTGTGTTATTGGAAGCAAAAACCCTATTCTTAGACATAAAACTACTGAATCCCAGTCTCAACATATATAATATCTTTCAGGTTTCAGATATAAGTAAACAAAAACAAAACAAAACAAACAAACAAAGGCATATGCCAACTATACACTGGACGGCCCTTTTCCATGTACCCATTGCTCAGAGTTCTCAACTGAATGAAATAGTCCATATGACTAATTGCACAACAAGAATATTAATGTATAATACAATATATAATATTTAGAATCAAAGTTGTGAATTCAAAGTGAACTTAAAATTTGAGGTCAAATTAGCCAAACTAGTGAAAGTCAACTATGTTTTCAATTTGGCAATTTGTTCTAAAATTTACAATACATTTTGAATTCACTTGCAGAGTAATTTACTAAAGTCAAAATTGTTGTGAATTTATAGTGAATTCCAAATGTAAAAAAAAAAAAAAAACTGAAAAAATTAAGTACATTTTTTTTTTTGCTATTCTGTATTATGTTTTAAATCCACTTTGAATTCCAGGCAATTCTCCCTTTAGCAAATAACTTTGACTGCATGTGGGTGTATGATGTAGTTGTAGAAAAAAAAGGATTTCTATTAAAACAAATATAAAATGTACGAAAAAATCAAAATATGTAAAAATGTAGGGGAATTCCCAAATATTTGAAAGATCACCACTATCCAATCTCACGTGGAATTTCTACGAATTCAGGCTGTCTCACATTTCAGCATTCATCTTTGGTTTCAACTGTCAAAAAGTTAGGTGACTCACTTAATTTACTATTTTACCCCTGACAGGCTTACACGTGACAAAAGATTAAAGGGGCTCTATAACAATAACAAGGTGGAATTCTTTATTTATCGAGAAATGATTATTCACTAAACTACAAAATGTTTGATAAAATATTAGGAGCAATCCAAGATAATGGAAAACTATTTAGAGCCTCTGGTATATAAGATAAAACAAGCTGACAACATTACTGAGCTGTGCACAACTTCCACGTCCAACAAACTAACACTATTTGCGGACAATATCTAACTATCATTAAACCAGAGGAGTCACTCCTGACATTAATGGCAACTTTTTTTAGCATATGGGGTAGTATCATTCTGTAAAAACAATCTCAGTAAGACTCAAGCCTTGCCCATTGACATCCCGCAGGGGACCATCCTAGATTTAAAAACCAGACACGCATTTGATCTCTGACCTACTTGGGTATTCAGCTAATCAAAACAACCCAGGCAACCATTCACTCCAAATATCATAAAGTTATCAATAAAATAAAGTCCACAGCAGAAAAGTGGGCCAGGTTGGAGATGTCGTGGTTAGGGAGGATAAACTCTGTTAAAATGTCTCTTTTTCCAACTATGTTATACCAATTTAGAACTATAACCCTAGCTATCCCAAATAAGTTAGTCAGACGGTATCAATCACTGATCAAGAGCTGTGTCTGGAGGAAGCGTCTAACCTGGGTGTCCCACAGCATGTGTTTGATCTCCAAGCATAGGGGTGGTCTGGGTGTTGAGAATATGCATATTTATTATGATGTCTCCACATTTGTACTGATTGTGAGGCTAATACGAGATCTCTTGTGCCCTCTGTGGGCTACAATGGAGTGAGAACATTAACAATCGATTGAGCTCAAACATTTACTGTGGGCACCAGCTTGCTCCTCCTCGAGGCTGGTAAGTTGCCTCTCCACAACTAGACACTCTATTTTGATATGGCAGAAATGGGCACCAAAGCTGTTGGGGAATTGCAAGGAAACCGGAACTCTATGTGGCATCACTAAAGACATTGAAACTGATTTCCCCTGGACCTTCTCCTGGAGGCGTGGTCGGGTGGTGGGATACAGAGGGTGGCAGACCTTTTTGATGATTCCAGTGTCCTACCATTTCTAGATCTAATGCAAACATACAAACTACGTTCCAGGAAACTATGTACATATTTGAGGATTAAAAACATTCTCTTACTTCACTCCACTTCAACAAATACAAAGAGAGGGGCATATTTAGATTACTGCACCTTTATGATGACTTGCAGATCATAGAGTTAGAAGACATACTAGACCAGGTTTGCCTGTGCAGGAGCATTTGGCACCCGGTGTGGATCCTATATCTGGCACCCCCCGTGCCTCCCCCAACTTTAAAATGTAAAAACACCCGCTCATTTTTTTGTTATGTATTAGCACTGAGCACTGTTTGTGTGTCTGAATGTAAACATGTTTTTTAGTGTAGAGTATGTGTGAGTGAATGGATGTGTATGTTTGCATGTATTGTTGGCATCTGAATGTATGAGTGCATTTTTCTGTAGTGTGGTTTTTGAATATGGTGGTGTGTTTTTAATGTAGTGTTGACATTTGGATGCAGGGTTGCATTTGTGTTTAGTGTAGGCGAAATGCTGAGATGTATGCACATATACTCATATATACACACACTGGCACACATGCAGATACATAGTCACACATAAGCACACACAGATACACAGGTACAAACATGCAGATAGATAGAGACACAGCCATACACAGATACAGACAAACACTGGCACACATACAGATAGACACACAGATACAAACACACACATAGATACGAACACACACACCTACAGACACACAGAGAGACACACATGCACAAACAGACCAATACAAACACATACAGACCGATACAAGCACAGACAAACTATACAAACACAGACACACTGATACAAACACAGATACACAGACACACAAACAGATACACAAACACACATACAGATACACATACACACACTGACATATACAGATACACATATACAAAAACACATACAGATACACAGAAATACAGATACACAGGCACACATGTATATGTGTGTGTCTGTGTGTGTATAGTGGATGCAGTGTGTGTTTGTATAGTGTATGTAAGTGTGTGTTGTGTGGGATAAGTGCTGGGAAGGTGAGCAGTGTGTATTGTTTGAGTTCCCCCCTCCATGACTCTTGCCTGCTCCCCTGTCTCTTATCATGCTCCCACTCCCTGTCTCTTACCTGCCCCCATCCTTGTCTCTTACCTGCCCATCTCTCTGACTCTTACCTGTCCCCCCCTCCCTGTCTCTTACCTGCCACCCCCTCTCTGACTCTTACCTGGCCCCCGTCTCTTACCTGCCCCCCTCCCTGTCTCTTATCTGCCTCCCTCTCTGACTCCTACCTGCCCCCCTCCCTGTCTCTTACCTGACCCCTCCCTGTCTCTTACCCTGTTATGGCAACCCGCAGCAACGCTCTTGCACATCGCAAGAACATTGGATCTGCTGCTGCTTGATCTGAAATGAGCGTGGAGACTCCTGTAATTGGCCCGGTCCCTGTCAAAGTGTACCCCGGGGAGCCACTTAGTGAGTGGCACCAAGGCTGAATCGCTCCCTCTGCCCCCCCTTAGTATGCCACTGCCTGTGCAAAGCCAACTTTTTACACACATAAATCACATTCTTATGCACACACACAGTCCACTCTTTCAAATACTTTGGTATGTTGTTAGACCCCAGTCTATCTTTTGGCCTCCACATAAAAAAAGTTACATCTAAACTTTATCCAAAACTAGGTGCCCTGTACAGAAACAAATCCTACCTAAGCCCTACAGTAAATGAAAAGATTGTAGAGCAAATGCTGATGCAAATCATTGATTATGGGGATGTAGTATATGCACCTGCACCGCAAACCCACCTTAATAAACTTAATACATTGTATAACTCGTTCTGCCGATTTGTGCTACAATACTAAACTGTCTGTCGCTGGAACCCCTACACACCCCTCATTTTTCCAACCTTGTGTTTAAGAGCTTTTCTGGGAAGCTCCCACCCTACCTGAGCAGAATGCTCTTCCCTACTGTTCCCACCTCCTATAACCTCCGATACAGTACCAACACTTTATTTAGTCTACCTCAATACAAAAAGAAAGCGGCTCGATCCTCCTTTTCCTACAGAGCACCGCAATTTTGGAACGACCTCCGGCACTCTTTCAAATCTTCCCCAAGCCTAGAGTCCTTTAAGAGATCCCTCTCTACATACCCCACAACAGAATGGACCTGTCATGATTGATTATATATTTCCTACCTTTTCTATGTTAAATTTTGTATATATTGTGTATAAATATTGTTTTTGTATTTAATTGTACCCTATTGTATCAATGCAATGTTTTGTGGACCCAAGACACACTTAAAAAAGAGAGAAATCTCAATGTATCTTTCCTGGTAAAATATTTTATACATAAATAAATAACTAATATACCCATACGTACATGCACATTCATACACATACACGTACTTTATTTCTATTCAGTTTGTGTTAATCTTTTGCATCACTGTCAGAGCAGGTACCTGTCACACAGTTCTCCTGCCCACCTTGTGTCAGCAGTCAGGTGCGTCCTCGGGTGCATGGGGGTGCTCTGTGCTTCCCCCTGCTGCCTGTTACAATATTCACACTATACATCAATATGCATAAATCAAGAATTGGTGATAGCATTGTCAGTTAGATTTGTAGACAGCAAACATTTCTGGTCATTTTGAATTGATATTATTTGGATTCTTAAAATATTTTGGTCAAACATTTTTCAGTTAGATTTTAAAAATCTTGGATTTATCGCATATTTGCTGTAAGAGCCATAAAATAAAGGAAATACATGTGCCTATAGTGCCTCTTTAATAAAAAGAAAACTCTCAGACTTAAATAGTGATTCAAAGTGGCAATTGCTACTAGACTTGTGCACAGAGAAACATCTTTGTTTTTTCCCAATTAATATGGTTTCTGGGTTCTGAATAAGTTTGGTCAAAGTTCGATTGAAATTCTGAGATACAAATCGACACTAGATCTGAATCTCCAAGTCTATTGACAATTGTTTCTAAATTGCGTTATCAAAGCATTACAGGGAAAGTTAGGTAGCATTTGGAGCCTCTCGGAATCTGGTTTAAGTTCTGAAAAATTCACAAATAATATACCAAGCTATTCCGAGAAATACATTCTAGACTGTATTTTCAAGTAAGATTTCTGGTTTTGTCACTTCAGAGAAGTAGAAAAAAATCTAACTGTAGGTTATGTCTCACGTACAGTCTTATTTTTAATCCCTCTTGCCATTTAGTATGGAATGATCCATCTTCAATAATCCTGTTTATAAACCTACAATTATTTTTTTTGCAGCTAAATATTAAAACTGCACTGCACTTTTTTGAACATATAGTTACTGTAACGGATCGACAGGCACCCCGACTGGGTACCTCCGTTGAAGGATGCTCCTAGCGCTTCCTGAGGACTCCAAGCACTGCAGCAGACACCACAACCACCGAACCGGAGAAGAATACGAATGCTCTCAAGCATATGAATGCTGTAAACAGCTGAAAAGCATACAATCAGCTTACACTCCTGGCAATCAGCATACAATCCAATTCCCCCAATAACGAGACGACACTTCGTTTTGAGGTCAAAGCAGAACCGTCTGTACTGCCACATAGAGCCTCTTTTATTCCCAATCCACAAACATAGTACTGCCCACAGGGTTTTGAAATCAAACCAATCAATCAACACACAGACACTCCCACACAAAATCCTCCCCTCTGCCTGCGATATGATTACTGAACACAATGGGTAATATAATTATCACAGGCAGAGAAATACAGTATTATAAAACATATCACAGGGACCCCAAAACATGCAATAACCACAATCGGGGGATCTGGGTGAACCACATATCCCAAATTCACCCAGATCCGTTCAGTAGTTTGGAAGATACAGTTTAATGCAGATTCCGCAGAACATATACAGGCTATATGATAAATAATTACTGTATAATGTGTCCCCTGTTGTATAGTTTAAAACTACTGCACGATGTCTTTGTGCACCAAATACCGGCGAGATGGCACCGTGTAGAAAAGTCCAAACAGTGTCTGTGAGTTAAAATGGCCGCCATCCATTGTTCTCACCATGTGCTTCATCCATTGTTCTCACCATGTGCCTCTGATACATGAAATGGTGGCCACCCAGTAACTCCACAGTATGTCCCCAGATGGTTCTTAAAGGGCCAGCAGCAACATAATAAAATAAAATATGCCCAAATACTGTATTTAAAGGGCCAAATCTCCCAGGGGCCATAGTCAGCAGGCAGGAGGCGGGCAAGCAGGCTTCTCCAATGCCCAGTGGCGAGGTTGGTTTCGCCACAGTTACTAATGCTGAAATTTGAAGAAAAATAATGCACTCAATTTATTTAAATGTTTTACTAAGTTACATTTTAATGAATTACTAAAAGAAAGTAATATTTCTTTCTCTTAATAATACATTGTGATTACTCGCACAGTATAAAATACAGAGCCCATTTTTCAAAAAGGAGCAATTATGTGTTGTTGATAAATACATCACAGACTTCCTCTGTCAATACAACTACGGCCTCCAATTCCTAACATGCTGAGTCAACTGGCTATAATGATCGAGATTTCATATTCAGGTGCCAAGCTACCACTGTATCTCGGCTATTTTAAATCAGAGGTGAGTAATAATTGTTTAAAATACTTTCCAGTATGAATTTTAATAACATGAATGTTCTTTCTATGGTAATAGAGTAGTATGTAGGAATGCAAATTCACAATATCTATTTGTGAAACTGTTTATTTATGAAGAACATGTGCTATAAACACTAGAGTTTTGACACATACGGTTGCATGTTATAATTTTGGAAAGTAGGTGTCTCAGCCAATCTTGTTGCTCATATGATGAGCTGCATTCCATTATTTGCTGCCAGAAAAGCTGTCTAGCAGTTCAAAATGGGTTGACAGTTACTGATAACTATATTCTAAGTAATATGAGGTTTTCCTCCATACCAAATGAATCAGGGACCCCTTGGCCAAAGTCTTTGTATAGAACTGCTGCGATAAGTCACTTATGATCATTGCTTTTAGTTTTTATCTGTTCCTGTTAATTTAAAATGGTTTGTAGGCTTGGACACCTCATGGCTCCAGCAACATAGAATGGGTTATATAGAACAAACATTGAGAAAAACACAACTTTGGAGAACCCCAGCCCTTCGTTAAAATTATTATGTCTGACATACCCCTCTGCTTCGCCTCTACTATGCCTTCATCTTAGTATTTCTCTCTTTACTCTCTAGTTCTGTGTTACTTTATCCTGCGAGAAGATAATGGGTCCTGCCCCTAACATCTGTTCTGCCTCTTACATGGTTGTTCTGAATTTGTCCTTATTATCTTTTGTGTCTTGACATAAAATCACAATAAAAATATTCATTACAAAAATGATTATGCCCATCAAATAGCTCAAGGGGATGGAATATAAACATGGCGCAGGTTCTACCTTGTATGATAACAATTCAGCTAGTATACATGGTTGAATGCAAAAATATGGTGGGTATTTGACATAAGCCCTGATGATCCCAGTTCTAAGTTTTCCTTCTTCCTAAACAGAATAAGGAGAGGATAAAACTCCTTATTAATGCCCTACAGGTACATTGAGTGTCCAACAAGACCTTATTTACTGTATTTGCCTTACTCTACACATTCATGAAAGGAGTACTTAGAGGATCATTGTAAGCACTATAACATCCGTTCAAGATTGCAAAGTTGGTGGTTCTGAGACCACCTTATACACACTTTCATAAGTGAGAGCGGCTTAAAACAACAATGCAACAATTTGTGAATTATATATTTATATTCATAAACTATACTTGGCTTCAATCAGTTTTCATTCCAGTGATCACTGGAACTGCTGACGGCTAAACTATGTACCTCATAAACCTCTACTGGACATGGGTTTACTGCATATGGGCATGCTCCATAAATTTGATAATTGGTGGAGTCTTATCCAGGATTGGTAGGGGTTTGTTTGTAAAATTAGTATTTTTAAATGCTCAAATACATTAAATTCTGCTTTACCATATGCCTTGTTGATCTAGATCAAGGCAAAAAAAGACCTTTAGAAAATATTCATCATTTTACAGTGGGTAACTGTATGAGCCAAAACACATTGCTTGACAATGACATCTGACTTGTCTGTTGTGTAGAGCAAATATAATGAAATTATCTTTATTGAAAAAGCAACACCAAGGCTACTGAATTATTTAGATCTAGACAGATAGAGAAAAGTGCATTAAGTCTGGACCTTTAGAAAATGGCCTATTCTACATCGACCCCGTCATGATGTAGCAGTGAGCCAGGGCTAGTTCCACATTGCCAACAGGAGTCAGGATATTGGCAGACTTTGTTATTTTATTGGATATAATTGAGTGGCCTCTTATACCTGTACCTGTGACTATTAACAGTAAAGCATTATCTTAGTGCAGTGAGCTCCACCAGAAATAATCACCGAGTGTAGGTGATATTTTGTTTTTACAATAATCAAGCTGAAATCAGCTATGCACATTTAAATAACAGGATATTTTTAGTACCACTTAAATAGTCATTAAAGTGCAAGCTCACCTGCCTCATCAAGGCAAACCTCTTAGGTGAGACCTACACTCACAATTCACCTTGCTGTTTTTAGCTAAAAGAAAAACTCACTGAGACAGAATCCCTGCACACAAATTAACCCTTAGTAAGACACACATGGGGTGGTTGGGTGGCAACATTGTAATATGGCTGTGTAATACAGAAACACACAAACTTAAGCCCTCTACTCAAACTTCCATTACTCTAGGACAGCAGCAATGACTATAGTATTTATCAGCCCAAAAACATAGAACAAAAGCATAAAAGCTTATTTGTGCAACCTCCCAAATCCATTTGTACATTTACATTACAGGAGGTTTTCAGTAATGAAACCTTAAACCTTATATATGTAATTCTAAAGATTACATTGCATCTCACAATTTAAAGATCCAGGATTTTAAAACCTGGTTATGTGCATGGATACAATTATTTACATATATTTTGTATCTTTTTATATTTTGTGAAAATCATGTTAATGCTTGCCGGATTTGGATCTTATGTTTTCTCTGATGATCCCCGGTGTGAGTTTTAAATTCTATTGCATTCTACCGTTGCTTTTATGTTTTATTATATGTTTATGTCTTATGCACTGTTTTGAATCCCTCACAACAAGTTTAATGTAGAGTTCTTAAAACAAAGTACAAGTACAAATATAAAGAATTATGCCGGTTCCCTTTGGAACCTTGTCTACAAGTGATCCTCTCCAGGAGCTCAGTGACAGAGCCTAGGGGCCTGTCTTCAGGCTGCATGGGTTCAGCTACAGAGTCATACGAACTGTTGATAAAAGAGCCAGGCCTGAGAGCTAAAAAGTGTTTTTATAAAGTCACTATTGGGAGCAGAAAGAGGGATCATTTTTTTTTGTCGGGGCAATCAATTCCTGCCTGAACAGATGGAGGAGAGGGATTGATTCCTGCCTGAGCGGACATCCATCAAAGTGCTAGCTCACCTTCCCCAACCTTTTATGGTAAGTAGAGTCTTGGACTCTTGACCAGCCACATTTTGAAAAAGTCGATGAACCGGACCCTTAATCATCAGTATATAGTGAAAGGAGTTACTATCATTTTTATATGAGCTATTAGCACTTTATAATTGCAGAAATCTAACGGCCAGTAGGATTAGCAATCTGGAATTCATAAGCGAGATTTACTTATTTTAGGTGCCTAGGTCTTCATGGATAGATACATGCCGTGTGCACGTTTATAATAGGACCTTTATTCCCACTGTAACTTTCTTACTATTTTCAGTGTGAAGATACTTTTGATATTATTCGGATACAATTACTAGTCTCTACAAGTAACATTGAGATAAATTCTGACTGCTTTATAAATTGTCTTCCTTCAATAGTACTGAACCTACCCCTCTTTTTGAGATATTTAGTAGACATACCACTCTACACTTACCATATCATTAATAAAGGATTTTCCCATATAAATCATCATTGGTTATAAGTGAGGCTATTGTCTCTTAGATTCCCTTTGTATGTGTTGTTCACAATTTTATTAGGTGTTATTTTGGGATTTCTTAACTTTAATTGTATGCTCTAATTCCTAAGGGTTATCCAATGCTTTTTGGTTCCTTCTCGTTGGAACATTTTTGTTAACAGTAAAAATACATTAAGATTTCAGTCATTTTCAAATGTGTCCTGGAGACCAAGTATAAATTATGATAAGTACTACGATAGATTTTTTATTTAAAACTAACTTAGGAACACTCCGACCTCAATAACAACTTCATCGAAATTAAGTTGTTATGTGTTTGGAGGACCCAGGTGCTCTCTCACCATTTGATAATGGTTTAACCTCAAAGGTTGCCTCCAGAGCCAGGACTCCAGGACTGAGTTACAGTAAGGGAGGAGTGCCGCTGGGCAGGGGGTCAACTGGTGTTCTAAGCCAATCAGTAGCTCCCCATTCCATCATTTAGATGAAGTTGTAATGGTGCATAAACTGTTCATTTAACCCCTTATGACCGGAGGGCGTACTATTGCGTCCTTTTAAAAGCGGCTCTAAATGCCGCAGGGCGTAATAGTACGCCCTCCGGTTTTTAGTAACTTACCCGGTCGCCGGCGGTCCCACGCCGGCGATCCCACGCCAGCGATCGCGGTTGGGGGGACTCCCAGGGAGCCCCCCCGCGGCAGATCTTCCTCCTCCGGTCCCTCCCGGTCATGTGAGAGTGAGGTCCTTGCGAGGACCTCACAATCACATGGCCGGTATAGCTGGCTTCTGTATTGCCAGCAGGGGGACTAACTGTAATGACAGTTGGTCCCCCTGCTGGCTGAAAATAAAATCAAATAATGTTAAAAGTGTAAAATAAAAATAAAATATATATATATAATATATATATATATATATATATATATATATATATATATGAGATCTAAGAATATATATATACATACACACGCATACACTGTCTAGGTGTATTTTAATATTAATATATAGAATTATATATATATATATATTAATATCAAATTACACGTAGACTGATACTGATTAAATATATATATAATTATTGTTATATATATATTTATAAATAATATAAAAAAATAAATATGTAAATACGTAAAATAAAAAAATAATTAAAAATAAAATATTAAAAAATATATAGATGTGTTTTATTTCGTTCTAACTGTATTGTGATATTAATATATATATATATTTATATCAAAATACACGTAGAACGAAATAATATATATATCTATATACATAAATATATACGTATATATCACTATATATACCTATATATAAATAAAAATATTAAAAAAAAAAAATATATATATATATATATATATATATATATATATATATATATATAGAACATGGGGGGGTGGTTGCACTCACCTGAACATGCTTAAATGGGGTGCTGCTGGGGGCCATATTATACAATAAACAATACACAAGATCCAGCGCACTCTCCTATCTACTAAACAGCAACTTCAATGTTGACAGATTGTATTAGTTTTTAAACGGTTTTATTTAAAAACACCTTATCTAGGCAAAAAATAATGGGGATTTAGTTACATTATATGATCATACATTGCATAAATGTATGATCATATAATGTAACTAAATCCCCATTATTTTTTGCCTAGATAAGGTGTTTTTAAATAAAACCGTTTAAAAACTAATACAATCTGTCAACATTGAAGTTGCTGTTTAGTAGATAGGAGAGTGCGCTGGATCTTGTGTATTGTTTATTGTGTGTATATATGTATATATATGTGTATATATATATATATATATATATATATATATATATATATATATATATATATATATATATACACATATGTGTGTATATGTATATATATATATATATACATATATTCATTCTACACATATATTTATGTAATAATTTTACATAATTAGGTATCCTAATTAATTACAATTAGCGGGACCTGCCTGACCACCCATGCCGAAAGTATAGGGAATTTAATTTGCTAGCACTATATTTAACCCTATAACTTTCCAAGACACCATAAAACCTGTACATGGGGGGTACTGTTTTACTCGGGAGACTTCGCTGAACACAAATATTAGTGTTTCAAAACAGTAAAATGTATTACAACCATGATATCGCCAGTAAAAGTGAAGTTTTTTGCATTTTTCACGCACAAACAGCACTTACACGGACGATATTATTGCTGCAATACTTTTTACTGTTTTGAAACACAAATATTTGTGTTCAGCGAAGTCTCCCGAGTACAACAGTATCCCTCATGTACAGGTTTTATGGTGTTTTCAAAAATTACAGCGTCAAATATAAGGCTTGTGTTTCATTTTTTTTCACATTAAAATTCGCCAGATTGCTTACGTTGCCTTTATGACCCTATGGTAGCCCAAGAATGAAAATTACCCCAATGATGGCATACTATTTGCAATAGTAGACAACCAAAGGTATTGCAAATGGGGTATGTCCAGTCTTTTTTAGTAGCCACTTAGTCACAAACACTGGCCAAAATTGGCGTTTTTTGCATTTTTCACACACAAACAAATACTAACGCTAACTTTGGCCAGTGTTTGTGACCAAATGGCTACTAAAAAAGACTGGACATCCCTTATTTGCAATACCTTGGGTCGTCTACTATTGCAAATGGTATGCCATTATGGGTGTAAATCTATTTCCTGGGCTACTATACAGTCTCAAAGGCAACGTAACCAATCTGGCGAATTTCAATTTCAAATGTAACACGCAATATTTGACCCTGTAACTTCCCAAAACACCATAAAACCTGTACATAGGGGGTACTGTTTACACGTAAGACTTTGCTGAATACAAATATGTGTATTTTTTTGCAGTAAAAGCAAACAGTATTATGACATTGACAGTTAAAATGTCATGTAGAACTAAAAAAAATCAAAAAAATCTTATTTTCTCCCATTTTTTTCATATTAAATTATGTTTCATAGCTAAATATTTGATATTAAATGAAAGCCCTGTTTCACCTGAATAAAATGATATATAATAAGGGGGGGTGCATTTAATATGAAAGAGGTGAATTACGGTTGGACAGACATATAGCGCAAATGCCAGGTTTTGTTTACGTTTTGTTTCGTTCACAACTTGTACATTTGGCTGTGGTGTTAAGGGGTTAAACTAAAACATAACTATGCTGGAGCTGTTTTAGTTTTGTTGTTGATACAGAGAAGTAGATATTTAAGGTAATTTTAAACTCGTGGAAGAAATTATATATTTCCTGAGCTCTCTGAAAAAGCAGCTTGATCCACTTCCTGCACCCAGTGTGGAACGAGGTGGAATGGAAATTAATAGTAGGACAGCTGGAGGGTGTATACTGCTCAGGTGCTGCTGTGGCATTCCAGATAATGTATGTACCCTGCAATAAAAATAATTGTCTGGATTAAGGTATTATTTTATATTATCTCACAATGGCTGATGTTATAGTTTATAATGTTGCAATTTGCAGAGTCATCAGATCAAACTAACACAACTATTCATTCAATTGCTGTTTTTATCCATAGTTAAAATAAAGTTCTTCTGCAAAATATATGTATAATTCTGAGGTCTAGCTGTGAATAATTCAGTAGTTAACTATGTGTTGCTTTTCAAACAAAGATAATTTCATTGTATTTGTTCTACCAAAAGACAGGTCAGATGTAATTGTCAAGCAATGTGTTTTCCACAGTAAAATGATGAATATTTTCCAAAGGCCTTTCCTCTTTGCAGAGATGAATGTATAGCAAAACTATTTGTTGGGAATGGCGTTGCATAAGTTAAATTGCAACTTATTCGTTTATTTGTTTATTGTTTTATTTACATAGAATTACCTTTATTATTTAACTGTTGTACATTTTCCCAATACAAATCTGTTGATAACAGCACCTTCCAGTTAAGTAGGTTGTCTCCTAATGGCAAAAAAAACAACCATCTGTTACTGTTCCTTTTTAAGAACCAGAGTCGTGCACTAGTAATCTGGCAATAAACACACTAGTCCTGCCAAGTTTACCACAGTGTTATCAGCTATACCACAGTTAACGATCAGCAGCAGCGAAAGATTTTAAGCATTGAGAGTCCAAGCATATGTGCCATTGATCACAAGTAAGGATCTGTTACCATGACAATGTAACCATTGGCAGAGACAAATATCCCACTATTATGTATAGGATGTAATGAGCCTTTTGGGTAGGTTGGAAAATGCCAGCTTAGTTCCAGAAGGACATCTGGATAGCATAGAAATTTGAAAAGTTTGTTCCTGAAAGTTTAAGTTTGATTCAAGAATAACAAACCACCGCATTCTGTGTACGTTTATGGGAAAGAAACAGAAATCCTCCTACGTTCTTAGAATGCCTTATTAGAAGCAATCTTATTATAATTGTTATTTGTGATATAATCATAAGTAGACTTGTGCACGACAAGAAAATTCAGTTTGGCTGAACCATTTTCCCCATATATTTATTTTTTCAGAATTTCGTCCATGATTCGGCATGGCAGAATTTTGGTACCAAAAACTAAATTCTAAAACAGAATCAGACGAACCAAAAGGGCACAAAAGTTCACAGATCAAGTAAGAAAAAGTAACCAATGCAGGGAAAAATAGGAGAAGCAGTATAAAGATCTACCGTATTTATCGGCGTATAACACGCACCGGCGTATAACACGCACCTCATTTTTAGAAAGAAATTCCAGGAAATTTCCCCCCCTCCCATAGTATTCCCCCCCCCCTCATCCCATAGTGTTCCCCCCTCATCCCATAGTGTCCCCCCCTTTCCATAGTATTCCCCCCCTCCCATAGTATTCTCCCCCCTCCCCTCCCATAGTATTCTCCCCCTCCCCTGCCATAGTATTCTCCCCCCTCCCCTGCCATAGTATTCTCCCCCCTCCCCTCCCATAGTATTCTCCCCCTCCCCTCCCATAGTATTCTCCCCCCCTCCCCTCCCATTCTCCCCTCCCCTCCCATAGTGTACTTTCCCCTCCCATAGTGTACTCCCCCCCCCTCCCCTCCCCTCCCATAGTGTACTTCCCCCCCCTCCCCTCCCATAGTGTACTTCCCCCCCTCCCCTCCCATAGTGTACTTCCCCCCCCTCCCCTCCCATAGTGTACTTCCCCTCCCATAATTACTTACCTGTCCTGAAGCGTGGGCCGGCTTCACAGCTTGCACCGCGGTACAGGAACTTTAATTTCATGTTCCGGTTTCCGGCGGGACTGAAAGGAAGTGTGCACAATAGTGTGCACACTTCCTTTCAGTCCCGACGGAAACCGGAACATGAAATTAAAGTTCCTGTACCGCGGTGCAAGCTGTGAAGCCGGCCCACGCTTCAGGACAGGTAAGTAATTATGGGATATCGGCGTATAACACGCACCCCCTATTTTCCCCCTATTTTCAGGGGAAAAAAGTGCGTGTTATACGCCGATAAATACGGTATATTTATATATTATGTATTTATTAAACATCAATATGAATTTTATTATTATTATTATTATTATTATTATTGCCATTTATATAGCACCAACAGATTCTGTAGCGGTTTACAATATTATGAGAGGGAGGATTTAACTAAAAATAGGACAATTACAAGAAAACTTACAGGAACGATAGATTGAAGAGGACCCTGCTGAAACGAGCTTACAGCCTATAGGAGGTGGGGTATAAGACACGTTAGGACAGGAAATAGAAATCAAATAAGGTGAGAGTGAAGCAGAGCTGGAGGAGAGAGTAAAGTGCTGCCCTTTAGGAGAGAGCAAGAGACAGGTATGAGGTAGAGGTTAGTCTGGGAGGCCATATGCTTTCCTAAAGAGATGGGTTTTAAGGCACTTCTTAAATGATTGAAGACTAGGGGAGAGTCTGATTGCAGTAGGCAGGCTATTCCATAGGAAGGGAGCCACCCAGAGAAGTCCTGCAAGCGTGAGTTGGCCGTACGGGTGCGAGCTGCAGACACGAGAAGGTCACGGGCAGAGCGGAGAGACCAAGAAGGGGCTTACCTATGGATCTGTTAAGAGATATAAGAGGGGCTTGAATTGTTCAGTGCTTTATAGGTATGGGTTAGCACTTTTAATTGACTCCTATAGGATACAGGAAGCCAATGTAAGGACTGACAGAGGGGGAGGTATTAGAGAACCGACTAGAGAGGAAATCAGTCTGGCGGCAGCATTCATTACAGACTGTATCAGGGCAATACGGCTTTTGGGAAGACCAATTAGGAGAGGGTTACAATAATCCATGCAGGAAATTACTAGAGCATGGACAAGCTCCTTGGTAGCATCTTGCGTAAGGAAGAGGCAGATTTGGGCTATATTTTTAAGATGGAATCTACAGTATTTGGCAACATACGTGTGGCTCAAAGGTGAGGCCAGAATTAAGTATGACCCAAGACAGAGCGCTTGAACCAATAACTTGAAGGGAGAACAAAAGAGGAGGATTAGTATTAGGATGAGGAATGACAAGGAGCTCAGTTTTAGAGAGATTGAGTTTCAGAGATGTAAGAAAGGGAAGCAGTGACACGTTGCAGGATGGCAGGGGAGAGGTCAGTGGAGAGAGATATATCTAGGTGTCATCAGCGTACAGGTGGTAGTGGAATCCAAAAGAGGTAATAAGTTTGCCAAGAGAGGCAGTATAAAGAGAAAATAGAAGGGGACCAAGGACAGAGCCTTGTGGGACTCCAACCGAGTCAGGACGAGGGGAGGAGGTATCATTAGAAAAGGAGACACTGAATGAGCGTTGGGAGAGATAACGGGAAAACCATGAGAGGACAGAGTCACAGAGACCGAGTGATTGAAGAGTTTGAAGAACTAGAGCATTATCAACGGTGTCAAAGGCAGCAGAGAGGCCAAGAAGAATTAGTATGGAGTAGTGGCCTTTGGATTTAGCTGCAAGTAGGTCGTTAGTAACTTTGACAAGAGCAGTCTCAGTAGAGTGGAGAGGGCGGAAGCCAGATTGAAGAGGGTTAAGGAGAGAGTTGGAATTGAGGAAGTGAGACATACGGGTAAAGACAAGTCTTTCCAGAAGCTTTGAGCAAAAAGGGAGCAGGGCTATGGGACGATAGTTAGAGGGAGAGGACGGGTCAAGAGATGGTTTTTTAAGGATAGGTACTACAGTGGCATGTTTAAGGTCAGCAGGGACAACGCCAAAAGAGAGAGCGCAGTTGAAGATGTGTGTTAAGGAAGGCACAAGACGGGGGGGGGAGATCTGATAAGGTGAATGGGACAGGATCGAACGGGCAAGTGGTGGGATGAGAGGAAAGGAGAAGCGCAGCCACCTCTTGTTCAGTAGCCGGGGAGAAAGTCTGAAGGGCAGGAAAGGCATGATTTATGTGTGGTTGGAAAGAGAACGGCCGGGTGGGGAGAATTCTTTCCTTAGCTGTTCAATCTTGTTGGTAAAGTAGCAGGCAAAGCTATTGGCTGGAAGGTTAGTTTGGGGGTGGCCACAGCAGGGCGAAGAAGAGTTAAAGGTGTCGAAGAGATGCCTGGGATTGCGGGAGCATGAACTAAGGAGAGAGGAAAAGTATGACTGTTTGGCAAGGGCAAGGGCCGCGCTGTATGAACACAATATGAATCTATAATGGAGAAAGTCTGACTGGGTGCGAGACCTCCTCCAGGAGCATTCAGCACAACAAGAGCATATTTGCAGGTAGCGTGTTGATTTAGTGTGCCATGGTTGGGGGCGTGTCCTCCTCGAGGTGCATGTTTTGAGTGGGGCTGCAGCGTTCAAGGCAGAGGTGAGAGTAGTGTTATATGTGGAGACGGCCAGTGAGGGACAGGAGAGGGAAGGGATGGATAGCAGTTGTGAATCAATATCAGCTAACAGCTGCTGGAGGTCAATAGAATTAAGGTTCCTCCTGAGTTGAGGGGGGTTAGGCTTAAGTTGTTGGATAAGGGGGTACTTGAGAGCAAACAATAAGAGGTGGTGATCAGAGAGAGAAAATTGAGTGTTGCAGATATTAGATACTGTACATTCATAAGAGAAAATGAGGTCAAGGGTATTGCCAGCTACATGGGTGGGAGAATTAGCCCACTGTGATAGCCCGAGGGAGGAAATAATTGAAAGTAGTTTAGAGGCGGCTGAGGTCAAAGGTGGGTTAATGGGAATATTAAAGTCGCCAAGAATATGGGAATATTAGAAGAGAGGAAGTAGGGTAGTCAGGCAGCAAAGTGGTCAAGGAAGGGGAGAGGGGAACCAGGCGATAAATAACGGCGATATTAGCAGAGAAGGGTTTGAAAAGGCGAATTGAATGAACCTCAAATGATGGGAAAGAGAGGGAAGGGGGGGAGGGGGGGTAGAGGTTTGAAGGAGCAATGAGATGAGAAGAGAAACCCTACACCACCACCTTTACATTCAGAGTGTCTTGGGTTGTGGGTAAGTTGAAGACCACCAAAGGATAAAGATGCAGGGGTATGCTTCTCCTATTTAGTAACTGTCGTCTAGCCATCAATCACATTTTTTTGCCATCAATCATCTAGCACCAAGGGCAGCATCCCGAATTATGAACCGAAACGAACATGCTCGGCCATTGCGCATGTTGGTTAGTTCGTAATTCATGCACGGCTTGGAGTTCTGATCACTTGAATGTCCCAAATTTTTATGAATTGCAGTTCTAAAAAGTCTAATTATAAAGTTATGCACCCCAGTGCATCAAAGCCAAGGTCCTAATAGATAGTATAATCTCAAGTTTTTTTTGTAAGAATCTATTTACTTTATATAACTGTATGATTTTGTATATTCTTCAAAAATATTAATACTATTTTCATGGTTATCGTAGAATTATTGACTGGTGAAAAGGCAATTCGGGGCACACCCGGAACAAGCATTTCTCAGCAGTTGTGCTACCTTAAAGACCAAACTATATACAAAATAGAGATTAAGGAACAGCACACACAAACACTAAAATACAGATTTAAATGTTACTTAAATCACCTCAGATCTAACAAATATGGGGATTCTATTACACCATATGGCCATATTATGTTAAGCCCGGCACTAGGTCACAGTACCCCAATATCGATGGGTCTTAAACTAAATGCAATACTTAATGCTTAAATTGCTTCTAGAGAATTTTCTCAAAAGTATGCTTTTCTGTGATCTCCTCCAAAGGTGTATGGCAGGTGTACCCCAATTCCCTTTTTTTCTGTGATATTTGGAATCCAGACAGGATTTCTTTTGGGTTGAACACCCCACACTCCACTTGTGCCTCCTTGGTGGTGACCACAGGAAAGCGTACATTTAACAATATTGCAGTTAGCATGTTTATCTCCCATGTTAAAATTAGTGTAGGACCCACTGGTACTGATACTGTGAACTACAATAGTCCTACTACAATGTGGCCATATCATGTTACTGAATCCCCATATTTGTTTGCTAAAATAGGTTATTTTAAGCAGACTTTTAACATTTAAAATAGTATTTTTATGTGTGCACTGTTCCTTGATCTGTATTTTGTATTAATTAATTGGTGAAATACTGTAATCAGAAAGAGCTTAAATAGATGGTTCTCCATCTACCATGGGAAAGTCTGCAATTTAATATGTTATCGTTCAACAAGTTTCATTTACAAGTACAAGTATTTTCTCCCAATCCAATGTACATCAAATCCACTGCATCAGCTTTTTTGCTTGCACAGAATTTTATTTCATTATTTTATATAATTTTAGTTTTCACGAAATTGTATTTATTTTTACATGACCTGTCACTCATATATTATAAAGTGATGATTGTTTTTATAACACAAATTCCATTATAGTACTCCTATGGATGTAATGCAAGTCTATAATCTCTAGTCTGTTTCTATTTAAATCATGGTACCACATTTATTTTCAGCCAATACAGTGGAACATCACTGAATGGAAGAGAATTATGGAAGACTAGGAATAGTGGTCCCTCAGTTATTGAACTAAGCACTTAAAGTGCCTAAGCAGGTATGCCATCTGGTTCAGGAGGTTATTAAATCTTAGAACATTCATTCACTCTTGGATTTCAGCCATTGGTTCTTTCATGAAATAAACCAAAGATACACATTTACAATTACTTCCAGACTTTGGTCCATATTAGATGAAGTCCAAAAATTCCAAGTAACGTATGAACTCATGCAGAGAGTATGCAGGCAAACTGTTAAATCTTGACGAATACACAGAATCTAAACAAATTAAAAAAAAATATATAAATTAGAAATGTTACTGAGGAGCAGCAGATTATTTCAATTATTCTACCATAATACCTTTTTTTTATTATTATTTGTGTTTTTAATAAATACATCTACTTCTGTTAGGTGAGTTAAGAATCGCAGATGCCACTTTCAAAGATTCCTTCACAACGGGTCTCCACCAGTCTCCGATCATGCTGCTTGGGCCAACATGCACTGGGCACTGCTGTATACTACACACCAAGTGAAAGGTCTGAGGGAGGGCAACAGACATTTCTTGACTGTGATCTTACTGCATTACATTATGCATGCCCTGTTGACACAATCAGTGGAATACAGAATATGTACCCAGGAATCTTTCTATCATACTCTAGAACTGTGTCACTCTTCAATGTTTGAAAGACATCAACTACATGCATGCAAAGAGCCTTCCCACTCACAGGTCTGTATCCACATTATGAAATAACCGGTGCACAGAAATATATAACTGGATATTATTTTTTTGGGATGGCATTAAATCCAGTTGAAATTCGAAAAAAAAAATTAGTCAATAATTAGCAAATGTTTTTTGCCAATAGTTTTCAATCGAGGCCTAAATTGGAGAAACTAACAAATATAATCGAGCTGTATTTCTATCAGTCGGCAACCCAAAATCAACTTGCTATTTCTGCAGAGGAAAGTATCCCCTCTCTTGAATACAAAAAGCCTGAAAAACTGAGTCTCTTCTGGAGAATATTGGAAGTGCCTTCAAAGGCTGCAGTTCATAAGAACTGCTTTTGCCAACTTTGTTAAGGTATACCCCAATGAATAAATGCATGAATGTATTCATTGAGGGGTGTGTCTACTAACCAGTGATTGAAGTTTTTTTTGTTATAGGGACAGTGGAGTGCTCCCTTAATACAGCAGGAGTTTACAAACGCATGTTTAAATCATACTCTGCAATCATTCAACTATTTATCATTTTATTCACAGAGCATGTTAGGGTTTAGGTTGGACATATAGTGGGGTTTTCCGAGAGTCAATACATATGTGAGTGAGGTCATAACATTTACCCTTGGGCTGAAGTTTCTGGTATTTTTCTCATCTGTCAACATCCCAGTTCACGCTGATTTATATTGTTATTCTGATTGTTAAAGTTTTGTTTTGTTTGTTGTTAGGTTGGTGGAAAAAAACTGATACACCTGAAATGGAATTCAGTATTCACTTGGCATGTCTCAACTGCTAGTCAGATGTCTTGTAAATTATGATGGAGGAGGGGGGTTGCAGGGATAACTTAAATGATTTAAATGTAGATTTTAAGCTCCTGTCCAAGTTTATGGCATGGTGTCTTCAAGCCCCCCGGTCCATCAGATGGCTACTGCCCAGACAGCCTTTTTGCAGAACCACCTCTACGCAGTCAATGTCCGGCATAGGTGTTTTATTTCGTGACACCTAATTTTAATGTGCTTGGTGCGTGCATTCACTTTATATAGTTCTTATATCAGGGATGGAAAAGTTCAGATGAGCTTTGACCCTGGCATTCCCTAGCCCTTTAGAAGTTGGTTTAGCCATGCGCTTCCTTGCATGAAGAACCCCCCACTAAACTTGCTTATGACTAAACCAGTTGATAGGACCATTTCTATACAAGAACATGTGGCCACTTTTTACTATTTACAAACTGATATGTCTCCTGCCCAATCTGCAACTAATATAATACTAGTCTGGGATCGCTGACAGCTGATAACTTTAGTTTAAGATGAGCAGCTCCATTGTGATAGCTTACTATGTCACTTTTTAAATCATGTAGTTCTGAAGGAGCAATTTTAGCAAACTGAACCCATGGCAACGGATCCACAACTTAGAAATCCTAAACCCACCAGTAGCAGCCACCCAAATCATTATCCACCTCAGGTTGCTCCAAAACCGGCTCAGATATTCCTCCAGGCCATCCGCTCATTTCTCCATGAGAATGGAGATATACCCTGGTCACAATTCTGGAACGGATTGGTCAGTAGTGGTAGGGGTAATGTAACATTGACATGCCACTCCATACAGATGTCACATGCTTGCTCCCAAATGAAGATTTTTTCGAAGTCCCGTAGGTGTGGGAGCATGTCCTTGAGTGCTGATGTCACTTCCCACACAGCCAGAAGAGAAGGATGATGGCTGCACGTGAACACCTTATTGCCAGCACCATCTTAAGTCACTGGACTGCCATCTTGGTTAGCTACACCAAAATGCAGACAGTGCTTCCTGGACCTCTGCCCAGATCTTCTACACACAGCAGTCACTCTTGCCAATGTCTCACATCCAAACTACCTCTGGATAGAGAAGATCTGCGCTTACCAGTGTGCCAAACAGTAGGTATGCCAAACCAGGCTTGGCAATAAAAGAGATGGCAGCCTTGAGTAGCAGGCCCTCCTACCCCAAATCCACCATTGGCGGATCATGGACTGCTACAGCTGGCTCACTTATTTGTGTCTCGACACCTTGGTGAGGTGAAGTGTAGCACCCCATCCTGTGGGTGTGCTGAAATGCCTCACTCAGCACATCTGCCGACATATTGTAAGGCCGAAGAAAGAGCTGATAACCACCAAATTCTCTTCTCTGACAGGACCAAACAACACAGCTAGTATCCCTCGACAGTGTGTTTCCTTTAACTGTTAAGTTTTCCTCCCAAGATTCCCAATTTCAGGTGTCTCATCCATACAATGTATCTATGGTTGCCATGACAAATCCTTGAGGCACAGATATGTCTCCCCCACTTCACATAGGTGAGAGTCCCTCCTAGATTAGTGTCTAGGAGTTGGTTCTAAAACTTTATTAGCTTGATCAGCAGTATCTGGCTCATCAAAATCATTACCTTGCTCTTTTCCCCCTTCTGCTTGTGTACTCTTGAGTGAAGACCTCTGTTGCTAGGCCTCAGCATGTTAACCCTGTATGCAGACTGGAACGTATCTGTCTGACCACAAACAGCTACTGCAAATTACTTTGTCCATCTTCACATTTATGATCAAAATCACTTGTTGAAAGTTCCCCTTCTCACTTTTACTTCTGCCGTCTCTGGATTCAGGGCCCGGTAGCCTCTTACTTCCTCTCTCATATGCAGTCTTGATGCCTATCTTAGTTCTGTTACAAAGTTTGTAACTTTTGTACCTTTTATGACTTGGAACATATACACAAGCTTTGGATCCAAATGCTCTAGAGTGTTGAGTGCTAGTGCTTCTGCCAAACCAAAGTCCAGTATTAACGTTGCAACTGTAAGTCTGTCAGAACGCAACTGACCATCTCCATCAAAGAGCAATTCTTCTTTAAGCTACAACATTCTGTTCTGTATTGTATGCAAGTGTATGCAAGTGTACTATTCTTTTCTCTTCTAAATATTCAGTAATATCTGGAATAATCATCAATAAGCGTTAGTAAATACTTCACATGCCCACAAGACATTGACTTAATTTAATCATATATATGTGAGGAAATGAGTTGCAGAAGTCTTATTGAGTTTCTTTGGCTTAGTTCGGGAATAGAGGACCTTGTACTTTTTCCTATTAGAAAACATTCACATGCTTCTCTGTTGTCATCGATGATTTATGCTGTAGATCAGAAATTGCCTAAAAGTCTTTGTCTCAAAGTCTTTTATGACACAGATAGATACAGTCTGAGCGATTATTGGCTATATATTGGCTATAAATATATTCTTGTGTGTTTAATACAACAACTCCATTACTTGCAAACCTTATGTTGAGGTATGTTATTAAATGTTGCATGTTCTTGTTTAATGTCTTTGATTTTGGAACACCATTCAAGAAACTGTCTCCTCATCCTTGTATAAACATTCTGTTAGTTTGCTAACTTGCTGTAAAAAGAGGGGGCATTGGGCAGAGATTTAAAATTACATCATGAGGGAGAACAGGTCTAAAGAGGGCATTGGGTGGAGACTTAAAATTAAATAATGAAAGGAGGACAGGTCATTGACTTACAAGTGTTCTGATTGAGCTTGCATTTTGTTTGAATTTCCTTATAAGGACTTTTCGCACCTTGTAAACTCATTTTTCGTCAAGCACTCCTTGGATGAAAGATTAATTTTGTCTGCATCACATTTTTATTTTTTTATTGTTTTGCAAATCAGATTTTTTAGATTTTTTTTATAATATCATTAGTCATTGGATTTTTATTTGTGGGACTGAAAGAAGAAGACTATGGACAAAGACATGTCCTTTCCCTTCAATATTTTTTAATTATGTCCATGGGTGGGGACTGGTGGGACACCTGTCCATTTATTATATTAATAGCTCCAACTGTATTTTCCTCTATTTGTTATATTAATAGTCCCACCTGCCATTCATTTATTTAATGAATAGCCCTCACCCGCTGTCCATAGGTGGGGATGGGAGACACTAGGATGTCCACTGACTGCTCACTGTTTCGTAGACATGACCATGGCAGATGGTGGGTATACCGGAAGTATTAAATATTCTTTATACTATTCTACATTTTTTTTTTTTACATGTTTTGAGAAGAAACCAAGTCTAATGGTTCCTAAAATTCCAATATATTCCTAAAATTCCAACTAGTTTTGATCTTACATCATAGGTCTAGCGGGTATTCATGACAGGTACCAAGTAATTGTTCTAACTTGGTTGCCCCATGTTTTTTTTACTGAATTCATTTTTTTCATATTTGGGTCAATATGCAATATTGCAAGCATGTTTCATTCCTTTTCAGCTCAGTGATTTTTCAACTTCTACACTCTTTGATCTACATTATGAATTGACAGACAGCATTTAAGAAATGGATTATTATTCTCTATTAGCACTTTGAGCAGGTGATATACAGAGGACTATGCATGAGCCAAAGGCCTGCAGCACAGCGAGCGCTAAAAGACTGATCACGGTGAATCTGTTTGAAGATGAACCTCTGCAGTCTCAGTCTGAAGAAAATAGCCCTCAGCGTGTACAGAGGCCACAGCCTTTACATGAAGCATCTGACATGTTCAAGACAGAAAGAAGACTGCAGGCTCAGGCAGGTCCAAGTGATGATGGTGACTATGAAGTCACAGAGCAATGGGACGAACATAATCGTTGACAGTGGGTGTTGCTGGGGGCAAAATTGCATTTTCTTAGACTAATGTAGCCTAATGTGTAATCAAAGTAGAGGAAAAATGCATTGCAATGGTATAATGTAAAGAACAAAAATCAGACAGTTAAAACGTCCAGTGACTGTTCAGTCCGTGCAAGTTACCTGTAATGGATGTAAATTCACTGAAAACATGTCAGTTGGTCTGCTCACGGCCGGAGGGGATAGCAGCTTATCTCTGCAGCTCAATACAGTCCTCTCAGCAAGAGATTTAAAGTGAAAGTTCTGCGTGTTGTCATACTCTTGCTCAATATCATATTGAATATAGGATTTTAATGAAGTCTTTATCAATGGTTTTGTAGCTGTAACCCATTCATTGTTTATTTCAGCAAATTGTAAAGTTAGGGACATCTACGTATCTTTGCAAGTATGTTTCTTGAGAATGGAAAAAAGTTGGCATGTCCATCATCAAAAAATCTTTTTTTTTTTTTTTTTTTTTTAAATCAGCAGTTGATTCTAAAGCATACTAAAATTGGATAATCAACATTTGACAAAATACTTCTGATACTACTCTAGAACGTAAAACTTTATTTTCTTTTGTTACATTTCACCATTTATTATAAAGTTTGTGACAGTATGTATTGCTTTTAAAACCAAACACAATACATAAAACAAACTGAGCAGTCAAAAATGCACAATATATTGAAAGTGTTATATAAAAGTGATATAGTAGCAAAAAAACTGCAGGGAGATCAGATAGAAATACACTCCCATTAGTCTATGCCCTCTACATTGAACTATTATTGGTAATGTGGTCAGCAAAATAAAGATTAGATAGGTCCACTTAGTATAAATTCTCAGTGTCTACATTTGTACACTTTGGGCACACTAAACCATGCAATCTCCCTCTCAATACAAAACCATTACGATCAGCCAATATTAATCCGGACATTGTTTTAAAAGAATATCCCAAAGTGTATGTTTTCTGAAAGGTCTCCATCAGATGTTCCATCTCCTTGCAGCATCTCTTGTGCTCTACTAATATAGCCGCACTTATTTATCCACACCTCTTATAAATCCTGGGTCAGAAGGGACATCCCAAATTCTGGCTCATCTTCTGCCTACCCGGGTGTATGATCCCAGTCAGAGTAAACTCATGGTAGTAAGCCCATGCTCAGAGCCCTTAGGAGCACTCTTTACATGGAACCCGTTGCATGATAACCACTTGAACTATTTAAGTGTTTATGGTTTATGGAGTATAAGAGTGTTGCCACGCGTTTCACTATTTAACCATTTCCAAATAGTTTCACAGTGAATAGGGACCCCCAAACTAAATAGGCAAAAGAAAAAAACAACACATAGAAACTGTTAAAGGTAAAAAAATACTGCAAGATACTCTCACCTCTCTAAGACTTTTACGCAATTTTGAAAGTGTATGCTGGGTATTTTGGAACTGAACATTTTTAATAGTAAGTACATATTTTTTTTTTTTAGCTTTAGTAGCAGCGGTGGTAAGGTAGGTACGGACATACTTGGGGATGGCTAAGTGCTTGGAACCAGTGTTGCAAAACTATCATTTAGATATATGGGTACACGAGCTAGGGCATATCCTTAGCCCTTATATAAAATAAAGTGCCTGGAGTCTGGGCACCTGCAGGACCCATATATAACAAAAGAAACCAGGAAACTGGACATGTCCTGGGCCCTCTGCACACTGCAGCCCATGGAGTGGAGATAGGGGGAATACCAATCACCTGGTTTGTCTTTTATTTGAGGCTCCAGGGGACTCCATGCTTTTTTTTATTGATAAGAACTGAGAGCTGTGAAAGCCAATCAAGTCTCTTTAATTACTTTCAGTGCCACAGAGGAAAACAGCATATCACACTGGTGTATGCTGAGCCACTGACAGGGTTAATTTCACAGGTGATGCTCCCCTAGTAACACCGTATACCTGTTCTCACTAAGCTTAGTATTTACACAAGTAAAAGGTGTTGCAGTTTCTATGGTTTACGATCGCGCTTTGGATAAAAAACAGCTATGTGGAGTAGAGTTGCACCAAATAGGGAATATCGATTTTGCCAGATATTTGCTGCGATTGCAAATTTTTAACATAAAAGAAAAACACACCTCTTGGTCACATATGTAACGAAACTTACTCTGTTGCCAGGGGTAGGTTACAGAGGTAATAAAGGCTTAACCCTAATCATACAAATAGACAAAGAATACAACTAATGAGGGGGCGGGGCCTGACCGCCATGCAGAACAGTCGCATGAAACAACAGCTCCCAGAATCAGGAGTACTTTAAGCAAGTAAAAGCTGACCTGGTACCCTCTTGAAGACCAGAGACTGCGGTCCGATACATAAGGGGGCACTGGATCTGAGGAGAGGCTTGCAATTCTTGTTTTAGTCCCTCAGAAAGACCCATGTCGTCCACATAGGATGAGGCCTACTCAGGTGGTGAGTGGGGTGGACGGCCGCTGCCCCGCTCTCCTGCCTGTGTCACACCAGACTCCCACAAGCTTGTGGATCTGGCCCCGTCTCCCCCCCCCCCCCCTGGGCCGGTGGGGGTCATTCCGGTCCATGCCCCAAGACCCCTGCAGCAGCAGTGACCCTGCAGCAACAAAACGTCACCATGCTATGGATGAGACCCGGAGCCACATGTAAAATGGCGGCAAACTGGACTCTGTGTCAGGGTACCTGAAGTCTCTACCTCTGGGAGAGGTAGAGACTTAGACGTCTATCCATCCGGACGGTCTGTTTCCCCTGTTCCTCGCGGTCCACCCGGTCACATAAACGCCGGCCGCGAGGGAGTCACTCCCTTTTGTAGCATGACGTCCGGAAGTCGACGTCATGACGCCAACCCGGAACGACCTGTCACTCAATTGTTTGGAGACTAATCAGGACTCGTCGGAGGCGTGTCTACCCTTCTGAGCCAGGGTATTTAACAGTGCTTCTCTCATTTGCTCATTGCCCTGTCGTGGTTCTAGCCTGCCTAGTCACACAGTGCTCTGGTATTTTCAGTTATCCCTTTGGTTCCGACCCGGCTTGTTTGTCTTACTCTGTTTACCTCTGTTATCCTTGACCCGGCTTGTTCCTCGCTTACCTGTCCTCTCGTTCCCTCGACCTCGGCTTGTCTCTGACCATTCTTTATATTCTCCGTACGTTAGTCCGGCCATTCTAAGGTCCGGTATACGTATCCTGTACCTGTTTGTACTCTGCGTGTTGGATCCCTGTCCCGATCCTGACACTCTGAAAGCCCATACCCAGAAGCATATAAACTCTCCCTCCTGGCTGGTCAAACTCCCCACAGAACCCTGATGGAGGTCGACAACGAGATTGAGGAGGCTAAAGCAGCTGGGGCTCTGTGCTGTGCCCACTCGGTATTCGCCAAGTATCTGGACCCACAGACAGCACACAAGATGGAGACATCGGTAAACCAACAAGGCTCGGAAGCAGCCCACAGCGTTCCCCCTTAGAGAACTTACGTTCGGGCCGGCTCGGCACGGGGCAACACTTCAAAGGAAGATCCCAGCCTGCTACGCCTGTACAACAGGGCCGTGACACCCGACGACAGCCTGACCACAAGGGGGCAACAGCTCGCATGAACTCTCCATACTGCAAGCAGAATCCACAGGCAACAAAGCTTACAATTGAAAGGGGACACTTGCTGCAGGTTTCTAAAATAGCTGGGATATCTGCTACCACCACGTTGTATAATTTAATACCATTCTGAGGTTTAACCTTTAATCTGGGCCCTCTCTTACTGATGCAAGATAGAACAAAAAAGGTTGCGCCTAAAATATACAGTAAAACATATAAGAGTGTATATAATAAATAATATAAAATAATACAATTTAATATTAAATATTAAATGAAATATAAATGGATAATTGGCAATAGTCCAAAACACTTATCATAAGTCCATAATGGTAGATGCCATGTATAAGAACAGGGATCCTGAGGCGTAAAATGGGGTGTGTCTTCACAAAGGTGTCCTTGAAATCCAGTGAAGTAATATGTGGAGAAAAAAACAAGAGGAACTCCAATGGCACAGTATATAGATGAATAAAATGGTAAATAAAATAAAAGTAGTCTTACTCACACTTTTCAGAGCTAGAATCTAGCTCTGATATAACGCACGTGAAGTGGAATAATCCCCACTCAAGGATATGCGGAGTAATATTGATTGGCGAGTATCTGGCTCAGATTCAACGTCCAAGTTGGTATTATTCGACCCAGGGAGATAAAATAAAGTATATAGTGCTCTCTGTATAGTAATTAAAAGGTATAAAAAGAGAATAAATATACTACTCACAGTATATAGAGCAGGCTTGTACTGCTCAATGTAGGCGCTTGGGTGGTATCATCCCCACCTAAGGATTCTTTAGGCTTCTCGTCATGTAGATAGTGTATGTATAGTCAGGTGAAAAAGAAATCAAAATGGCTATAAAATGTTTTATGCCAAAGTATTTTCTTTATTGTAAAGTAATAAAAAGGTTGGAGTGTGATTCACTCACTCTACAGCAAGGGCAGAGAAGAGCTTTCAAATCTTTCAAATCCCTCGAACATTCCACCAACTGCCAACAGGAACTAATAGATTTCAAATAGGACAGAGAAGAGCAGTTAAAAACAAACTGCTCCAAATTCTCACTTCACTGGAGGTTGCCATCTTCAAATGGTCGCTTTATATTGCGAGAATCACAAGACCCAGACCTACATTTCGATGCATAGTATGTCTTTGAAGTATTAAAATTGAAGGCACAGTTGTAGTTTAGAAATTGCCCTTCAAGTTTGAGCTGGCTTGAGTGGAGTTTCAATGAATGTCAATGGACGGCGTGAGTTGCAAACAAATGGTCATATTGTGAAAACTATCAGGACTATGGCTTAGCCGTGGACATTATTAGTGGCAGCAGGGATAGCTGAACGTTTTGATATAAGATTTGTGTAGGTGGGCTTGAAAGTGAGGGTGTGGTGACAGTTAAGAAATCATGTCTTGATTTTTCAGCTTTTGCCAGCTCCCACTCTAGTTTTTAACATTTCGCCATTCATTCCTATGGGACCAATTTCGCCACAAAAACAATATTTCGTGAACCATTCGGCGAAACATTCCACACGTTTCTGTATATTACTGTCTATGTAGTGTAAAAACTGTGGGAGGAGTTAGGGTGGTAAATTTGGCTAAAAATGCTACCCATCAAATTCCTCTGATATCCTTAATACAAAGTAGAGACTATTTCTGTTAATTTGTGGTAATGGGTGGAGCTTAAGGCAGCTAAAGAAACATACTGGGCAGATTGTTATATTGTTATCTGCCAGCACTTGCTGGAATATAACTTTGGGAGGGATATAAAGGTCTTTCAGTTTCGCTCCTAGCAAATCACCTTCAAATCATTTGCATGTCTTAAATACAGCTTTCAGCAAAAATAAAATATGTATAAAATTAATATTGTGAAGAAGTACTTAAAAAAGCTGCCTGACACCTGGTGTAATTAGTCAGGATCAAAATTTAACAACAAAAAATATATATATATATATATATTGGAAAGAGGAGAACTGGGATGTAATACTTGAGAGAACGCGTCTTTGCAACACTACGTCTTCAGTAAGATAAAGTGATTTCGATGCTTAGACCGACCCTGTAATTAATCGTTAATACATTACATATTTGTTTTAATCTAAGCATAATGTCTGTCTTGGTCATTTAAAACACATTGTAAATTAGTATGTTGAGCATGACTAATTCCATTCAATTCACAGTTATATATATGGCTGGTTTCAGGGAGATCACATTGGAATATCCCCGTAGGCAATTAATAAATCACTGCAAAAACTATAAGTAATTAGGCCGCTCAGTGATATCTTGCTTAAGCACCACCTTAAACAAAAAAAAAAGAACGTATAAGAAACCGCACCCTTCCAAAACTTAAAAATATGACTGTTCAAAGACAATAAATCACGTAAATTCACAACTGCAAAATGTATGACTTGTTTCAATGATGGCAATGCTACGAAAAAGCAGTAAAAACACTATGATTAATTTCACTTGTGAAAGATGACATGCCTGAGCAATGCCTAAGATCACTGACCCCATTCCAGGACGCTCATTTCAACAAAACTCCACTGCACTACAACACACTCTTAATGTGTTTGCCTGACAAATACAAAATACTCCTCTAATTACGTCAGTATCCATGTAAAGGCTGCATACAATCCATTGGGATGATTAACGCAGGCATGGTAGTGAACAGGCCATAATTGGGGGTGGTTCTAAAGGGGTCCTGTCCTTAAATACGTGCCTGCTAAGCTAACTGTTAGCTACTCTGGTCAGTCCAACTAGAAGGGTTAGAGAATACACGGTATCTTGCATTGGTACTGAATATAACCCCTGTAGTATGCTAAATGTGCTCAGATTTCCCTCCCTTTTTTCAGCTGCTAAAATGTAGCCTTGAAGTTTGGCACACAATGGTTGATGTACTCAGAGAAAGCATGAACAAAACCCTGCACTCGCAGATATGGCATCAAACCCAGAGGGAAACCCCAAACACCGGCAATACCTCGCCCATAACACAAACACTGAAAACATTGGCCACAATGAGAAAAGAAACATACATATCCCCACAGCCGAGCCCACTGATCCCACTGACAAATAATACTGACCTAGGCGGACCCTACCGAGGAGCACATGGCCAGCAGCAGAGGGGGATGACTATTTACCCCTGAAGGAGGCGTTAAGCAACACAGGACTAAAGAACATACGAGACTGGACCGGAACCGAAACCCCCACACTCTTGCACAGGTTCCGCTATGTGCAGCTACGACATTTTTACTACAATTTACCAAACAGAATGGCAGTACATAGAGACATCACATGGTTCGAAAACCTGTGCGTGAACGAACCAGAAGCAGATGGGAGAGTATCCATACTATACCAACGGATTATAGTAGGAGAACGGGTTAGGAACATAGCCTTCAAGAGACAGTGGACCTCACGGACAGAACATACACAGATGCCCAATGGGAACAGATACTCATACTTCAGCATAAGAGCTCGATCAGTTCAGGATACCAAGAAGTCACCTTTAAACTGATCTCACACTGGTACCGCACGCCCTCGCTACTGCATAGAATATTCCCAGGGACACCTGACACCTGTTGGAGATGCAGAACCCAGTCGGGAACCGTAAGACACATATGGTGGGATTGTGCCAAAATAAAACCATACTGGGATGAGATCCAACAAGAACTGATCAAGATCCTAGGTGATATGCCAGACCTCAGCATAGAAGCCGCACTGATTCACTTCACAGAAAAATCACTCGCACAATACAAGAAATCCATCCTGAGACACCTGCTTAATGCAGCCAAATCCCTGATCCCAGCGATGTGGAAAAACACCCAACCACCCACAATCACGCAATGGCTACAGAGAGTAGAAAAGATCCACACAGCGGAAGCAAAATACGCAGATTTATTGGGACGAAGCAACAAACATACGGAACTGTGGGGGTCTTGGTACATGTACCTAACACATACACGTACACGGGGAGCAAGGAGGCAAGACACATAGGAAATAAAGACACACACAACACCTCAAAACCCTAGTAAGACACCCCCTTCTGGCCCTCCCACATCCCTGACCTGCCTCGGAGCCCCAGTGGGTAAGACCAGTGCCCGGGGGATCTATCAAGGATCCCCTGAGATATAGGAACGCAAAAGTAACAAGTGAAATCTTAAATGTCAGCGGGCAGACAAAACAAGAACTAGGGAAAGGAGGAACCACGCTGGAAGGAGATAAAACACAACATCTAACTCAGCGATAATACAATACCACTGAATGGTCACGACGTCAACGCACACGCACGTTTTGGGGTCAGAGGTCGCCCTCTGACCAATCATAGCCTAGAGAGGGGTATTTAAACCCCTAGCTTTTCCCATTACTTTGCCATGTCGTGGTTTCAGTTTCCTGATTTCCTGAGAGTGCTATTTCCGTGATTCTGATTTCCTGGTATCCTGATCCTTGGCGTTTCCCTGGTTATTCTGATCTCTGGTTTCCCTGACTTGGCTTGTTTTATCGGTATTGAGTATTTTCTGGCTTCCTTGACCTCGGCTTTCCCTTTGACCATTCTCTGTCTCTAGCGTATTAGTCCGGCCATTCTAAGGTCTGGTTTACGCTCTATCCTGTTATTTTCCTTTTCTTACCTATGTATATGTTTACATAGTTTCTGCGTGCTGGACCACATTACTAGTCGTGACATTACGACATGGCCATGGATCCTGCAGAACTATGCAAGCATATGATCGCCTGTGAGAGTAGGGTGGAGGATATGGACCACAGGTTAGACCAATTTGCCCAGGCATTTCAGACCTTGCTCCAGAGGACTGCCTATTTAGAGGTCCCTCCGGTACCACCTGTGGTTCCGCCACCTGTAGTGGTTCCCGTACCACATAAACCACCGTCCATAACCTTGTCACCGCCCCCTCGCTATGGAGGTGATTCTAAGGAATTCAGAGGTTTTTTAAACCAAATTGAATACCACTTTGAGGCCTCCCCAGGTTCATTCCCAACAGATAGATCAAAAATAGGCTATCTGATGAACCAATTAACTAGCTACTATAGCTCCTCGTTTCTCTAACCCAGTGGTGAGTAGCCAAACGCCTCTTCCAGAACCTGAACCCATGCAATTGGGTAGCGCTAAACTCAGAGGCAGAGAGACAACACAGACGTAACGAGGGGTTATGTATGTATTGTGGCAAGAAGGGACATCTAAGATCGTCATGCCCGGTTCGGCCGGAAAACTTGCACACCTAAGGCACGTACGGGGACCGACCTTAGGTGTGATGTATATGTCCCCTAAATTGACTAAGAACCGTTTCCTTGTCAAAGTAACCTTATCTTTCAAGAACACTACTGTTCAGTGTGAGGCTATGATTGACTCTGGGGCAGCGGAGAATTTCCTAGACAAAGAATTCTCTGCAAAACATCTCCTGCCCTTAAGACATGAAGAGAAACCGATAGCAGTCGAGGCCATTGATGGAAGGCCTCTTACCCAGCCTTTCATCACACACGTTTCAGTGGGTATTCTCCACTCTGAAGAAATGACCTTTCAAATCATATCTTCACCTACAGTTCCGATAATACTCGGTTTCCCTTGGCTCCTGAAACACAATCCACGTTTGGATTGGATTGAAGGAGAGATTGTGAGTTGGGGTGAGAGATGCAAAGGTGTTTGCTTTAAGCAAATCCCACAACCTATTGGTACCATTAATGTTCCTGTTACACCTCCCTTGACCACACAAATTCCACCGCAGTATATGGATTTGAAAGAGGTATTTAACAAGGTCCAGTCAGAAGGGTTACCTCCTCATAGACCTTATGACTGTACCATAAACTTATTACCAGGGACTATGCCTCCAAAGGGAGGAGTCTATGCCTTGTCCCCCCAGGAAAATCTTTGTTTGGAGGAATATATTAAAGATGCTCTCAGAAAGGGTCATATCCGTAGGTCCTCCTCACCAGCCGGGGCTGGATTCTTCTTTGTCTCTAAAAAAGGAGACCTACGCCCTTGTATTGATTATAGGGGTTTGAATAGGATTACCATAAAAAATGCCTACCCTATTCCCCTTATATCAGAGCTGTTTGACAGATTGAGGGGAGCTCGAGTCTTTACCAAGCTCGATCTCCGAAGCGCATACAATCTAGTCAGGATTAAGGACGGTCACGAATGGATGACCGCATTTAACACCAGAATGGGACATTACAAATACCTGGTTATGCCGTTTGGATTATGTAACGCTCCAGCGGTATTCCAGGATTTTATTAACGATGTCCTAAGAGAGTACCTTCACATGTTCGTTCTAGTGTACTTGGACGACATTCTCATCTATTCCCCAGACCTAGAGACACATCACGAACATGTGAGAATTGTACTGAAAACCCTGTTACAGAACGGCCTTTACTGTAAACTGGAAAAATGCCAGTTTGACCAAACGGAGATACAATTCCTTGGATACGTTATATCTCCGTCTGGTTTCCAGATGGATCCCTGTAAACTGGAGGCAGTCTTACAGTGGCCATTACCCAAGGGCCTTAAAGCCACTCAACGCTTTATAGGTTTTGCGAATTACTACCGCAAATTCATAAAGGGTTTTTCCTCCGTGATTTCCCCTATAACCAATTTAACCAAAAAAGGAGCAAATTGTACATCTTGGCCCAAAGAAGCAAGAGAGGCATTTGAACTGTTAAAATCTTTATTTTCCTCAGCACCTGTCCTGACCCATCCTGATCCAACCAAACCATTTATCCTAGAGGTGGATGCATCAGAGACAGGAGTTGGAGCCATTCTGTCTCAAAGAGAAAGCCCTGATACACCTTTACATCCTTGTGGATTTTACTCTCGCAAACTCACACCTGCAGAGAAGAATTATGACATAGGGAATAGGGAACTTTTGGCCATTGTACTTGCCCTTAAGGAATGGAGGCATCTCTTGGAAGGTTCCAAAGAGCCACTTTTGATCTTTACTGATCATAAGAATTTGGCTTATATTGGGGACGCTAAGAGACTGTCCTCTCGTCAGGCTAGATGGTCATTGTTCCTCTCCCGATTCAATTTCATAATTACGTACAGGCCTGGTACTAAAAACACCAAGGCAGATGCACTTTCTAGGCAGTTTGAGACAGATGAAGCTCCGGAACAGGTGATATATCCTATTATACCTCCTGAATGCCTCATTGCCACTACAGTTACCGAAGTGTCTTCTCCACTCTTCTGTGCCATAATAGCAGATCAAACTCAGGCACCTGTGGGAAAACCTCCGGACAAACTGTATGTGTCACCTCAGTTTCGAAAGAAGGTACTAGATTTGTTCCATGACAACCTCACAGCAGGCCATCCTGGAGTCCATAAAACCCTCTCTGCCATCTCCCAGAGGTTTTGGTGGCCTGCTCTTAGAAACGATATCAAAGAATATGTTGGGGCATGTCAAATATGTGCCGTTTCTAAAGTTCCTCCTAGATCGCCTCCTGGACTCTTACAACCACTGCCCATACCCAGTGCTCCTTGGACCCACTTAGCCATGGATTTCATTGTGGATCTACCCAGTTCAAACGGGTTTAATACAGTCCTTATGGTTATCGATAGGTTCACAAAGATGGCACATTTTGTCCCCCTTAAAAAATTACCATCTGCTCAAGATCTAGTTCAAATATTCTTGAGAGAGATCTTTCGGTTGCAGGGTGTACCTAAAAGCATAGTATCTGACAGAGGTACCCAGTTTGTTTCTAGGTTTTGGTGTTCCTTTTGTAAGCAATTAGGCATTGAACTCTCCTTTTCGTCGGCGTATCACCCTCAAACTAATGGAGCAGCAGAGAGGGCGAATCAGTCTCTAGAAGCCTATTTACGTTGCTTTATAAATGCCAATCAGTCTAACTGGTGTGAGCTCTTACCCATGGCTGAGTTCGCCAGGAACAACGCCACTCATGAATCTTCTAATCATAGTCCATTCTTTGTAAATCAGGGTTATCACCCCGCTGTTTTTCCTTCTGAATTCTCAGACACGGAAATTCCTGCCTTGAACACCCGTTTGGAATCAATTCATGATACCTGGGATTCCGTCCATTCAGCTCTGCAGAAAGCTTCATTACGAGCAAAGGCCCAAGCTGACAAAAAACGGGGCGCTAATCCTGTATATCTTCCAGGTGACAGGGTGTGGCTCTCCACAAAACATATCAAGCTTAAGGTCCCGTCCATGAAATTTGCCCCTCGGTACATAGGTCCCTTTCGAGTTACCCAACGTATTAATCCAGTGACCTATTCTTTGGCACTTCCGGCTCATATGAGAATTGCAAATACTTTCCATGTGTCTCTGCTCAAGCCCCTTACTTGCAATCGCTACACCAGGTTATCCACTCCTCCTCCGCCCTTGGTAGTGGGTGATCAAGAAGAATACGAAGTCCGTTCTATCATGGACTCCAAATTATCCAGAGGTGTCTTGTCCTATCTCGTTGACTGGAAGGGTTATGGTCCCGAGGAACGTTGTTGGGTTCCTGCTGACCGGGTCCATGCGCCCCGTCTTATCCGGTCATTTCACAACCGCTTTCCTCTTAAGCCGGGTCCTTCCCGCCCGGTGCGCGGTCTTCGAGTGGGGGGTACTGTTGCGGTCACCGGCCCGCCGAGCCTCACGGCCGTGCCCGACCGGCACGGCCACGCCGACAACACGAGCTTACTTTGCTCGTCGGCGAGCCGGGAACCGCTCCTTCCGTTCTTCCGGGCATCACGCCCGAATCAAACATGGCGCCGACCACGTGGTCGCGCCTAAGAGTAGCTCCGCCCCCGAAAATTATACCAACGTGTGCGTGACGTCACGACGTCAACGCACACGCACGTTTTGGGGTCAGAGGTCGCCCTCTGACCAATCATAGCCTAGAGAGGGGTATTTAAACCCCTAGCTTTTCCCATTACTTTGCCATGTCGTGGTTTCAGTTTCCTGATTTCCTGAGAGTGCTATTTCCGTGATTCTGATTTCCTGGTATCCTGATCCTTGGCGTTTCCCTGGTTATTCTGATCTCTGGTTTCCCTGACTTGGCTTGTTTTATCGGTATTGAGTATTTTCTGGCTTCCTTGACCTCGGCTTTCCCTTTGACCATTCTCTGTCTCTAGCGTATTAGTCCGGCCATTCTAAGGTCCGGTTTACGCTCTATCCTGTTATTTTCCTTTTCTTACCTATGTATATGTTTACATAGTTTCTGCGTGCTGGACCACATTACTAGTCGTGACACAAACAGACATACTGCCCCTAGAAATCAAACCCTACGCAGGAACACACAGAAGAACAAGATAACCCCCCGCTACACCAAACACATGACAATCAGCATCTTGAGAAGAGGTCATGAAATATACTGACAAGAAGAGGGCCACTAAGGGTTACAACACACTTACCACCCCCCCCACCCTCCACTATCCCTATTCTAGACCTATTATTGACGAGAGACACTAAAGACAGAGAGACACTTGCAACACGTAAGAACAAGTTAACAATAGAACCTAAGATTAAAAACTAAGCAGAGAGCAGAGCGAGCGACTACAAATTACCTGAACATAGCTAACGCGACTGACAAACTGTAATTAATCTGCAACAAGCTTTGTAAATATCATAAATTTGGAACCTACTGTGCCCAGATACCTGCGAGTCTCAACTACCACTACTTCTTTAGAGATCTGCGCATCTCAAAACCACAAACGAGACTCTGAATGACTGAAACCTGCGTGTTTCGCACTGCTCACAGACTAAATGCGATTTGTTCATCTTGAAACTATCTCAATAAAACGATATTTAAAAAAAAAAAAAAAAAAGGTTGATGTACTGCAAAATTGGGGCTGGATTTTGCAATCCTCTTAACCCCTTAAGGACACATGACATGTATGACATGTCATGATTCCCTTTTATTCCAGAAGTTTGGTCCTTAAGGGGTTAAAACATGTATATAATTAGTGATGTACGGAACTGTTCGCTGGCGAATAGTTCCCGCCGAACATTTCGCGTTCGCCACAGAGGGCGAACATATGCGCGGTTCGATCCGCCCCCTATTTGTCATCATTGAGTAAACTTTGACCCTGTGCCTCACAGTCAGCAGACACATTCCAGCCAATCAGCAGCAGACCCTCCCTTCCAGACCCTCCCACCTCCTGTACAGCATCCATTTTAGATTCATTCTGAAGCTGCATTCTTAGATAGAGGAGGGAAAGTGTAGCTGCTGCTCATTTGATAGGGAAATGGATAGCTAGGCTAGTGTATTCAGTGTCCACTACAGTCCTGAAGGACTCATCTGATCTCTGCTGTAAGGGCAGCACCCCAAAAAGCCCTTTTTAGGGCTAGAACATCAGTCTGCTTTTTTCCCCTGTGTAATCTAATTGCAGTTGCCTGCCTGCCAGCTTCTGTGTCAGGCTCACAGTGGATACTGTGCCCACTTGCCCAGTGCCACCACTCATATCTGGTGTCACAATAGCTTGCATTTAAAAACAAAAAAAAATGTTTTCACTGTTATAGATTGAATAGCAGTTAGTTGTCTTCAAGCGTGTGTGTCAGGCCTACAGCGTCTACTCTGCCAACCTCTGCCAGTGCACAGTGCCACTCATATCTGGTGTCACAATAGCGTGCATTTAAAAACAAAAACATGTTTTTCACTGTAATAGATTGAATAGCAGTTAGTTGTCTGCAAGCGTCTGTGTGTCAGGCCAACAGCGTGTACTCTGCCAACCTCTGCCAGTGCACATTGCCACTCATATCTGGTGTCACAATAGCGTGCATTTAAAAACCCAAAAACTTTTTTCACTGTTATAGATTGAATAGCAGTTAGTTGTCTGCAAGCGTGTGTGTCAGGCCTACAGCGTGTACTCTGCCAACCTCTGCCAGTGCACAGTGCCACTCATATCTGGTCTGGTGTCACACTAGCATGCATTTAAAAACCCCAAAACTTTTTTCACTGTTATAGATTGAATAGCAGTTAGTTGTCTTCAAGCCCGTGTCAGGCCTACAGCGTGTACTCTGCCAACCTCTGCCAGTGCACATTGCCACTCATATCTGGTGTCACAATAGCGTGCATTTAAAACCCAAAAACTTTTAGTTAGTTGTCTTCAAGCGGTTGTCAGGCCTACAGTGTGTACTCTGCCAGTGCACATTGCCACTCATATCTGGTGTCACAATAGCGTGCATTTAAAACCAAAAACCTTTTTTCACTGTTATAGATTGAATAGCAGTTAGTTGTCTTCAAGCGTGTATGTCAGGCCTACAGCGTGTACTCTGCCAACCTCTGCCAGTGCACATTGCCACTCATTACTGGTGTCACAATAGCATCCATTTAAAACCAAAAAACCTTTTTCACTGGTATAGATTGAATAGCAGTTAGTTGTCTTCAAGCGTGTGTGTCAGGCCTACAGCGTGTACTCTGCCAACCTCTGCCAGTGCACAGTGCCACTCATATCTGGTCTGGTGTCACCATAGCATGCATTTAAAAACCCCAAAACTTTTTTCACTGTTATAGATTGAATAGCAGTTAGTTGTCTTCAAGCGGTTGGCAGGCCTACAGTGTGTACTCTGCCAACCTCTGCCAGTGCACATTGCCACTCATATCTGGTGTCACAATAGCGTGCATTTAAAACCCAAAAACTTTTTTTTCACTGTTATAGATTGAATAGCAGTTAGTTGTCTTCAAGCGGGTGTCAGGCCTACAGCGTGTACTCTGCCAACCTCTGCCAGTGCACATTGCCACTCATTACTGGTGTCACAATAGCGTGCATTTAAAACCAAAAAACTTTTTTCACTGTTATAGATTGAATAGCAGTTAGTTGTCTTCAAGCGGGTGTCAGGCCTACAGCGTGTACTCTGCCAACATCTGCCAGTGCACATCGCCACTCATATCTGGTGTCACAATAGCGTGCATTTAAAACCAAAAAACTTTTTTCACTGTTATAGATTGAATAGCAGTTAGTTGTCTTCAAGCGTGTGTGTCATGCCTACACCGTGTACTCTGCCAACCTCTGCCAGTGCACAGTGCCACTCATATCTGGTGTCACAATAGCGTGCATTTAAAAACCCAAAAACTTTTTTCAATGTTATAGATTGAATAGCAGTTAGTTGTCTTCAAGCGGGTGTGTCAGGCCTACAGCGTGTACTCTGCCAACCTCTGCCAGTGCACATTGCCACTCATATCTGGTGTCACAATCGCGTGCATTTAAAACCAAAACACTTTTTTCACTGTTATAGATTGAATAGCAGTTAGTTGTCTTCAAGCGGGTGTCAGGCCTACAGCGTGTACTCTGCCAACCTCTTGCAGTGCACATTGCCACTCATATCTGGTGTCACAATAGCGTGCATTTAAAACCAAAACACTTTTTTCACTGTTATAGATTGAATAGCAGTTAATTGTCTTCAAGCGTGTGTGTCAGGCCTACAGTGTGTACTCTGCCAACCTCTGCCACTGCACAGTACCACTCATATCTGGTCTCACAGTAGCTTGCACGCATAGTACCACTAATCCAAAAAGAAATGACAGGCAGAGGCAGGCCACCCTGCAGGGGCCATCGTGGTCATGGTGCTGTGATTCCCTTTTGCCCTAGAATAATGCCCAGTTTTCAGAGGCCACGTACCCTGAACTTGAAAAGTTCTGAGAACATAG